>NC_058084.1:33879094-34234382 GCF_014858855.1 Bufo gargarizans
CCAAGAGTGATTGCTTAATGGATATGGGTTGCGCCCACGCATTTTGGGGCATTATACAGACGTTCCTATACTTATGTCAGGTTTTGATTCCAGTCGCTGTCTCTTCAAGCAAACCGGATCAATACACATTTAGATGCTTTGAAGGAAATGAAATATCAATGAAAATGGCTGAGTTAAAATCAGGACAATGCCGACTGAATGTTATTTATTCATTAGACGGGGCCCAAAATAGGTTAGTAGGGCTTAAAGAAATTAAAGAGCGCAGTCAAATTCTGGAGAAAATCACGGTGTGACGTCACGGCAGAGCCAGATTATCCCGTGTACTTTTGTTCTGAAACCAATAACCGGCCAGTGTCTGTCAGGAACCGACGCTCTAATGAGACTCCCCTTCCTAAAGATATGAATAGAACATCAGTCAATGAAGAGGAAATGATTTCTGTCATTAAACTGAAGCTTCATATTCATTCAATTTTAATTTTTATTAGGAAAAGACGGCTATGTTTGTTCTAGCTCGCCACGTAATGTCTTTAGAGAGACGGTCAGTGTTTCTATAGCAACTAAAGCTAAAGAGGTAGTGAAGGGGTTGGTGGGTAAGAGGCTTTAAAGGTTAAATATATAAACAATTCCTCTAGTCAGGGACAGTTTATATAGAAGATGGGGGCCTTGGCCACAAGCAAAGTAGGGTTTCCCCCTTCTCCATTTTTAGACAGTTTTCAAATTGTAGTCTGAGGCATTGAAGGGGTTAATAGTAAATGTAGGCTGCTCCTGGGTATCTTGTCCATGGGAAGCCCCATCGAAACGTTTGCCTCTAAGCAGTCGCCCCATTGCCACCCCCTAAAACTGGTCCTAGTAATAGGAGATGAACCCCCTCCTCAGAATCCACAGATCAGATGCCTGTCTGGCTGTAAGGTAACTGGCTGTGGCATGAGCCCTCCCCACTGCAATAAGAGACCAGGTATGATAAAAACCTTTATAGAAAATCTCAGAATCCATAAATCGCCGCTTTATTAAAGATAATCCATACATAACAAATGGTTGCAAAAACATACAAACAATGGGCCAGATTTATCATGACTCTGACAGCTCACTCCACTTTCACATATGGCTAAAGTCAGTTTTAGCCAAGTCAGATTTATGATCGGCCCTTTAAGACTGTAATAAATGTGGTTTGACGGTAGCAGTTTATCCGTCAGTAAGCATCTTTACGAAAAAGTCGCACATCTTTACGAAAAAGTCGCACGTCTTTACGAAAAAGTCGCATGTTCTATTAAAAAGGCTCATAAGATAAGCATGGTCCTCACTGGAGTGAAATTGCGCAATTTTTTTGCGACTTTTTAAATAGTCTCAATAGTAAATCTGTCTAGAGATTAATTTACATAAGAAAACACGCCCACTTTCAGAAAACTGGCGAGCATAGTGCAGAGCAGAAAAAAGTCGCAAATTTTTGCGCAGTTTTAGTGATTTTTCACTCCATTATTCTGACTTGAGCTAATGATAAATCTGGCCCAATGTCTACTCGTTTCAGACAACTTCCGTGTCCTTAATCATGGCAGTGTGTTTGTTTCAATGTTGCATGTCTTAAAATACCAACAAAAATAAAAAATCCTCCCCAAACTCTCAAGAGTAGTTTATTACATTAGTCTCTCATGTGTTCATTCATTAACCTTGTAGTCTAGAATATATGCGTGAGAGAAACTACTAATAGTACAGGAGGAGCCTCGTGTCAGTAATATAATCAATTAGAATCGTATGCAGCTAGCCCCTGAGGAACCGGTGCAGAGGATGGCTGTGATAGTGGCCCTGATGCAGAGTTGTAGCTAGGCTTTTCAGCACCCGGGGCAAGGATTCAGCATTGTGCCCACACTAGCCACTTCCCTAACTCCACCCAATGCATAGCTATACTCACCTAGTACCACTTACCTAATAAAATCTATCCTAGGGTACACAGCGGTACCAATGCACCGTGCAATAAATGAAAGCACCAACTGGTCCTACCGCATCCAGGGTGTCGCTGGCGTCGGTGTGATGTCCGCTGGATCTGGAACAAGGTCCATGTGTTGATAGAGCAAAAAGAATAATCACATAAGTAAGGGATGGTAACTGCCCCTGTGAAATCCCCACCAGGGGGCGCTGTGCTGGCCTGTAAGACTGAGCCATCCCAATGTATAACAGGGTAATCTAGGGCATTTCCCCTTAGTGCTACCACACAGTACTAATGCCCACGTTGTGCCTCTTTCACAGTAGTTTGTCTTCCTTATAGCCCCTTTACAGTAGTTATGTCCTCCGTGTGGTGAAATAACAAGGTTAGGGGGCACACCAAGTAATTAGCGGAGTGCAAGGGGCGGTGAAAACAAGCATGAGACAATGAAACCTAACCCAAGAAAGGGTCACCAGAACCACCCCATGAATGCACATCCGACAATAAATCAGTATCAAAAATATATATAAAGTTTATTAGACACACCAACAAACACATTAAAAAATTGTATACAATTAGAACAAAGTGCGGTATGCAGTCAATATTATGTAACCAGCACATACAGGTCCACTGAGTTGCCCCACAATAGGCACAAATGATAAAAACCAGCATATGATACTGTCAATATGAAACATGAAGAAAATGTAACATAAGGTAAGACCTCTAAGAATACAGACAGACCTGCCCTGGGCGCTTTCTCATCCTTTTCAGGTCCACTGCACCAGCTTCTCATGTAGGTTTGGCCCCTCCATTTTGACCACATTCAGGTCTGTCTGTATTCTTAGAGGTCTTACCTTATGTTACATTTTCTTCATGTTTCATATTGACACTATCATATGCTGGTTTTTATCATTTGTGCCTATAGTAGTTATGCCCTTCTTGTAGCCCCTTCACAGTAGTTATGTCCTCCTTGTGGTCTCTTCACAGTAGTTATGTCCTCCTTGTGGTCTCTTCACAGTAGTTATGTCCTCCTTGTGGTCTCTTCACAGTAGTTATGTCCACCTTTGTGCCCCTTCACAGTAGTTATGCCCACCTTTTTGCCCCTTTTACAGTAGTTATGTCCTCCTTGTGGCCCCTTCACAGTAATTATGCCCACTTTTGTGCCCCTTCACAGTAGTTATGCCCACGTTGTGCCTCCTTCACAGTAGTTATGCCCACCTCATGCCCCTTCACAGTAGTTATGCCCACCTTTGTGCCCCTTCACAGTGTTTATGTCCTCCTTGTGGCACCTCACTGTAGTTATGTCCTGCTTGTGCCCCCCTTTGGCCGCTAGTGACCTTTCCAGCACCATAAAAAGAAAAAAAAAAACACAAATACTTACCTGTTCTCTGATGATTAGTCACATCCAGCCGTTTGCAGCAGCAGTATGTCGCAGTCACACACGTATTGCGCTGCTGGGGCTGACTCCCAGGCTTTCATCGCTCCTCCCACACACCCGCTCTACGCCCCTGCCCTCATGAAGTATTGTGTCACGGTGTACTCCCTTAGGTTGTTGCTCCCTGAGGTTCTCTGCAGTGGAAATGTAGTTTGAAGAATCAGCCCAGAAGTAAACATATAAAAGTCTTGTATACCTTCAAGTACATTCAATAGCAGCAGAGGACATGTTTTTTGCAGGACAAGTTCTACTTTCTTATGGCACTGTTTAATATTGCATACAATGTAGTGGAAAGCTGGAAAAAAAATCCAAATATGGTGGAATTGGAGAAAAAATTCAATTCTGCCCCAGTTTTAAAGATTTTGTTTTTGCGGTGTTCATTATGCGGTAAAACTGACATGCTCTTCATTCTCCAGGTCTATACGATGATGGCGATACCATATTTGCATAGTTATTCAAGTGTATTTCTACTGAAAAAAAAATTGAAAACATTATTTTATTTCTTTTCATTGCCATATTCTGACCCCCATACCCCCCCCCCCCCCCCATCACTTTTTCAAAAAAAAAAATTGGGAGGTGAAGTGATAAAAAAATGGCAAATCGGCCATTTTTTTCTTTCTGCCGTATTCACTGTATTTGTTTTTTTTATATATTTTAATAGTAGAGGTGTTTTTAATTATTTATTTTAATTTTGGGGAAGGGGGTTGATTAGAATTTTTTCCTTTTTTATTTTTTTTTCCAACTTTTTTTAGGCCCCCAACATGCAAACATTAGATTTAAATTTGTATAAAGTAATAGAGTTTTAGCCATTACCTTATACAAAGATCGATATATTACAGTTCAATGCTGCCACCTGCTGGCCTGGATTGTAATATACAAGTAAATATAAGGCTCTGGCTTATTACTTTTATGGAGCGCCTTCCCTGATCTCCGCCCGGGGGAGTTGTTCCTGCCCGGCAATCGCATCCTTCCAGGTTTTCAGCCTCTCAGGTGCCGTGGTCACATTTGACCATGGCATCTGAGGGGCTTTAATGTCCGTTATCAGCATTATCACCTATCGGGGACATTAGCCTTGGGTGTCTGCTGTTTGAAACAGCAGGCACCCAGTTACTATGGGGCTCACACTACTCCAGAGTGGGCACCATCTTTAAAGAACCGACATCCAACGTACAGTCAGGTCCATAAATATTGGCACATGGACACAATTCTAACATTTTTGGCTCTATACACCACCACAATGGATTTGAAATGAAACGAACTAGATGTGCTTTACCTGCAGACTGTCAGCTTTAATTTGAGGGTATTTACATCCAAATCAGGTGAACGGTGCAGGAATTACAACAGTTTGCATATGTGCCTCCCACTTGTTAAGGGACCAAAAGTAATGGGACAGAATAATAATCATAAGGGTCCATTCACACGTCCGTTTTTTCTTTCCTGATCTGTTCCGTTTTTTCAGGAACAGATCAGGACCAGATCTGGACCCATTCATTTTCAATGGGTCCTGGAAAAAATCGGACAGCACAATGTGTGCTGTCCGTTTCCGTTGTTCCGTTCCGCATGTCCGTTTAAATATAAAACATGTCCTATTCTTGTCCTGAAAAATCGGATCCTGGTACAATACAAAGTCAATGGATCCGCAAAAAACGGATGACATTCGGATGTCATTCCGTATGTCATCCGTTTTTTGCGGATTCCGTTCCTGGAAACACATAACAAATTTTTTTTTTTTTTTTTTTTTTCAATTTTTTTTCAAAGAAATCCAAACAACTTTATTTGATTATTGAAATGTATACATGTTTCCGTTTTTTGCGGATCCGCAAAAAACGGATGACATACGGAAACATTTTCAGGAACAACGGATCCGCAAAAAACGGACCGTTTTTCAGGATGAAAAAAAACAGGACGTGTGAATGGACCCTAAATCAAACTTTCACTTTTTAATACTTGGTTGCAAATCCTTTGCAGTCAATTACAGCCTGAAGTCTGGAACGCATAGTCATCACCAGACGCTGGGTTTCATCCCTGGTGATGCTCTGCCAGGCCTCTACTGCAACTGTCTACAGTTCCTGCTTGTTCTTGGGGGATTTTACCTTCAGTTTTGTCTTCAGCAAGTGAAATGCATGCTCAATCGGATTCAGGCCAGGTGATTGACTTGGCCATTGCAGAACATTCCACTTATTTCCCTTAAAAAACTCTTTGGTTGCTTAGGGTCATTGTCCATCTGCACTGTGAAGCGCCGTCCAATGAGTTCTGAGGTATTTGGTTCCTTAACAAGTTGGTTCACCTGATTTGGATGTAAATACCCTGAAATTAAAGCTGACAGTCTGCAGGTAAAGCACATCTTGTTCGTTTCATTTCAAATCCATTGTGGTGGTGTAGAGAGCCCAAAATGTTACAATTGTGTCGATGTCCCAATATTTATGGACCTGACTGTATATGTCAGGAAGAGGTTCATAACCTTTTGTCGGAATCTGTATGTGTGGTGGGGTCGGCAATGACAGACTTCAATGGAGACAGCAGGTTAGAAAGTCTAAAATAATGTTTATTTTGTCTCCAATAAAAGTTCACAGTCACTTGTAAGGATCCACGTAACACAAAACATCAAAAGAAACACCAGCCCGCCTGGGTGCTTACTAAACATAGGTGTTTCCTCACCAAAACTTTCACCAAACACAGGGAGATCAGGCTTTTCACTGAAGACAGGTCCACCAGCTTCCATGCTCTGACCCAGACTGACAGTCTGAGGCCTCTTTTATTCCCCAGTAATGATCCCGGCAGCCACACCTGGTATCACCTCCGGCTAGGGGGAATATCCGTACTGGAGCAAGGGTGTGGACTTGTAGGTCCCACTTCCAACCTATCTACCAGTCCAAAAGAAATCCAGCCCAGAAAAGAATCTAAACAAACAGCTTCAGCAAACTACACTCTGCTGTAACAAATGCAGCTTTCTGGATTTCTTTTATCTAACCCAGCTCAGGCCGCACATGCGCGACCTCCCTCCATTCATTTCTATGGGACTGCCGAAAATACACTGAACAAAAATATAAACGCAACACTTTCAGTTTTGCTCCCATTTTGCATGAGCTGAACTCAAAGATCTGACACATTTTCTACATACACAAAAGACCCATTACTCTCAAATATTGTTCACAAATCTGTCTAAATCTGTGTTAGTGAGCACTTCTCCTTTGCCGAGATAACCCATCCCATCTCACAGGTGTGGCATATCAAGGTGCTGATTAGACAGCATGAATATTGCACAGGTGTGCCTTAGACCACACAGCACAATGCCACAGATGTCGTAACATTTGAGGGAGCGTGCAATTGGCATGCTGACTGCCGGAATGTCTATCAGAGCTGTTGCCCATGCACTGAATGTTAATTTCTCTACCATAGGCCGTCTCCAAAGGCGTTTCAGAGAATTTGGCAGTACATCCAACTGGCCTAACAACCGCAGAACTTGTTTAACCACACCAGCCCAGGACCTCCATATCCAGCATGTTCACCTCCATGATCATCTGAGACCGGCCACCCAGACAGCTGCAGCAACTATCGGTTTGCATAACCAAAGAATTTCTGCAGAAACCGTCTCGTCTTTTTAGTATGTAGAAATTATTTCAGATCTTTGAGTTCAGCTCATGCAAAATGGGAGCCAAACCGAAAGCGTTGCGTTTATTATTTTGTTCAGTGCAGGTGAGCTCTGGCTCAGCTATTGCCATCAGCCCCATAGAAGTGAATGGAGTGGTGGGTGTGCGCTTCTCAGTCATTTCAATGGGACTGCAGAAAATAGTCAAGTGTAGAGAAAATGAATGGAGGGTGGCCACACATGCGTGGTGCGCCCTCCTCCATCCCAGCAATATGCCCCCAATGTATGAGATGATACAACCCCTTTAAGTAAATGGAATTTCTATTATAGTTGCCGTCCTGGGACGGGCGGTCTACCAGTATGATATATGTGCTTTAATGAGTTTTATCACTTATGTGGTACATCTAAGGCTACTTTCACACCTGCGTTCAGGTGTCCGCTCGTGAGCTCCGTTTGAAGGGGCTCACAAGCGGCCCTGAACGCAGCCGTCTGGCCCTAATGCATTCTCAGTGGAGGCGGATCCACTGAGAATGCATCCGCCTGCCAGCGCTCAGCCTCCGCTCCGCTCAGTGAGCGGACACCTGAACGCTGCAAGCAGCGTTCGGGTGTCCGCCTGGCCGTGCGGAGGCGAGCGGATCCGTCCAGACTTACAATGGAAGTCAATGGGGACGGATCCGCTTGAAGATGACACCATATGGCTCAATCTTCAAGCGGATCCGTCCCCCATTGACTTTCAATGTAAAGTCTGAACGGATCCGCTCAGGCTACTTTCACACTTAGAAATTTTTCTAAGTTATAATGCAGACGGATCCGTTCTCAACGGATGCAAACGTCTGCATTATAGGAGCGGATCTGTCTGATGAAACATCAGACGGACCCGCTCCGAACGCTAGTGTGAAAGTAGCCTAAATGGGATGGATATGCTGTGATTTGCCGGCACATTTCTTGTTCTAACTATGTATCAGAGAAGCTGAAATGCATGAGCCTGCAGTCAATGACAATTCACTTGTATCCACACATACTCTACCTGATTATAGAACATATACAGATCAGTGACAGAATGTCTGTCAGCCAGATCCCCCGCCACATTGCTGACGCCTATGAGTAATTTGATGTGTGGCGTAGATATACCAGGCTTAATGAACCTATTTACATGATATTCCAAGTACTTTATTGCTATGTATTTCAAGTTGCTTAGATAATCTAATTCATTTACTGTCTTCTTATGTAACTGCTATTATCATTTCATAAAAAGCAGCTTCTGGCAAAAAAAAATCCCCTCTTAACCCATTAGGGACCGGGCTCATTTTCACCTTAAGGACCAGGCCATTTTTTGTAAATCTGACCAGTGTCACTTTATGTGGTGATAACTTTAAAACGCTTTGACTTATCCAGGCCATTCTGAGATTGTTTTTTCGTCACACATTGTACTTCATGACACTGGTAAAATGGAGTCAAATTTTTTTATTTTTAGATATAAAAAATACGAAATTTACCAAACATTTCATACTTTTATCATATGCAAATTTCTTCACTGCCAGCAAGTTGGGCGTGTACTTGCTGGTAGCCGCCGCATCTGCCGCAGTCTTCTCTTCCGGGTGTAGTGTGACGTAATCGTCGCAGGCGCACTGAGGAAGGAGCAGGCGCGGGAATTCAGCAGCAGACGGGGCCAGCGGGAGGAGGAGAGCGCTCGCTGGCCCTGTCTATCAAGAGGAGATGGGGCGTATCTAGAAGCGACAGATGCGGCGGCTACCAGCAAGTACACGCCCAACTTGCTGGTAGTGAAGAAATTTGCATATGATAAAAGTAGGATTTTTAACAAGAAATAAGGCACAGACAAAGGTAGGACATGTATGATTGCACACATCTGACATTAGCAAATAGCTAATGTCGGCTAATGAAAATTGCACAATGGGGGGTGACAGAAGCCTCTTAAGAATTTCAATTTTTTGGCAAATTTTCCATTTTAATAAATTTTTCCAGTAACAAAGCAAGGGTTAACAGCAAAACAAAACTCAATATTTATTGCCCCGATTCTGTAGTTTGCAGAAACACCCTATATGTGGCTGTAAACTACTATACGGGCACACGGTAGGACATAGAGGGAAAGGTGCGCCATGTGGTTTTTGGAAGGCAGATTTTGCTGGACTGGTTTATTTACACCATATCCCATTTGACGCCCCCCTGATGCACCCCAAGAGTAGAAACTCCTTAAAAGTGACCCCATTGTGGAAACTACGGGATAAGGTGGCAGTTTTGTTGAGACTATTTTTAGGGTACATATGATTTTTGGTTGCTCTAGATTACATTTTTGTGAGGCAAGGTTACCATGAAATTTCATCTCTATTTGCCATAAACTGTTGAGGAACACCTAAAGGGTTAATAAAGTTTGTAAAAACAGTTTTGAATACCTTGAGGGGTGTAGTTTCTTAAATGGGGTCACTTTTATGGAGTTTCTACTCTAGGGGTGCATCAGGGGTTCTTCAAATGGGACATGGTGCCCCAAAAAAAGGCCATCAAAATCTGCCTTCCAGAAACCATACGGCGTTCCTTTCCTTCTGCACCCTGCCGTTTGGTCATACAGCAGCTTACGACCACATAGGGGGGTGTTTCTGTAAACTGCAGAATCAGGGTAATAAATATTAAGTTTTGTTTGGCTGTTAACCCTTGCTTTGTTACTGGAAAAAACTGTTTAAAATTGAAAATTTGCCCCAAAATTGCTGTTTGGCACCGTTTTTATTTTATTTTTTTTGACCGTGTTCATCTGAGGGGTTAGGTCATGGGGTATTTTTATAGAGCATATTCTTACGGATGTGGCGATACCTAATATGTCTACTTTTTAAAAAAAATTATTTAGGTTTTACACTATATTATCCTTTTATAAACAAAAAAAAAATTTTGTATCTCCATAGTCAGTTTTTTTTCTCGTTTTTAGCCGATTATCTTAGGTAGGGGCTCATTTTTTGCGGGATGAGAGGACGGTTTTATTGCCACTATTTTGGCAAAAAGATCAGGGCCTTGAGGACTGCCTTATAGAACTGCAGGAATTTCCCTGTGTTGCCAGCGCTCCGGGACAGCACAAAAGAGTTGTACAAGGCAACCAGTACCAAGTAGACTGAGACTTTTTTGTACCATGCCCGGGTTTTGCGCATGGCGTTATATGGCTTGAGGACTTGATTAGAGATATCAACTCCTCCCATATACCGATTGTAGTCGACGATACAATCGGGCTTGAGGACCGTTGCCACGGTACCTCGCACTGGGACAAGGGTGATGCTATTACCGTGAATTGTGGACAGTACAAGGACATCCCTCTTGTTCTTATATCCGACCAGAAACAGATTTCCACTGGTAAGGGCACGGGTCTCACCCCTGGGGATAGGTACCTGGAGGAGGAGGGTAGAGAGGCCTCGTTGATTTTTCCGCACGGTCCCACAAGCGGATGTGGATCTGGCGGCGAGGGACTGGAACAAGAGGATACTAGTATAAAAGTTATCCATGTGCAGGTGGTAACCCTTATCTAGCAGTGGGTGCATACGGTCCCACACAAGTTTCCCGCTAACACCCAGAGTGGGGGGACATTCTGGGGGTTCAATACGGGAATCTCGCTCCTCGTACACACGAAACTTGTAAGTGTACCCTGAGGTACTCTCACAAAGTTTGTACAGCTTCACGCCATACCTCGCCCACTTAGAGGGAACATACTGGCGGAAAATGAGTCTCCCCTTGAAAGCAATGAGAGACTCATCAACCGCAACCTCCCTTCCAGGTACATAGGCCTCCAAAAATTTGGCCCCGAAGAGATCGATGACCGGCCTGATTTTGTACAGGCGGTCATAGGCAGGATCACCTCGGTAGGGGGGGCATGCTGCATTATCTGCATAATGCAGGCATTTCCGGATGGCCTCAAACTGGGTACGTGTCATGGCCGTACTGTAAAGTGGGGTCTGGTAGAGGACGTCCCCACTCCAGTCATTTCTGACAGTTTTTTTTTCTTTTTTTTTTTTTTACTAGGCCCATGTGCAACACAAGGCCCCAAAACATCCTCATCTCGGCTATACTGACCGGAGTCCAGCCACCGGGCCTAGCCAAAAAGGAGCCCGGGTGTTGAGCAATGAACTGTTGGGCATACAGGTTCGTTTGCTCCACCATCAGGTTCACAAAGTGGTCACTGAAAAAAAGTCTTATTCAGTGAATCTGGATTCCTGCTTGGCCTACAAAATCAGGAATCGCAGGCTCAAAATGCTCTGGGGTACACCATGCAAGTTCACCAATAGGGGGCCCCAGAGCTGCTCGTACTAGTGTGGGCCACAGGGTCCCTAGCATGGCGGTCCCTTGCTCCGCCTGGCAGGGTCTCCGCCGCCTTGGGGACTCATCATTATCGCTAGATGATGAGGAGGACGTGGATGACAAAAGGAAAGTAGGGTCATCCTCGTCCTCACTGGGGCTCTCAGACTCGGAGGCAAGCTGGGCGTATGCCTCCTCGGCCAAGAACATCCGGCGGGCCATAGTGGAGTGTGTGTGCGCGTGCGTGCGTGGAAATCTTTATTTGGTGTGCGTGTGTGTGGGGTCACGGGTGTTCATGTACTTACCCTAAACCTAACAGAAAAACAAATAAATAAAAAAAGTGAAAAAAAATTCTAACTCGCTGATCAGCCGTCCGAAGTTGATCAGCGGTGGGGTGTGCGATGTGCTAACAGTGGCCGGACGCTAAGAGTGCCGGCCACAGTCAGCGTACGCAGAATAAAAAAAATAAAAACTGCTTGCGCCCCAGAAAAGTTGTAGGGGGAGGGGGGGGGGGGCAGCACCCCTGGGGGGGGGGGTCTAGGGTCACACAGCTGTGCTGTGGACCCCAGACACCCAATTTAGGGTGATGCAACAAAAAACATTTTTTTACACTAAACTTTCCCTGAATATCCCTGCCTAACCTAACCTTTCCCTAAATACCTTTTAGTGCCAGATGGCACTGTGGAGGGTCAGAAGGGGGTTCTGGGGGTGCTGGGTCAGGACACAGAAAGGAGGAGGAGAGGAGCGCTGCTGTAATTTGAACCGCCCGCCCTCCCCTGCAGCCAATCGGAGATGATCCTGGTGATTGGTGGTGTATTATCACACCACCGATCATCATCCTGTTCCGGGTTATCGGGTCCCCAGAGACCCGAATAATCCGGAAACGCAGCAAACTGCATCCTGGCAGGATGTTTACATGCAGAACTTCCTGTTTTCATCGGCTTCCTGCTTGATTCTAAACAAACCTGGCATGCTTTGCTCTGTAATGTTTCACAGGGCTTGCTCTGCCTAGCTATCATAGAGAAGGGAAATGCAGGTGGGGGGACTACTGCAGAGGGAACAGGGTGGCAGGCTTTTCAAGCTCTGAGAAACATGACAGAGCAAAGCATGCTGGGTTTGATTAGAAAAACCTGCAGGAAGATGAGGAAAACAGGAAGTTCTGCATGTAAACATCCTGCCAGGGTGCAGTGAAACTGAGAATAGGGTAAGGAAAGTGCTGACATGAAAAACAGGTATATGGGACACAAATATACAGTGTTTGGGGTACTCTGGGTAGATAAAAAATGGCATTGTCAAACTGGAGAGCCCCTTTAAATTGCACCCTGTGTAAGCATCATTTTTTTTCCCCAGAGCCTCTGATGCCACCTTTGTAGGACTTTTTCCAGAACTTTACGTGTAACTGTATGTATTCTTAGCATACACAAGTAGATTTTTTTCAGGACAGTGAAATGTCACAGATGCCTAATTATAGAAACTCTTACTATTTGCATCAGGAGACCACACACAATGCATCATATACAGGACACTGTTTGGTCCAGAGCTGCTGGCTTGTCATGTATATCACGTGAAATGGGTTCTGCAGCGAAGTAAAACATCATTGATATAATGAAGGTCAACATCAGACGCCTGCTTGTTATACTCAGTAACAGCCTGGCATTAAAGGGCAGCTGTCAGCAGATTTGTACCTATGAAAATGGCTGACCTGTTGCATGGTGTGCTGAGGAAAATGATGTTTTAATATATGCAAATGAGCCTGTAGGAGCAACAGGGGCGTTGCCATTACACCTAGAGGCTCAACTCTCTCTGCAACTGCCGCACCCTCTGCACTTTGATTGACAGGACCAGGCAGTGAAAACGTCATCACACCTGTCCCGATCAATGAAAGTGCAGAGAGAAAAGTCTCTAAGTGTAACGACAACGCCCCCATTGCTCCTAGAGGCTCCTTTTTTATATATTAAAACATCATTTTTCTCAGTAATGCGGGCACATATGAACATGGGACCAACACAGACCTTCAGCTGCCAAGCACACATGTAACAGGTCAGCCAGTGTCATAGGTACAAATCTGCTGACAGACGCCCTTAAAACAATGGGGCAGATTATGAAATATGGTAGTATGTATTATCAGAAGGCCACTGAAAAGTCTTCTCAGCCTCCTAATTAGATATATCTGGCCCTGTACGATTCCACTTTTTTCTTTAATTCTGCAAAAATTTTGGGTATGTATTGAGTGGACGGTTTAACGCAGTGGGTGTGGATCCACTGTGTCACTGAACAGATTTATCTGTGGGCCCTCCCTGGTCGTCACCTTTTACAGTTATCTGGACTCTGCTGCAGGGGAACCACCAGGCTGCTACCTATTGAAGTAGCCTCTGTTTACTAACATCTGGCCCAGGCAGGTCAAGAGAAACCAATGCGCAGCACCATGGTGACAGACAAGAGCGAAGTCAAAGGACAAACCGAGGTTGAGGAAGGCAGAAGATCAAGGCAGGTGGCAAAGGGTTGGTGTGGAAGTCAGGCAGGAGTCAGAGCAAGCAGCACAGGGTCAATTCGGTAAACGGGCAGAGTTTTGCCATGGGAGGTTAGGACGACACAGTAGCGCACCTTTACAGGACCAGACTGACCTTATTGCTCAGGCACATTCTCATAGGTGAACACACCCTTAAAGGGGTTGTGCAGAATTAGAAAAACATGGCTGCTTTCTTCCAAATAGAGTGCCACGCCTGTCCACAGGTTGTGTGCGGTATTGCAGATAAAGCTCCATTCAGTTCAATAGGACTGAGCTGCAATGTCAGATGCAACCCACGGCTATGTGTGGCGCTGTTTTGGTAGAAGTTGGCTATGTCCTTTTAATCCTGTACAATCGTTTTACGTTTATGCAGTGTTCTCTATATAGTGATTTTTTTGTTTAAACACATAAAGAGATTTTTACGCCAATTCTGAAAACCTGCCACCCACTTGGAATAACATGCTTGGAAACTGTTCATTTTACTGGTAAAACTAAATAGAGCGATTTAAATATTTAGGTTTAGATTATAATCAGCTCACAAACGAACTGCCTGAGCCGATGAGAGTTGTAGTTTATGGAAACTCCTCAGAAAGACCTGTTATCAGGTGAATCATATGGAGTCATAAAATTGCTCAGCTTCTCTGTATATGAAGTGTTGCCATTGACGTCATGATTTATGAGAAATGGCTCTTAGTTTCTGTCGGATGCTTATGCTATAGCGCCAATGCCTCTGTCATTCAGACTGAGGTCAGTGAAGAATTTTAAAGGTGCGGAGTCAGCTATATGGTACACTATGCCTTTTCTTTTTCTTTGTTAATTGCCAAGCAATTGTGCTCCTGATCTAAAGATTAGGCTAGGGCTACATAGCGAAATTTTGGATAATAATAGTAAATTGTGTCAGGAAAAGGTTATTGTGGGGATTCGCTCTGGTAGTTAGCACTAGCGGATGCAGTATAGAGGCAAAGTACACAGTTCTTGAATCAAACAGCGGTGTTTATTCACACTTTGGTGTATAACAAAATGCAGATAAGGTGCATCACAAACCGCAGGTGGCTTGGTGTTTGTTCACACACAAGGAAAGTCCATAAACAATAAAAGTCACCTTTTCTTCTGGGTGTTAATTCACACCCTGTTAGCAGTTCATCCTCTTCATGTCCATAAGCGGCCCGTTCACCTTTAGATGGGCCTGAGTCCTCCAGCCCGGCTAAAACCTCAAATCCTAGCACACAGACTGTCAGAGGGAGGTAAATCCACCCACCTGGCAGTGCTGGCTGTTTTTTTTATGCCTGGCAAAACCTGGCCTGGAACATGGGGAGTAGTCACCCACCCAGCACTTTGACTACTCCCAGTAAGAGCCGTCCCAGATTAGCTATGACAGCCATGCTAAATCTCATGGTGTCAATTAGCAATAGCTGCTGCTGACACATAAAATACCGGGTCTTACTTCACCGAGGCCAGGAACCTCAGTGACGCATACCTTCCATCCACGATGATTCCAGGTACCTTCTTACGGCATGCAAATTGTCTCTTTTTCCAAAAAGATAGGAAAGCTGAGCCTCTGATGCCAGCAGATGGAAGGTAGCTATCCTATAAGTCAACGTTCAACCTTTTAAACAGGCCTTGAAAAAATAACTTGGATTATAGCCAAGCCAGTATCGCATCTGCAGACAGCTGTTTCGGAGTGATTTCCCCTCATTAGAAAACTGGTTTAACTAAGTCATAGGGAAATACTATTTCTCCTTGTGCATGTGTCTAGTAGGTGTAAGGAGTCTTATGGGCCAGACAATGCTCTTTGGGGGGGAAAAAAAGTATGCAAATTATCTCTCTTTTCAAAAAGAAAACTGTGCCTCTAGTGCCGCCAGATAGTAGGTAGCAATGCTATAAGCCAATGTCTGACCTTTACACAGGCCTAAAGACATAATTTAGGATTATAGTCAAGCCAGTACCTCATCTGCAGACAGCTGTTTAGGAGTGATTGCCGCTCTTCAGTGTAAAGCAGATAAAACTGGCTAGGTGAGAGGCCTTTGTCAGGATCCAAGGGTTACTATGTCTTCTTGTGGACAGCGTAAGGAGTCTTATAGGCTAAACAATTAGCTATTCTCCTCAAACAATAGTGTAAATGGAATAAAAAGGGTCCCATAGTAAAGATTAAACAGGGCGTCCCTCATTATGGTTTTTGGTTTTGCCTTCTACGACAGAAGAGGCTGGCTATTTTTTTCCCTCCATCTCTCTTCCATGACCTCCGGGCAAACTCCTTACGTCTTTGTTTGCTAACCTTGTTCTGGCTCACACCACCTAATAACAAAAGGGAAAAGTCCAATACATTTGGCTCCCTCTCTCCAAAGGTCTTATACCATTTGCATGGACTGCCTCAATGGAATATACAGCTTTGCTCCCAAGTAATAAAACTTTACTTGTGCTTATGAATCATCCTTTTAATAGTTTGATTTTTAGTGCATCAGTTTGTGAGTGACAATATCCACAGTCAGCCATTTTGGAATTTATGAAGCTGTAATTTGGTCACACCAAGTCAAATACCTGCAGACAAGTAAACAATATTTTGTGGGTCACTCCTATTCCATGGAAACACATAAACCACAAGGCAGAGGTTGCCAACCATCTGTAAATTCCTGGACAATCCATAAAAATAGGAGACTTTTCTTTTCCAGTGTATGTGAAAAATGTGATGTGTGTGATTTCCTTTGAAGGTAGAAGAACTTATGAGGATTATTGTGATTTTAATTGTAATCTTATAATTTCAGTTAATGTTTCTTACGGGTTCATATAAGGCCCCTTTCACACCGTGCGGGTGCAATGCGTGACGTGAACGCATAGCACCCGCACTGAATCCTGACCCATTCATTTCAATGGGTCTGTGTACATGAGCGTTGTTTTTCACGCATCAGTTCTGTGTTGCGTGAAAATCACAGCATGTTCTATGTTCTGCGTAGGAGACCAACACTGCCTGGCCCTGTCATTCTAGTGTAGCAGGGCGTGGCCAGAAGTGGGAGAACGGAGCCTCTAGGAGCAAGAACAACACCCCCCCTGCACCTAGAGGCTAATTAGCATATTATAAAAGTTATATTTCTGCAGTAACGGGGGCATAGATAAAAGTAGGAATAGACTAGTTAGGTTCAGTTGACATTAGCACATCGCTAATGTCAGCCAGCTTAATGGGGTTAATTCTGGTGACAGAAACCATTTAAACCTAATTGAACATCTCAGAGAGACCTGAAAATAGCTGTCCACTGGCGGTCCCCATACAATGTGACAGAGCTTGAGAAGAATGGCAGAAAATCCCCAAATCCAGGTGTGCAAACCTTGTGGCCTCATCCCCAAGAAGACTGGAGGCGGTAATCGCTGCCAAAGGGGCTTCAACTAAGTCCTGAGTAAAGGGTCTGAAATCCAGTTTTCCCATCATCCTGCACTCAGTACCCCATAATGACAAAGTGAAAACAGAATGTTAGAAATCTTTGCTAATTTATTGAAAGGAAAAATTAAAATCTTGCATTGACAAAATTATTCAGACTACTTTTGTCAATGCAAGATTTTAATTTTTCCTTTCAATAAATTAGCAAAGATTTCTAACATTCTGTTTTCACTTTGTCATTATGGGGTACTGAGTGCAGGATGATGGGAAAACTGGATTTTTTATTTTTCTTTTAGCGCAACATAACAAAATGTGAGAGCGTCTGCAGACTTTCCGAATGCATTGTATTCATTGTAGCACGGAGCTGATGGGTCACCTACTGTACAAGTTCAATGCTGCTACCACTAGACCATATACAGATATATTTATTGTGCTTTTTTACTTTTATAGCTTGTAGCACAGATGTCCCCTCAAGTGTCCGTGAAGGTTCGTATGTCAGTGGTTTAAATCAGAGTTCTTCTTGCAAAGAAAGACTAATTCTATGGTGTGAGGCGGTAGTATATATATGAAAGATGGACCATAGTTTCTGTAACATGAGACAAAACAGAGTGACAGGTAGCAGTGTGTGAGCAAGTCCAGGGAGCTCCACCGAGACTGATGTTGGGGTCTTAACGCTGTGCTGTGTAACATCTCCATGTGACACTGATGGTCCCAAATGTATAACCGTTAGCAGTGTTCTCATACACAGTAGACTACTGGTTGTAATTGGAGGATATTCATCACCAGCACCATATGTATACAAGATGTCAGCGCCTACAGATAATCCCCATTGATTGAGATGGAAAAAGGTTATCTTAACCTAAGAAGCGGAGTCTGGAACTTTCCATGAACGTGCAATAACTTGCTGCACTGCATCGCCTCTTCACGACAGAGGAGCGGAGACAGTCCACCGTAAAATGGCCTACAGGGTAGCTGTAACTGGGCTCCAACCGGGGCATAGGCAACCTTGGATATAAAAAGGTGAGCGCTGCTAAATTATATAAGCAGATATATCTGTAAAGAATAAATCAAGGCAACTGGACTTACTGTAGATTTCTTGAAAACGTTTCACTCGTTCTTCCAACGAGCTTTCTCAATTCTGAGTGACTGTACAAAAATTCTGGGAATAAATATGTAACCGAATCCACATCTGGTAATTATACCCAGCATTGGGTCAAAGGTGTTGATTCCATTATTCTAATTGGAGTCAGTAGGTGATAAAGACTTCCCAGAAAAAGGTGTCAAGACATGTCTAACCCCCCCAATGCTGGGTATAATTACCAGATGTTGATTCAGTTACATATTTATTCCCAGAATTTTTGTACAGTCACTCAGAATTGAGAAAGCTCGTTGGAAGAACGAGTGAAACGTTTTCAAGAAATCTACAGTACGTCCAGTGGCCTTGATTTATTCTTTACAGATATATACCATGACCTGGATAAATGAGAACCTTCACAGACATATATAAGCAGATGCATGTCTCTGCATTGGATAGTGTCAGACTGTGCAGGGACACTCCCCCCAACTGGTAACACCCAGCTGGACCTGCATTAAAAACTCATTCATACCTTCTAGCAGGAAGAATAAAAGAATGGGACAACATAAAGTCATACGAATAGATTTTTGCAGAATTGTTGTTACAAGAGGAGTGACGAAACAGACATGTCAGGAGAGGTGACTGCTTCTGTTTAAAGGGAATATCTAATTTTTTACCCAATGTTACTTCGGAATTCAACACTAATTAAAATATATTTTTTGGAACACCCCTTTGGGCAGCCCTCGGTAGGCAGGGTGTATGGTGGTTCTCCCCTCACTATAGCACAGTGCCTCCACCCAAACCTTGCTTGGAGCTCTATAGGATAGCAGGAGGGTCTTTCTCTTCTGCCAGGGGCTCACTTGGGAAACCCCTGCCCAGCGCAGTACACATTCACCCCAGGAAGGAGTTAACAGAACAATGGGGAAGAACATAAAGATAATGCGATGAAAGCAACAAAGCACAGACTGCAAATCTGTCCAAGGAAAAGCCCTGGTGAAGGGGGTGGCTATCCTTAATAGTAAGCAGTGATGGTGGTCACACACACTCTACTTTGGAAGATAAAGACAGTATAATCTTCCCAGCTATCTGCTCCTAGCACTTAGGCTACTTTCACACTAGCATTTTTATTAGACCCGGCAGGGTTCAGCAAAAACGCTTCCGTTACTGATAATACAACCGTCTGCATCCGTTATGAACGGATCCGGTTGTATTATCTTTAACATAGCCATTGACTTGCATTGTGGGTCATGACGGATCCGTCTTGTTCCACATCCACATAGTCCCCATTGACTTGCATTGTGGGTCATGACGGATCCGTCTTGCTCCACATCCACATAGTCCCCATTGACTTGCATTGTGGGTCATGACGGATCCGTCTTGCTCCACATCCACATAGTCCCCATTGACTTGCATTGTAGGTCATGACGGATCCGTCTTGCTCCACATCCCAGAACGGAAAGCAAACTACAGTAAAAGGAGACCACGGCACTCGTTTTTCGTATATAAGAAAATTATTTTTATATTTTCGTTATTTTCATTTCATGATATTATTTTCATTTCATGCTGCGGTTTGCTCTCCGGTATGAGAGCGGAACGGAATGAATATTGGAGCATTCCGTTCTGTTCAGCTCAGCGTTTTTTTTTCCGGTATTGAGACCCTATGACTGATCTCAACACCGGAAAATATTAACGCTAGTGTGAAAGTAGTCTTTTCTTACTATACCCTACTGTCTAGCAATTAACCCCGTCCGAACGTTGGGGCCCGGTTGCAGAAAACGTTAGTACGCTAATGTTGATGCCCTTCTATTGTCCTGCCCGGGAACCAGCTGGAGGCTGCAGCTTTTAAAAGCTTTGGTGGCAGAGGAGTTGGGGGCAAGATCCTCCTGGGGGGCAGGTTTGGCTGTAGGGTTAATGCAGCAGCTGAGCTTTCTCTTCTCACACAGGAGCTGTTTGGGCTATGCTGTAATGTCTGCACAAAAGCAGGGTTCAGGGTTATCCGCTGGCCATACTGCTTTCTCTAAAATGGCTGCTGTCCTTCATCCTTCCTTAGCCTCCCCCCCCCCCTGATATTGTGCTCATGGGATTTGTAGTCCACTTCACCTCAGAAGAATCAGCACTAATGCCTGCTGCTGTGAGTCCACGCTTGGCAGCAGTACCATCCACTAGAGCAGGGGTGCACAACATTTTCTGGTTAGGGGCCACATTTCCAGACCGAACCAATGATGAGCACTGAAAATAACATTTAAAGGTGTATTAACAACTGAAATACTGTATTTATGGCAGATTGTACACACAGTACTATATACCATAAATGTCTAGCTACAGTTCCAGGACTTCCATCTAATGGGAGAAATACACGGAAGATACAAGTGAGCAGCCGCAAGTCATAGACATACATGTCTGTTACCAGATGGTTGAGGACCTCACAGAATGGTATCAAGGGCCGCTTGTGGCTCCCGGGCCACAGGTTGTGCACCCTGCTCTAGACCCACTGCTTTCTCTGCCCGGGTTACACTTACACCATTTAAGGTCTGTTTTTATGATACAGAGCTAAAAAAATAATAAGTTCAAAACTGAATATCGGCACCACTTTGCTGTATGAAGCCAACTGATTCCTAACGACCTGTTATCTCCCATCCTATTCTAATGGCTGGAGTATGTTTTCCTTATTTGTTGACGGTGAATCACTGATGGAGATCATATCCCTGTACTGGTTCTTGCCACAAATTAAAGGGGTTGTCTACTGAAATAATCCATTTTCATAGAACCTATTAGGGAATTCTGAATTAACAGAGGGGATCACCGTTTTAGGGTCCTCATCCTTCGGTCACCGTAGAGAGCAGTTACAGATTGTCTTGCTCTCCAGAGGACCTGTCCTTCATTACCCAGACAGCCCATTGATTTGAATGGATGCTGTGTACAATAATTAATGGCCCCTGTGGTGGAGCTGCAGGGAAAATGGAGACTTGCTGCCTCATTCACATTTCCATTTTTTAACTGACGCGTGCTGTCCGCATTTTCCACGGACAGCACGTGTACCCATTGATTTTAATATGTTTGTTCACCGTGTGTCAGTAAAAAAAAAAATCACGGAGACGTAAACTACTGTGCTCTATGGTCACATTGGCCATTGCAGTCTACGGGTCTGTGAAAAATCACTGATGCAACAAAGATGGCGTCTGTGTTTGGTCTATTTTCCACTGACCACCGATAGGAGACCCTTTAGAAATAAATTTTCAGATGAGGAGAGTCATGAATGAAACACGGACTGATTTTTTCACGGATGTCAAACAGACATAGAAATGTGAATGAGGTCTAACAAGTAGGGGTTGACTAAAGCGGAGAACAGTGCTGCTGCAAAATCATATAGATTTGCATTGGATTTGACATTAGATCTGCTGTGGATTTTACCCTACGCATTGCAAAGGGCGACATGACTTAACATGCTGGGGATTAAATCAACGCACTCCAGGTCAGATTTTTTCACAACATGTGTGTAATGCAAAGCACCAACAAACAGACCAGTGATGAAAGCAAAAAGGTGTTTATTCACCAGAAACATAGACGTCCAGGACACTTGCTGGTAACAAGGAATAATAACAAAAAACCAGGCAAGGAGATTCCAGGAATAGTCCCAACCAGTGCTGAATGATGCTGTGCACTTGGCAGTCGAGTCACTCCAGATCTTGGGTCCGCTGTAAGGACAAAGTTCCTGCCAGTCTTCAGTCACTAGGAGTTGTGACCTATACCTGGTTGAGGGAAAATAACAGTGGGCACTGATCACCCTGAGAGACCTCCTTTTAAATGCCTGCTGACCAATCCCAGGGTGCCAAGTGTCCACTACCATAGGTAAACAAATTGCCCTGCACCTGAGGACAAGGCCTAAGGCAATCACAAGTTGATTAACCCATGGCTGGCTCCCTAATCCACTTTGCTCTTGTGAGTCAGTATAATATGCGCCACTGGTCGACGAAGTGCATAAGAAGCGCGTACTCGCGACCGTGTATCCCTTTGCGAACCTGCCCTCGTGCGTACGCACGGACGCATGATTGACTCAGCGCGAGTATGCGAGCGCGTGGACCCAGATGCGGAAACGGAAGTCGCAGGAGACACCGGAGACAACCCTGGCCGCGGCGTCTTGTCACTCGCCTGGCCACTCTGTCCCCGGGACTCCGACGGTCCTCCCCTCCGATGTCCACGCGAACGCATCTCCGCACTGGCTCGCAAAGGGGTCAGCGCTGGTGCATCAGAGACACGCATAACCTGTCCCGCAACTCCACGAGGACCCCTCTTGGTTCCCCTGGAGTGCAAAGCAGGTGAGGATCTTACAATGTGGATGACATTTCTTACATTGCTGGTATTGTGCAGTATCACAGATGAGGACCCAGCCGGAAACAGTGGGTCTGCAATATACCAGCACCAGCTGTATGCACACCGTATCACGGATGCGGACCCATTCACTGGAATGGGTCCGCAATCCCAATGATACGGTGCGGTGTGGAACGGAGGCACAGATTGGAAGCCATAGTGCTTCCGTGGGGTTTCTGTCCGTGCCCCGGCACCTCAAATAAGTAGTGCATGCACTACTTTTTTGTGGTGCAGACCATCGATGTGGATCCCAGACCCCAGTCAAGTTAATGGGCACTCGTCTGCAGACAGCGGACACAGAGTCGGTGCCCCTGCATTGTGGACCGCAATTTGCGGTCCGCAGCAGAGGCTTGGCCAACGCACGTTCGTGTGCATGAGCCCTAAGATATAAATTATAGCCTAGCCCAGTAATGGGTAAATTACGGCCCAGCTGACCTTTTTATCCGGCCCGCAGTGCTGTCCGGAGGCAGCAGAAGTGGAGATGAGCGCTTCCATTGTGGAAGCGCTCATCTCCATATTCATCTGTATCGCCGTCCTTAGGACAGCGATACAGATGAATGGTGCGGAGTAACAGGGGAGAGGTGTCTCCCTTGCCCGTTCCTCTGATAGGCTACAGACACTAGGCCTGCAGCCTATCAGAGGCCGTACAGAGCAGGACACAGGCTGGAAGAGGCCTGCATCGCATCACTGACAGCAGCATAAGGTAAGTATATGTGTTTATTGATTTTATTATTTATAGTATACTGTGGCAAGAAGGGGGGCGTGGGCCCTATATACTGGCACAATATGGACTGGCACTATAGAAAAGAGGGGAAGCACTATGGGGGCCACTATGGAGAAGAAGGGAAGCACTATGAGGGCCCTATATACTGGCACAATATGGACTGGCACTGTGCAAAAGAGGGGAAGCACTATGGGGGCCACTATGGAGAAGAGGGGAAGCACTGAGGGGGCCACTGTGGAGAAGAGGGGAAGCACTATGGGGGCCCTATATACTGGCACAATATGGATTGGTACTTTGGAGAAGAGGGGGAAGCACTATGGGGGCCCTATATACTGCCAAAATATGGGGGAGCAGTGTGGGGGCCACTATGGAGAAGAGGGGGAAGCACTATGGGGGCCCTATATACTGCCAAAATATGGGGGAGCAGTATGGGGGCCACTATGGAGAAGAGGGGAAGCACTATGGGGCCCTATATACTGGCACAATATGGAGAAGAGGAGAAGCACTATGGGGGCCCTATATACTGTCAATATGGGGAGCACTATGGAGAAGGGGGGAAGCATTATGGGGGCACATTATGGGGGGCACTATGGGGGCCCTATATACTGGCACATTATGGGGGACACTATGGGGACCCTATATACTGGCACAGTATGGGGGGCACTATGGGGGCCCTATATACTGGCACATTATGGGGGACACTATGGGGACCCTATATACTGGCACAGTATCTATTCTGCAAATTGCAACAACAAAGTTAACTCCAGACTTTGATGCCTTAGCAATAAAGGGAGACCAACAACACTGTTCCCACTAAAATTGAATGTGAGTTATACATACTATGTTATGAAAGAAATACATTGCATAAAAGTTTTGTACAATAACTCTTTTATGCTTTTCTAACTTTAATTGAACTAAACCTTTAATGTTACGAAATTTAAATTTAATTTATATTAATTCACACAAATGCCCCATCCATCTACTCTTGGTCCGGCCTCCGGGTCCAATATATGAACCCATTGTGACCCACGATTCAAAAAGTTTGCCCACCTCTTGATTGCCCCTCATCAGTGCAGAACAGAGAGAACTGACTTAACTGTGTTCAGGGGGTACTGTTTCCCCTTGTGGAGAGCACGTAGTAGGCATAAGGAGTCTTATAGCCCATGCAATGTTTCTTACAAAAAGAAAAGAAAGCCGTGCCTCTAGTGCTACCTACTTTATCGTGTGTGAGTAAAAAAAAAAAAATCACGGCGACATAAACTACTGTGCTCTATGGTCACATTGGCCATTGCAGTCTACGGGTCTGTGAAAAATCACTGATGCAACAAAGATGGCGTCTGTGTTTGGTCTATTTTCCACTGACCACCGATAGGAGACCCTTTGGAAATTAATTTTCAGGTGAGGAGAGTCGTGAATGAAATACGGACTGATATTTTCATGGATGTCAAACAGACATATAAATGTGAATGAGGTCTAACAAGTAGGGGTTGACTAAAGCGGAGAACAGTGCTGCTGCAAAATCATATAGATTTGCATTGGATTTGACATTAGATCTGCTGTGGATTTTACCCTACGCATTGCAAAGGGCGACATGACTTAATCCACTTGATCGCGCAGCCCGGCATCTCCTTCTGTCTTCATCTTAGCTGTGTGGAGGAACAGGACCTGTGGGGACGTCACTCCGGTCATCACATGATCCATCACATGATCTTTTACCATGGTTATGTCACGGAAGGTGTACAGAAAACTAGAAGACACAAAATGAAGATCCGACTGACTGGATCCAAAACTAAGGAACCAAAGGGATAGCCCTGCAACAGACCTGACTCTCTCCCTAACTGCTCAGCCTATGCAAAAATCTCAATGGTAGATGATCGCATATCCTCGTACCTCGACTGTATAACACCTGAACACCCTATAATAGTGAGGGGACACGACCACCGGCTCCCTACACTTGATACGGAGGGAGTCAGGGTCACCTGGGATCCAGCAAACAGGAAAATACAAATGAATGAACAAAACTTATCTGTAGAAGACTCAGTAGTAGCATCCGGCATGCATACACTCCAGGAAGTTGTATAAACCGCAAAGTGATGCAGTATGGGAAGGGATTTAAAGGGATGCAATCAGTGCACCTACATGACAGCTGAGAGAGGCTAACGAGATGAGAAACCGAAAGCAAAACAAAAGGAACCTCAAGGAGGAGGTTCTGAAAAATGTCTGTCAGAGCTTCTCAGATGCCTGGTGGTGACAGTACCCCTCCTTCTACGAGTGGACTCCGGACACTCAGAGCCCACCTTCTCAGGATGGGACCTATGGAAAACCCTGATGAGACGAGTGGCCTTAATGTCCGTCACTGGGACCCACATCCTCTCCTCAGGACCATAACCCTCCCAATGAACGAGGTACTGGAGAGAACCGCGGACAACACGAGAATCCACAATCCTAGAGACCTGAAATTCAAGATTACCATCAACCACAATCGGAGGAGGAGGCAAAGACGAGGGTACAATGGGTTGGACATAAGGTTTCAATAAGGACTTATGAAAAACATTATGGATCTTCCAAGTCTGAGGAAGATCAAGACGGTAGGCAACAGGATTGATGACGGACAAGATTTTGTAAGGCCCAATAAACTTAGGACCCAACTTCCAGGAGGGAACCTTCAATTTGATATTCTTAGTAGACAACCACACCAGATCACCAACATTCAGGTCCGGACCAGGCACACGTCTCTTATCCGCCACACGCTTATATCTCTCACTCATGCTCTTTAGATTATCCTGAATCTTTTGCCAAATAGATGACAAAGACGAGGAGAATCTGTCCTCATCAGGTAAACCAGAAGACCCCTCTCCAGAGAATGTCCCAAACTGCGGATGAAACCCATTTGCAGCAAAAAATGGTGACTTATCAGAGGACTTCTGACGACGGTTATTTAAAGCAAACTCAGCAAGGGACAAAAAAGAACACCAATCCTCCTGATTCTCCGCCACAAAACAGCGCAGATATGTCTCCAGATTCTGATTGACGCGCTCTGTCTGGCCATTCGACTGCGGGTGGAAAGCAGAAGAGAATGACAACCTAACCCCCAAGCGAGAACAGAAAGCCTTCCAGAATCTGGAAACAAACTGTGTGCCCCTATCAGAGACTATGTCTGAAGGAATACCATGCAATTTGACAATGTGATCAATAAATGCCTGCGCCAGCGTCTTAGCATTGGGCAAGCCAGGAAAAGGAATGAAATGCACCATTTTGCTAAAACGGTCCACCACCACCAGAATCACAGTCTTCCCCGAGGAACGAGGCAGGTCCGTAATGAAGTCCATGAACAGATGTGTCCAAGAACGGGAAGGAATGGGTAACGGAAGGAGAGGACCTGATGGCCGTGAATGAGGGACTTTGGCACGAGCGCAGGTCTCGCAGGCTGCCACAAAACCCTCAACCGACTTACGAAGCGCCGGCCACCAGAATCTCCGAGCGATGAGGTCCACTGTGGCTCTTGTCCCCGGGTGCCCAGCAAGGACAGTATCGTGGTGCTCCTTAAAAATCTTGTGTCTTAAAGCGAGAGGCACAAACAACCTCCCAGGAGGACAAAAATCAGGAGCCTCTGACTGGGCTACCTTCACCTCTGCCTCCAATTCAGGATAAAGAGCAGAGACCACCACACCTTCAGCCAAAATGGGACCCGGGTCTTCAAAATTCCCACCTCCCAGAAAACAACGTGACAGGGCATCTGCCTTCACATTCTTAACCCCAGGGCGGAACGTGACAACAAAATTAAACCTTGAAAAGAACAAAGACCATCTGGCCTGTCTCGGGTTCAGACGCTTGGCTGACTCCAAGTAGGCCAGATTCTTATGGTCAGTAAACACGGTAATAGGGTGTCTGGCTCCCTCTAGCCAATGGCGCCATTCCTCAAAAGCTAACTTGATGGCCAACAACTCCTTATCTCCCACATCGTAATTTCTCTCTGCGGAGGAGAGTTTCTTCGAGAAAAAGGCACACGGTCGCCATTTGGCAGGAGAGGAACCCTGAGACAAGACCGCACCCACACCCACCTCAGAAGCATCAACCTCAACTATGAAGGGTAGAGAAATATCAGGTTGTACCAAGATGGGAGCGGAAGCAAAACTCTCCTTGATATTAGAAAAGGCCTTACGCGCCTCTACCGACCAGGAGGAAAAATCTACCCCCTTTCTAGTCATATCAGTGAGTGGTTTAACAACAGAGGAATAATTCAAAATAAACTTCCTATAATAATTGGCAAAACCCAAAAAACGCATCAGCGCCTTCTAATTCTCAGGAAGCTCCCACTCAAGCACAGCACGGACCTTCTCGGGGTCCATGCGAAAACCAGAAGCGGAGAGAAGAAACCCCAGAAATTGAATTTCTGGAACCGCAAACACACATTTTTCCAGTTTAGCGTACAATTTATTCTCCCGCAGGATGAGCAAGACCTGACGTAAGTGTTCCTTATGAGTTTTGAAATCAGGAGAAAAAATCAAAATGTCATCTAGATACACTAATACAAATTTCCCCATTAAATGATAAAAAATGCTGTTCACAAAATGCTGAAAGACGGCTGGAGCATTCATCAAACCAAAAGGCATAACCAAATTCTGAAAATGGCCCTCAGGGGTATTGAAGGCCGTCTTCCATTCGTCTCCTTCTCTGACCCTGACCAGGTTGTATGCCCCTATTAGATCCAACTTGGAAAAAACTTTAGCCCCAACAATCTGGTTAAAGGGATCAGAGGAAGCGGATAAGGGTCACGAATTGTGATACTGTTCAGCTCCCTGAAATCCAGACATGGTCTTAAAAGAACCATCTTTTTTCTTAACAAAGAAAAAAACAGCGGCAACAGGTGACTTCGAGTGTCGTATGTGTCCCTTTCTCAGACTCTCAGAGATATAAGCACGCATAGCGACCCTTTCAGGTTGGGAGAGATTGTATAAACGAGATTTAGGCAGCTTGGCGCCTGGGGTGAGATTAATAGGGCAATCGTACTCCCTGTGAGGGGGCAAGTCCTGAACACCACTCTCAGAAAACACATCTGAAAATTCAGAGAGAAAAGATGGTACAGTCTTAGTAGAAACCTCAGAAACAGATGTCGTGAGGCAATTCTCTCTGCAAAAGTCACTCCAACCATTTATTTGCCTCGCTTGCCAATCAATGGTGGGGTTATGTTTAGTGAGCCAGGGTAGCCCCAACACTAGAGGAGTAGGCAACCCGCTTAGGACGAAACATGACACATCCACAACATGAGTATCACTCACAATCAAACGGATATTGTGAACTATGCCCTTTAACGATTTCTGAGAAAGTGGAACGGAATCAATAGCAAAAACAGGTATATCCTTTCCCAAAGTGCATACCTGGAAACCATGAGTTATAGCAAATTGATTATCAATGAGATTGACAGCTGCTCCACTATCTACAAAAATCTCACAAAAAATGTTCTTGCTCTCTAGCAGGTAGGAAAAAACGGGAACTACAAGCAAACGGAAAACCTTCAATTTCCACATCAACCTTGCCAATAGTAACAGATGGAACGTTTTTAGAGGATTTTTTTCTTTTTGTTTCTTTATTACTCTCAAAAAACTGCCTGAATCTCCTAGAGGGACAAACATTTGTAAATGATTTATACCTCCACAACAGAAACAAACCTTCCTATGAGAGCTGAATCCTCTATTGTCAGAGGCAAGCAAACCCAGCTGCATGGGCCCCTGCTCATAAGGGATTGAGAGCGACTGAGACCCCTGTGCACTGAATGAGACCGCCACACTGTCCTTGGACTGAGTATGACAGGAAGGAGTGATCTCTCCTCTCTCTCTAAGACGCCTGTCAATACGAACGGCCCGAGACATGGCAGAGTCCAAGGAGGTAGGTCTCTCATGAAAGGCAAATGCATCTTTCAATCCCTCTGAAAGACCATGGCAAAATTGACTTCGGAGTGCAGCATCATTCCAACCAGTATCAGCTGCCCATCTCCGAAATTCTGAGAAGTATATCTCTGCGGATTGTTTACCCTGACATAAAAGACGTAGTCTAGACTCAGCCAGAGCAATACGATCCGGATCATCATATATCTGACCCAGGGCTAAAAAAAATTCATCCACTGAACGGAGGGGCCGTGCCCCCACCGGCAGCGAAAAGGCCCAAGACTGAGCGTTATCCCTGAGCAGCGAGATGATGATCCCCACCCTCCGCTCCTCATCACCAGAGGAATGGGGAAGTAGGCGAAAATGGAGTTTGCAAGCCTCTCTAAAACGAACCAAATTCTCACTACCCCCGGAGAACGTATCCGGAAGCGAGATTTTAGGCTCAGAACAAATTCCATGAACGCAAGCAGAAACGGTCACCTCAAACTGAGAGACAGTTCTCCGGAGATATTCTACCTCCAGTGAAAGACCACGACTACCGGCTCCCTACACTTGATACGGAGGGAGTCAGGGTCACCTGGGATCCAGCAAACAGGAAAATACAAATGAATGAACAAAACTTATCTGTAGAAGACTCAGTAGTAGCATCCAGCATGCATACACTCCAGGAAGTTGTATAAACCGCAAAGTGATGCAGTATGGGAAGGGATGCAATCAGTGCAACTACATGACAGCTGAGAGAGGCTAACGAGATGAGAAACCGAAAGCAAAACAAAAGGAACCTCAAGGAGGAGGTTCTAAAAAATGTCTGTCAGAGCTTCTCAGATGTCTGGTGGTGACAGGTTATGGATCATGTGATGACCTGAGTGACGTCACCACAGGTCCTGTTCTTCCACACAGCTAAGATGAAGACAGAAGGAGATGCCGGCTGCCCGATCAAGTGGATTAAGGTGAGTTAAATTATTTTTTATTTTATTTTTAACCCCTCCAGCGCTATTTTACTATGCATTCTGTATTTAGAATGCTATTATTTCCCCTTATAACCGTGTTATAAGGGAAAAAAATAATGATCGGGTCTCCATCCCGATCGTCTCCTAGCAAACGTGCGTGAAAATCGCACCGCATCTGCACTTGCACGCAACCCCATTCATTTCTATGGGGCCTGCGTTACGTGAAAAACGCACAAAATAGAGCATGCTGCGATTTTCACGCAACGCATAAGTGATGCATGAAAATCACCGCTCATGTGAACAGCCCCATAGAAATGAATGGGTCGGAATTCAGTGCGGATGCAATGCGTTCAACTCACGCATCTCATCCGCGCGGAATACTCGCCCGTGTGAAAGGGGCCTTAGCCTTAAATTTTTGATATGTATGCTCTTGGCAGTAAGCTATTAAACTGCCCCTAGCGGTGGCTACAGGCACATCAGTTTTCATCATTTTGCTCTCAATGCCATTCATTTACTGTGTAAATGCAGAACAACCGCAATAAATACATGTTAAGCTATGGCTGTAAAAGTGTATTAACATATGAAATGAAACAGGCCTTGGATGAGCCAAAAATCCTTAAAGTGTAACTGTCATTTTTTTTTTATTTGCTAGTTTATTAGAGCTAGTCATGTATACCTGAGTTAGGCTACTTTCACACTAGCGGCAGCCTTCTCCGGCAGGCTGTTCCAGTGGGTGAACAGCCTGCCGGATCCGTGCTGCCGCTAGTGGACGCGTGCCGCCCCATTGACTATAATGAGTGCGGGCCGGAATATAACAACGACATGTAGTCTTCCTATGAAGCAGCCTCTATAACAGTATGGAGAAAACTAACCTGAAACCACGTATGCTATATGGCGATGGTCCAGTTCATGGGCGTAGGGATCACCATAGCAGCCATAGCAATGGCTATGGGGCCCTACGCCACTGGGGGCCCGGAGCGCCGGCTGAGGATTTTTTTTTTTTATAATTCATGTGGCGTAGCTACAGGGATCTCTGGAATCCTGGACCATTATATCTGGGGAGGAGGGGCGAGCAGGACCCTGGAGGTCTGGACCATTACATTTAAGGAGAAGGGGGGAGCAGGACCCTGGAGGTCTGGTCTGGACCATTATATAGGGGGGAAAAGGACACTGGCGGTCTGGACCATTATATCTGGGGAGGAGGGGTCTGGACCATTATATCTGGGGAGGAGGGGGGGTGCAGGACCCTGGAGGCTGGACCATTATATTTAAAGAGGACCTTTATACTTACATCGAAAACTACTATACCTTGTGGGCAGAGCGACCCAGGGGTCACCCTGACACTTACTAGTAAGTCGGCGCGCTCCTTTCGCCCCGTATGATCCGTGTCTGCGCTCCCTCTGACTGTTTTTCTGTATGAGGCTTCTCCCTTGCTGCACTGCTGGCAAACGCAGCGACAGCTCATCATGGCTATGAGCTGTGCGCTGCGATTGCCAGAATGCGCAGGGAAACCCTCCTACAATAACAGTCAGAGGAGCGCAACACGACCTAACCTGGCGAACGGGCGGCGCCCAGACTTGCTAGTATCGGGGGCCCCGGTCTCCGCTGCCAAGTTAGTGTTTTTCGTTTGTAGAGTAGTGAAAGGTCCTCTTTAAGAAGAAAGGGGGATCAGGACCCTGGAGGTCTGGACCATTATATTTAAGAAGGGGGAAACAGGACACTGGATGTCTGGACCCTTCTATTTAGGGGGAGCAGGACCCTGGAGGTCTGGCCCATTATATTTAGGGAGGAGGGGGAAGCAGGACCCTGTAGGTCTGTACCATTATATTTAAGAAGAAGGGGGAGCAGGACCCTGGAGGTTCTGGACCATTATATTTAAGAAGGGGACAACAGGACATTGGAGGTCTGGACCATTCTATTTAGGGGGGCTGGACCCTGGAGGTCTGGACCATTATATTTAGGGAGGAGGGGGAAGCAGGACCCTGGAGGTCTGTACCATTATATAGGGAGGAGGGGGGAGCAGGACACTGGAGGTCTGGATCATTATATATGCAGAGTAGGGGGAAGCAGGATCCTGGAGGTCTGGACCATTATATATGGGGAGTAGGGGGAAGCAGGAACCTGGAGGTCTGGACCATTATATAGGGAAGAGGGGGGAGCAGGACACTGGAGGTCTGGACCATTATATATAGGGAGTAGGGGGAAGCAGGATCCAGGAGGTCTGGACCATTATATATGGGGAGTAGGGGGAAGCAGGAACCTGGAGGTCTGGACCATTACATAGGCAGGAGGGGGGAGCATTCATGTCTGAATCGTTATATCTTGGGACTGGCGGTGGGAGATTAAGGATGGGTGTGAGAGGCCTAGGAGGGGTGTGGGGATGTTGGGGTGGGAGGTCCTGGAGGGGTGTTTGGGTGGGAGCTCTGGAAGGGGTGGGAGGTCTGAGAGGTATGTGAGGGTGGGAGATAAAGGAGGGGGGGCCCATACATTTTTTTTGCTATGGAGCCCAGTCATTTCTAGCTACGCCCCTGGTCCAGTTACATGTTCTTGTGATTGGATTGAATGTAGAGGAGCTCGGATCTTGCTAGTGATTAATCACTGCGTCACGGAGATCTGGAGAGTCTTTCATCATCTTCCAGTATTTTCTCGGAGCTTTTGACATTATATACGTAATAAACTGCACAATTCATGTTTTATGGGAACAGTTTATTGTCAATCTAAGCGTGCCTTGCTACAAGCGCACACCCTACTGCTAGACGCAGAGGTGATATCCGTGCACAGTGACGGGGAACAGTTCTAGGGTAATCAGAAAATATAATCCTTTCCCCCTTCATCTGTTGTTCTAAGCTCTACCGCCTCTCTTGGGTATGTCACGTAAAATAAATATAGCTTAATAGTGTATTTTTGTCAAAAGGATTATGCTTGCCTCTCCAACAGTGCTTGTGTAGGGCTGGTGCCAGGTTTATTGTGGGCAGTATGATCCTGACTGAGATGACCTGGATGGAGAATGAAACACTCTGGGCACACAATATTTGTAGTATGTCTAGATAAACTTGCAATTCTGCTGTACTGTAACAAGTAACCTATCGGGGGCGCCACTCAGGAATTACTATTATCTATCAGTATGTTCAAAAAAGATAAAGGTTCTAAAGACCGTATATTCTAGGACCTCTTACCCTAGGTATGTCCACTCCAGTCATAGGCTGATTAAGCTTCTTCCTGATTTTCAGCTGCCTAGGAAAGATGATCAGTAGAGATGAGCAAATCGACTTCGGATAAAACATCCGAAGTCAATTCGTATAAAACTTAGTTTGAATACTGTACGGAGCGAGCGATCCATACAGTATTAGAATGTATTGGCTCCTATGAACCGAAGTTATTACTTTGCGAAGTCTCGCAAGACTTCGGGTAATAACTTCATAAATTAATTTCTACTGTAAAAAACATTTTACTCAGGTTCGGTTCCAACTTGAAGTTTCTGAAGTTATTACCCGAAGTCTTGCGAGACTTCACAAAGTAATAACTTCAGCTCATAGGAGACAATCCATTCTAATACTGTACGGAGCGCTTGCTCAGTACAGTATTCAAATGAAGTTTTATATGAATCGACTTTGAATGTTTCATCTGAAGTCGATTCGCTCATCCCTAATGATCAGCCCCAGGAAGAAGGGCAGGGGATGTGCAGCGGGCCGTTCCCGCACTCGGGGTCTCTTCTAAGGTGTTATGTGAGTTTTTAGAGTTTTTGTCGTGAGGTCAGTTGCATTACAGCAACGAGGGACTAAGTCCCTGTCACGGACGTTCCTGTGGCAGGTACCAAGAGATCAGAGAGACTGGCAACACGTGAATTAAATTGACTAGTTTGTTGTGGATCTTATTGTGTCTGTGTTTTGGTGAATGCCACACCCCTTGCTTCAGGTGTTGCTTGTTAGTAATTTACCTTCCCCATTAGTAGCCTCTTCTCACTCTTGGAGGTGGGGTTTATAGATTTTCTTCCTGTCTTCTTACTAGCTGGTCGGTTGTAATCTGTGGAGCTTCTGGAGTTGGCAGTTTTCTACTTTCAGCTAAGTCTTGTCTTTTCTTATTGTTTGTGTTTGTTATATTCCCTGTTTGTATCTGGGCCTGAGACAGAGACTTCCATTCGTCCATCTGGGGAGGAATGGGTTGTCTCTGGTCCTAACCTTATTCCAGGGCCTTATAGGGAAATAAGGGCCCAGGTGTCCTGCATATGAATATTCCTACCTTTAAGGTCTATTCATATTGATAGGTAGTTAGGGCCCGGATTGGGGTTGTTTAGGAGGTGAGCTGTTCCTTCCCTAGTTTCCAGGCCCAGTTACTGTTCCTCTTCCCTCCTGTGTTCAGTGTGGAGTTTTCCCCCCACACTGATCGTGACATTATAAACCGCAGAAAAACCGTCATTTTGTTGTCTGTATCAGTTCAGCCATGGATGTTATCGCTGCACTGACCGGACAGCTGCAGGGGCTGTCTCTGGAGGTAACTGACCCCTGCTCGACCATATCACAGATGCAGAGACCACTGTTGGCTGATCCTAGTAATGGTTACCTGACTTGTCCTGAACCTAAAGTTGCTCTCCCGGATAGATTCTCGGGGAGGAGTGATAATTTCATTCGGTTCAGGGAAGTGTGCAAATGGTACTTTAAGCTGCGTCCACACTCAACTGGGGCTGAGAGCCAGACAGTGGGTGTGATTATTTCGTTGCTTAAAGGGAACACCCAGTCTTAGGCTTTTTCTCTGCCGACCGAATCACAGTCTCTCCGACCAGTAGATGCATTTTTCTGAGTTTTAATTCTCATCTATGATGACCACGGCGGCGGATTAAGTGCATGATAGGCCCAGGGCTGTCTACCCAACTTGGGCCCCTCCCTCCATTTTAGTTTAGTTTTTTTGTATGAAGAGGCTGCGGTGCTTCGTGAGCCCCACAGTCTCTTCCTAGGCCATATGACATATTCAGACTAAAAAAAATACCCCAAATTACCCCAAATTGGGTCCTAAGCTGAAAAATTTGGTCGCCAAATTTAAAATACATATATGTATAATAAAAAAGACATGGAGGAGAATATAGGAACACATGCCTCTTACATCCAGGGACATCTCCTTTCATGTGGACTATCTCTTTCCTCTTCTCCTCCGTTAGACCGCCATGGCAAATTATTTCAGCCGCATCTCGTCTCTACAGAGTTTGTAACACAGACACATTCGATTTCTCAGTTTTTCCATCAACCCCCACATCCTGGTGTCCCCACAGTGTCATCCTGCTGCCACCCCCAATACTGTGCCCGTCGTGCCCCCCAATGTCCCAGGTACTATACTGCAGAAAAAATAGTGACCCTAAGGCCTCATGCACACGACCGTTGTGTGTTTTGTGGTCCGAAAATTGCGTATACGCAAAACATGGATGGCGTCCGTGTGCGTTCCGCAATTTGCAGGACGGCGCGGACAGCCATTAATATAACTGCCTATTTTTGTCTGCAAAACGGACAAGAATAGAACAGGTTATATTTTTTTTGCGGACCACAGAACGGAGCAACGGATGCGGATGAGAATCCTGAGTCTTTGGAAGCCTCTATGTCTTTGGTTGTACGTATTGATAGACACCTGAGAGAGAGATCTAAGGGCCCGCTCGCTCAGGACATTCTATTACATAAAGTACAGTATTCCTTTGACTCTTTGGGTGAAGAGACTCCTGAGCTTATACCTAGGGAGGAACCCATGCAATTAGGGCGAGCAACTCCTGGATCTGCTTGCGAAAGTAGGAGTCGCAAGCAGGGAGTATGTTTTTTTTGCGGTCAAAGGGGACATTTTATCAATATATGTCCAAGCATTCAGCTCCAAAAAGGGATGTCTAAATCCCATCTGACTATCAGAGGTGTGAATGGGGAGTCAGAGAATGTGTATTTGTCCTTTGCTGGTAGTACCCAATTTCTCCTGACTGTTGAGGTGGCGCTAGATTTAAAAACTGTGGGAATTGAAGTATTTATCTACAGCGGGGCCGGGGTGAACCTGATTGATGCTCAGTTTGTCCGCATACACGGGTTATCACTAAGTACATAAAAAAAAACATTCCGGTATTTGCTATTGATTCTGACCCTCTTACTTAGAGGTGCTTGTCGCAAGTTTTGCATGATATCAGATTTAGGGTCCATTCACACGTCCGTATGTATTTTTCGGATCCGCAAAACATGAACACCAGCAATTTGCGTTCTGCATTTTGTGGACCGCACATTGCCGGCACTCTCATAGAAAATGCCTTTTCTTGTCCGCAATTGCGGACAAGAATAGGACATGTTCTATTTTTATGCGGATCTGGAAGTGCGAATCCGCAAATGCGGATGCAAACAGCACATTCCGGCCCCATTGAAAATGAATGGGTCCGCACCTGTTCTGCAAAATTACGGAATGGATGCGGACCCATTTTGCGGATGTGTGAATGGACCCTTTTTTCATCAAAAAGTTATGCCTAAATCTAGGTTGTATAATCTTTCTGAACCTGAAAGACAGGCCAAGAGAGAATATATTGCCGAGAGTTTGAAGAAAGGGCACATAAGACCTTCTAAGTCTCCAGTGGCTGCAGGGTTCTTTTTTGCAAAAAAAAAGATGGAGGTCTTCGGCCATGTCTGGATTTCTGTGAACTCAATCAGATTACTATCTGTGATCTTTACCCTCTTTCTTAGATTCCCAAATTGTTTAACCAGATTATTGGTGCCAAGGTGTTCTCCAAGCTGGATTTAAGGGGGGCATATAATCTGGTTAGGATCAAGAAAGAGGATGAATGGAAGATGGCTTTTAATACTCCTGAGGGGCACTTTAAGAACCTGGTCATGCCTTTCGGGTTGACCAATGCCCCGGCGGTCTTCCAACATTTTGTGAATTACATCTTTCATCACCTGGTGGGGAGGTTTGTTGTCGTGTATTTGGATGACATTTTTATTTATTCTCCAGACATGGAGACACATCAGAATCATGTCAGGCAGGTGTTACAGATCCTAAGGGATAATAAATTGTTAGCAAAATTAGAGAAGTGTGTTTTTGCGGTACACAAGGTGCAGTTTTTGGGCTACCTGCTGTCATCTTTGAGTTTTCGAATGGATCCCGAGAAAGTCAGTGCTGTATTGAACTGTGATCGACCCGAAAATCTGAAGGCTCTTATGCAGTTTTTAGGGTTCACCAACTATTACCGGACTTAACGGACATGACTAAGAAAGAGACAGATGTCTCTGTATGGTCTGATTCAGCGTTGCAAGCCTTTTCTGTGATTAAGGAATTCTTCTCTTGTGCTCCTTGGTGCAGCCAGACGTGTCACAACCGTTTATTGTGGAAGTGGACGCATCCGAGGTGGGGGTAGGAGCTCATCCCCTGGTAAATGGCGACCATATGCATTTTTCTCGAAAAAACTATCCCCCGCTGAGAGAAATTATGATGTGGGTAACAGAGAGTTACTGGCCATTAAATTGGCTTTTGAGGAATGGTGTCATTGGTTGAAAGGGGCGATTCATCCGATCACAGTATTCACTAATCACAAGAATCTGGCTTATCTGGAGTTGGACGAAACAACTGAACCCAAGACAAGCCAGATGGGCCCTGTTTTTCACCAGATTCAATTTCACTGTCACCTATCGTCCTGGGATTAAGAACGTCAAGGCGGACGCCTTGTCATGCAGTTTCCCTGGAGGTGGTGATTTTGAAAATCTGAGTCCCATACTGTCTAAAGGGGTGGTGATATCCGCCCTCTACCCTGACCTTGAGGTGAAGGTGTTAGAGGCTCAGGGAGACGCACCGGACTCGTGTCCCTCTGGGAAACCATTTGTGCCACCAGAATTGCATCACAAGGTGTTGGAGGAACATCATTGTACGGTTCTTACAGGACATCCTGGGACATCCTGGGAGTAGGTCCACTGCCAACCTCATATCTCGTAGATTCTGGTGGCCGGGGCGGCGTAAGTGTGTGAAGGACTATGTGTCAGCCTGTACTACCTGTGCACATGCCAAGGTGACACATACTCGACCTTCTTGATCTTTACTTCTGTTACCCATTCTGTCCAGACCATGGACTCATGTATCCATGGACTTTATCACTGATCTACCTAATTGTTCAGGAAAGACAGTTATTCTGGTGGTAGTTGATCGCTTTAGTAAAATGGTACATTTAATTGCATTATCAGGCCTACCTAATGCTAAAACCCTTGTACAGGTATTTGTTGACAACATTGTGAAACTCCTTGGCATTCCCTCTGAAGTGGTCTCAGATGGCGGCACTCAGTTTGTTTCCAGGTTCTGGAAGGCGTTCTGTACTCGTCTGGGAATTCAACTCTCCTTTTCTTTGGCATTTCATCCTCAGTCGAACGGACAGACGGAGCGCACTAATCAGAGTCTGGAGACTTACTTGAGATATTTTGTATCTGAGAACCAGGAGGAGTGGTCTTCCTTTTTGTCTTTGGCAGAGTTTGCCATAAACAATCGTAGTCAGGAGTCCACTGGTGATTCGCCGTTTTTTGGGGCCCACCTAAGAGTGGGTGATTCTGTGTGGCTATACACAAGAAACATTAAGTTGAAGGTACCTTCCTAGAAGTTGGGTCCAAGGTTTATTGGCCCATATAAGATCACAGCCATTATTAATCCTGTAGCTTTTTGTCTTAAGCTTCCTCAGGCCCTGAAAATCCATAATGTGTTCCATAGGTCTTTGTTGAAAAAATATGTGGAACCTTTACAGCCATCTTCCTTGCCACCCGCCTGGTCATGGTGGACGGTAATTTGTAATTTGAGATAGCGAAAATAGTTGCCTCTCGAGTTCTCCATGGATCCCTTCAATAACTTGTCCACTGGAGAGGTTATAGACTGGAGGAGAGGATGTGGGTGCCGGCATCCAACGTTAATGCCAATCGTTTATGAATGCCTTTCATAGATCTCACCCGGATAAGGTTGGTCCTGGGTGCTTGGAAGTCACCCGTAGAAGGTGGGGTACTGTCACGGACGTTTCAGTGGCAGGTACCAGGAGATCAGAGACTGGCAACACGTGGGTTAAATTGACTAGTTTCTTTGTGAATCTTATTGTGTCTGTGTTTTGGTGAATGCCACACCCCTTGCTTCAGGTGTTACTTGTTGGTAATTTACCTTCCCCATTAGTAGCCTCTTCTCACTCTTGGAGGTGGGGTTTATAGATTTTCTTCCTGTCTTCTTACTTGCTGGTAGGTTGTACTCTGTGAAGCTTCTGGAGTTGCCAGTTTTCTACTTTCAGCTAAGTCTTGTCTTTTCTTATTGTTTGTGTTTGTTATATTCCCTGTTTGTATCTGGGCCTGAGACAGAGACTTCCATTCGTCCATCTGGGGAGGAATGGGTTGTCTCTGGTCCTAACCTTATTCTGGAGCCTTATAGGGAAATAAGGGCCCAGGTATCCTGCATATGAATATTCCTACCTTCAAGGTCTATTCATATTGATAGGTGGTTAGGGCCCGGATTAGGGTTGTTTAGGAGGTGACCTGTTCCTTCCCTAGTTTCCAGGCCCAGTTACTATTCCCCTTCCCTCCTGTGTTCAGTGTGGAGTTTTCCCCCCACACTGATCGTGACAGTCCCCCTATGTAGAAGCTGATGGTGGAACTCAGGTGTAGGAAGAGGGAAGGGTGTATGGTTCATAGGAAAAGGTCAGAAATTGATGGAAACACCATTGAAATGGTTCGGGAACAGCATGGGGAGGATGTCTGGATGCATTTTGGACTCCCAGGTCGCTGCTGGGAACGATGTTGTCCGAGTAGTACGCCACTTTTACAGACTGACAATAATACACACAAAACCGAAGATAAAATCGATTTAGAGGAAAAATTGTTAGGAAACATTCTTTCCTGTATATTTACTTGTATATGAAGTGCAAGTGCTGCCAAAAATTACAAGGAAGAGGCACTCCCGATACAACCTGTATTTCACATAAAGGAGGGCCTCATTCACATTGTGGTACAATTGTTCAGGTAGGGGGACTCCTACACTCATAAAGCCTATGCACTAAGTGAAAGGGCTGCCAAAAATTACATTGAACCGGCGCTCCAATACACCCTTTATTACACCTAAAGGAGGGAATCATACACACCCTTGAAAAATTATGATTGATGGACTGCTGGTGACCCTCAAAAACATTAGGAGCCTGCTGCTGATCTGACCATCTAAAACATTAGGGACGAAGGCCTGCTGGTGACCCTATAAAACATTAGGGGTGAGGGTCTGCTGCTGATCCTATCATCTAAAACATTTAGGGGTGAGGGTCTGCTGCTGAGCTGACCCTCTAAAACATTAGGAGCGAGGGCAGCCTAATAAGCATGTTGATATGATGGAGGAGGAGGATGAGAAAAGGGAGATTGAACCATATACCCCTTTTAGTGGTAGAAGGAGTGCATGCGAATACAGTGTATTCAATACACCATAAAAGACACATTTAAAGTGCCTTTATGTTCAGCCGCTTTCCTCTGGTGGAGTAGAGAAGTCGGGGCAATCCAGGCCTTGTTCATTTTGATAAGAGTCAACCTGTCAGCATTTTCAGTTGACAGGCGGATGCACTTTTCAGTTATTATGCCCCCAGCAGCACTAAATATCCGCTCTGACAAAACGCTGGTGGCAGGGCAGGCCAGTTCCTCCAAGGCGTAGAGCGCCAGTTCGTGCCACGTGTCCAGCTTGGACACCCAATAGTTGTAAGGCACAGAGGGATCACTGAGGACGCTGACACGGTCTGCTACATACTCCTTCACCATCTTCCAAAACTTTTCCCTCCTTGTGACACTAGGCCGCACATCAGGGTGAGGATGCTGGTGGGGTTTCATGAAACTGTCCCAGGCCTTGGAGAGTGTTTCTCTGCCTCTGTTGGAACTGCTGTGTGTTACCCTCGTCTCCCCTCCTCGGTTGCCCAAGGAACTGCGTACTCTGCTGCCAGCGTTGTCAGCTGGAAATTTTTGGAGCAATTTTTCCAGAAGGACCTCTTGGTATTGCACCATTTTGCTAGTCCTCTCCACCACAGGAATGAGAGATGAGAAGTTCTCTTTGTAGCGGGGGTCGAGAAGGGTGAACAACCAGTAATCGGTGTTTGCCAAAATGCGTATAACGCGAGGGTCACGGGAAAGGCAGCCTAACATAAAGTCAGCCATGTGTGCCGGAGTCCCAACAGACAAGACTTCGCTGTCCTCATCAGGAGGATCACTCTCAATTTCCTCATCCTTTTCAGCCCATCCATGCTGAACAGATGGAATAAACCTGCTATGGGTACTACCCTCCGTAGCGGAGGCAACCGTCTACTGCTCATCATCATCCAATTCACGCTGAGAAGACGACCTGAGGGTGGTCTGGCTATCACCCTGTGTACTGTCTTCCCCCATTTCCACCTCTTCATTGTGAGCAGCGAGCGTTTCAGTAGACACAGAAGTGGGATGGTTACGCTGATAATAGCGCCATCGCCACTCAACATCTGTGTTGATTTCTCAAAGTTGCGTAAAACCTCACAGAGGTCAGACATCCATGCCCACAAAAATACACAATACAGACCGCAGTGCTGATGTGTCACCGCCACTGGGGGAAGTGGCGGTGACACATCAGTACTGCGGTCTGTATTGTGTATTTTTGTCTGTTGACCTCTGTAGCTCCTCCATTATGATTAGCACATGATTTGCTCATACTAACCATCCACTTTCCTCACTGTAGAGCCCTGCATCGCAGGGACCTTGCCCTTCTTTTTGCTCATCAGACACAGGTGAGAGGGATGACTTTTTAACTCCTCTTATTATACTCGCTTTGTGTCTTTTGTATGCTCACACAGTGGGGTAGGTGAATGATACGGGAGAGAACATAGGGAGGTAATTTGGACTTTTGCGCATTTATATATGTGTGTATATGTGTCACTACCTTCCTCCTTATGTGATTCTGCTATCCCGTTGTTACTTTTGTATGCAGTCTATTGTCTATGGGGGAGTGATGTGGTCTCAGGGGGATATTGTAATTATTGTACATTTGCACATATAAGAATTACATAAGTAATTATTTATCTCCTCTGTATTTGATTATATGACCGAATTGTATCTGTCCCGCCACCTACTATCACATCGGTATCCATTTTTTTATCCATTAGTTGTGTTATGTATTGTGATTTTTTATATATTTATTTGAAATAAAGATGTTTAAATAATGAATAGTGGTGTGGTATTATGGTGGTGTATTGGACTTGGGCCACGCACTGATCGTGTTACTTTAATAGTTGGTGTACTTTCCTATATAAGTGCAGTGACCAGGCTGCAGGGGCGTGCATGTGAGAAAGTGGCTGGATGGGTGCAGTAGTTGTACTCATGGTTTTGATGCTCCTTGGGCCAGCGTGCACTGATGCGGAATAGCGCACCTGTTCTTCCAATTCGGGTTACACTCCAGGTCTGGGGTTCTCCTGCCTGATGATGGTTGAGGTTTCTTTGGTGTTGGTAATTTTGAGGTTCAAGGCAAGTCAAATGAAAACAGATCAGGACAGTTCTTAGCATGCATGGACCGGCAGTTGACATGTAAAATGCACTTTCCACAGATGTTACAGGTTTCACGACTGCAGAGGTAGTTTCTAGGCCAAAGTGTCTCTTTAATATAATCTTTTTTTTACTCTGCACTCCACTACCTGACTCTGACATAAGCTTCCATACATTAAGTATGTATTTTAGACAATATAATGCAACCAAAGAGCGATCCCGTCACGGCAGGTAAACTATTTTTCACTTTTTTAGTTTTTTTTAACAAGTGATCAATCTGCTTAAATGCATACCCAGGCACCAGAGGCTAACTTCTGGACACGTGCTGTAGAGCCTATAAATCCTTTTCACAAAAGTTATGTCTGCTGGACTTCCTCCCAACCTCTCCTGTCATCTGGCTTTCTTTTGGTAGTTGTCCCAGACCTGTCCTGGGTGGTGCCAGGTCCAGGACAGGCTGAGCTGTCAGCATTAATGCCTTGTGCAAATACATACAATAGAGGCAATATTTATATCAAAGTGTACACATTTTGTTAACCCTGTCTTTTGTGCTTTGCAGTGCACTGCGACTCTGGAGCAGGACGCTGCATAAACAAGGACCTTTTTAGACAAAGACGTTATTTGTGTATTTTTTTAAAGCATTGAATTATGATACGTTATAAAGTGTGGAATGGACTTTTGGAGGTCTGGGTTCTCAGTCCAGTGGTACAGAATATGGCACTTGGCCTAAATTCCACAGTCGGGTTTGTAGGCCTCGTTAACAAACCTTCAAGTTGTTTTGATTACCATCCTAGTTGCTCACTTTAATGGGTTGATGATGCCCAATCAGTTCTTCCTCTCAAGCATCACAGAAGTCATCAGCGACAAAAATAGTACAGAACTTGTGTCAGGAATGATTTATAAACTGCAGTGGCCCTCGTCACTAAAGTCACGGGACATTTTGCTTCTTTGCATATTATTACATCAGCCATATAAAAGTATTATGGCTCACATACTTAAAGATAACTCATCGTCATGCTGTAGAAACAGACATATGATCCATGGCCAGATTATCCATCATGACACAGTTTCATGGCAGTATGTCATTATATATATGACCGCTCAGAGTGTTAAGGGTCAAGTAGAATTGTGTGATACTCTAGAGCTAGGATATTAATGAAGAACTGGATTAATAATATCAGAAGGGTTTAAATCTAAGGCCTTACGGACATAATAGGGTGTCCATACAAGTCAGTGGGGATATATTGTACCTTGATTTCATACAGAGGCTTCTTTTTCAAATTCCAAATGAACCAGATGCCGCATTACTTACAGAGGATTTCTCCCCTAGAAGCACTTTGGCGCCATATGGCTGCACAGAGGGAGCCTATAGCTCCGTACTACCTAATTCTCTCTCTAGTAATAAGCTCTGTAGTCTTTAAAGGGGTATTCTAGATATAGTAAGTTATCCCCTATCCACAGGACAGGGGATAACTATTAGATCGGTGGAGGTCCCACTAAAAGACGTGATGTGATACTTCTGTAGGTAGTAATACTGTACATGTTCTGCTCCTCAATACGCTACTATTCACCTGTTAAATACCTGGAGAGTTAACGGAAAGTTAGGTCACATGACTAACACCATGTTTAGTCCTAAGGATGCGCTTTACAGCACTAAAATGGGCCCTATCATTTGTTTTCTTTATGGAGAGGCCACTGTATGGATATAATAAACGTCCACAAACCAAATTTTAATAGATTTATATTAGAAAACTGTTCAACAGCCTTTTCTCTGACTAAATAAATAAATGTAATCATTAAAACTGGAATACCCTTTTCAGGGTCCATTCACACATCCGTGTGTGTTTTGCGGATCCACGGATCCGCAGATCTGCAAAACACGGACAGCGGCAATGTGCGTTCCGCATTTTGCGGACCGCACATTGCCGGCACTAAGAGAATATGCCTATTCTTGTCCGCTATTGAGGACAAGAATAGGACATGTTCTGTTTTTTTCAGGATCGGAATTGCGGACCAGGAAGTGCGGGAAATGTATGGGTCCGCAAAATGCGGAATGGAATTGCGGATGTGTGAATGGACCCTAAGAACAAGACTGTATGGCACCAGTCATAAAGCCTTTCTCTCATAGGGGTTCTTCAGGATTTAACAACTGATGACCAATCCCTAGGATAGGTTATCAAAATCGGATTGGCAGGGGTCCGACACCCCGCACTCCAGCCGTAAAACTACGCAGCTCCATCGGTTGTGTAGTGGACAGAGCTGGTAACTGCGGGGAGCAGCACGTCAGTAATCAGTTCAGTTTGAGTACGGTATATTTTATCCTATATATGGTCAAATCTCCTCCTTACTTCTGGTTTCATTTTTCCTACCACCCCAGTTTCCATCGCGGTTAAGTTCTTGCTCTTCTTATCCGCAGACAGGTGGTTTCTCATTTCATCTCATTAAGATTGATGAAATTAAACTGGCAGTGATGCAACAATTCTTTTATAAGCAAAGGGAAAGCTTTACGCCTGATGAACCCGCAGGATTTAAAATGCCAACTACATCTTACGGATGACTTGTGAATTATGCATTTTGCCAGTCCATGAATTCCTCTTCTATTTTCTTTCCTGAAATAGAAAGCTTGATTAACAAGATTTAATTTTTCAAGGTAAAGTTTCATTTCCACAATGCCTATGCTGATGGGATTTAATAAGTATATTATGTAGATTGCAAATGGATCAGTTTGCAGTGGGACAGCCATCTAAACAGGGGTGCACCTAGCCTTTCTGCTGCCTGAGGCGAAAACTAAAATGCCCCCCCATGCCAATTTCTTAACCTAACCCCTTTGCCACAATGAAAGTGCTTATTCCCCATGTCCCTTCCGCTGCCCTCCTCTTGCCCCTACCTGGTGCTGCCTGAGGCGATCGCCTCACCTGGCCTCATTCGTGGTGCACCCCAGCATCTAAAGGAAGGTTATCGGGAAATTTTGTAGGAAATGGTGCACAGAAAAATGGTTTAAAGGAATTCTCTGTGAAAAATGGATTCACTATTATTTCTAGTGCGGGGCCTGAGGGGCGGAGCATGAAACAGGGATCCTGGTTAGTCTTTAAATGTCGCTGTCAGGGTCTGCATTGGACACAGCACAGATACGTAATTGCTTGGAGTCTTCCTTTAAGACTTTTGCGTCTTCTTATGACACACAGACAACAAAAACTGGTGTTGGCAAATGTGCATCTTTTGTATAAAGCCTCAGAAATGCTACTAGTGAATTCATGTTCTGCATTCAACATGTCATGTGGCTGAATCCAACTGCAATACCCCAGACCTGGGGTATCTGTAATTGTTAGTTATGTTAGGATTAACCACCTTGATCCTGCCCTCTTGGTGGGAGTGAGCTTCCTTCCAGGAGGGGGAGTTCCAGAAGGAAGCACATACGTGAGCTACTTCTTCAAGGGACCTATCTAGTTCTCATGTGAGACCATTACTCCAGAGAGGTTCCGAAAACCAAAATTGCTTCCATCATAGAAGCTACAACGGGAAATACAGTACAGACACCCATTACCTAAACAACATCCAGGCCAGACTAGCTTCAGGCCTCTATCACAGAGTGGACATCAATCTGCCTTGACTCTGCATATAGTAGTGTCATCTCTCTCTTTGCAGCCTCCTTATGAACTGGGAAAAGGTGTTATGGCCTCTAGTTCTGGCCTTCAGCATGTATTCATCCTTATCTCTAGATGTCTCCAGATGTTCCTCCAGGTTCTTCTAGCTTATAGAGTAGGAACCTTGTAGTAATTCAACATGACCATTTAGAGCGACTCTGTCACTATTTTTATACTACCGTATTGGAGAGCAGCATATAGCAGTGACAGAGGTCCTGATTAGAACATTGGGTCACTAACTTTTTTCCTAAAATCCCTATAAATAATCTTCAGTATGAGACCAGTGCTGGATGTACTGCAGAAGATCAAGAGACCTTGTATTCATGAGCTGCTTCCGCCACCCCATCCCCCAGCTCCTGATTGACAGCTTTCTTCCTAAACACAGTAAAGGAAAAAAGCTGTCAATCATCCGCGGGAATAGGGGAACAACTGGGGGTAGTGGGGGAGCCAAAGCTCATGCGGACTCCCGAGGACATGGACTTGGCTCGAGCTGGAGCTGCTCATCCATAGGGATTAAAAAAAAAACCACTGGGCCAAAAAAATGAGTGAGCCAACATTTAAATCGGGCTCTCTTTCCCTAGTATATGTTGCCGTCAGATACGACCATATAAAACTGGTCACAGATACCTCTAAAAACTAAAGTAATTTCTAAGCCAGAAAACCCTTGAAATGGAAATGTAGGAAGCCCCAGTGCTCTAGAGTCTGTATTTACTATTACATATGACATCACATTACATGATGTAGTAAAGGGTCACACCCCAGCTTCAGTCCTCCTGTGGACATCACCATGGGGCATTTACCCCCATCACTTTGAACGCCATGCAACCTCCTGATTTATGCTGTTTTTCAGTTTTGTACATTCATAGGATTTAATACTATTGTGGTTCCTAATTTTTAAAAATGATCTCCTCTGTAATTGTCACTTGAGAATTTCTGAATGTGATGTGCGCTAGCTGGTTCTAACATTTATAAGGGCTTTTGTTTTTTTAACCATGTGCTACCAATAATGTTCTGGGTGACAATGTCATAGCTGGTGCCAGTGTCGGACTGCGCTACTTAGGGCCCACCAGTAAAATTTATTCTGGGGGCCCACTGAAAAGCTACATGTGTATACTACCTGCCCACACTACCCATTTTTTTTTATATGGACACAGGCAATGTACTGTATAGCATCTCAGACAGCCTTTCTATAAGTCAGTCTACAGTGCCATGTGCCACTTGAGCAGGGGGTAGGGGACTAGGGGCCCAGCTTGCTAAGGGGCTCACCTGTTCCCCTGTGGGCCAGTCCAAGCTTGACTGGTGCGGTCTTGCATTTCTTTTAGCATTCTGATTCCCTAGGTATTTCCAGAATGTTTAGTAGTTATGTGATGTAGACACATTTTATAGAGTGCTGGACTGTACTAATGCATTTATATGCGGTACACAGCATACCTTATCTTCCCCCTTTGATAAGTATTTTCTGCTTTCTAGCATATAATTGTTATGGAACACGCTGTTTTCAGTGCAGCAGTGCGATGATGAAACCAGCTTTGAAAGTTCAGTCCTCAGGTTAACGAAAATGACTCAGACTTGACTATTAAAGGCTATAGTAATACAATCCCAAAAGATTTTCTATTGTTTAGCAAAGAACTAAAGTGTGCACAGATGTTGAGTTTGCAAGTGAGTTCATGTCAGTCAAAGCAGATACTTCTCTAAATGAAGATTGACCTATCTGTAGACATTCCTTTTATTGGGGTTCTGTAAAAAGATAGAGGTGAGGAAGAATACAGGGTCACCATCCAGGACCACCACCAGCAAACTCTAATTCTGCTACCTATCTTCCTTCACCACTCCAAGTAGTAGAGCTAAGGCTACCCCTAAGTGTTCACCAGTGCCCACCGCGAGGCTGGTTGGACTTGGCTGCTAGGGACCTAGTTTTTGTCTTTGGAGAAAGGCAGCAGAAAACTGGTGCAAGCTTACAGGTATCAGAAATATGAAATGCCAAGGAGTGGCAGGAGTACAAGTCAGGGTCTACGCCAGGAAAGTTAGTGGGAGCCAAATTGGTAGACAAGACGTTAATCCAGAGGCAAGCAAAACTTAGTGTGCCAGGAGAGACAATAACAGCCAGATCGGTAGACAAGGAGTTAGTCCAGAGACAAGTCAGATTTAGTGCACCAGAGACAATAGAAACCAAATCAATAGATAAGAGGTTAATCCAGAGACAAGCCAAAGTCAGTACACAGAAATGCAGTACTGTTCTGAGCATACAATACTAATAGGAACCGAAAACAAAATCAGAGGCAAAAACAGACATTGCCAGACATATCACCTGCCTAGCTCAGGGATTGGACACTGATTGGTGTCCAGACTCACAGATAGGTTGACCAGCTGGGGCTTGGCTGGTTGACATAGCAACCCTACTAAAACAGACATGGACAGGATCATGGCTAGGTAAGTGCCTGACAGGTTCTTGTCCCCATGTCAGTGTACAGCGGCTACCAGTTGGCTGGAGGATACTCCTCGGATGCTGCTTAGGGGGATACTGGTACTTATTGAGGAGACATATCGGATCTATGATCTTATTTTCAGGCAATGCTCCATGGGAAAATGTGTAAATTAGGTCATAACATGTAAGCGTATAAGTGCTCCTCCATGTTATATCATGAGTGGTTCTCCTCTACCCTTTAGAAAAAGGAGTAATTCATCAAAAGTCTGACAAATATTCAGTAAAGCAGATTACATTATCTTCTGGTAGTTGCAAGTTTAATCCTATTGAACAATGTTTCTGAACTTTTCCCTTGCATTTATTCTCTCTCACTGCGACTTTACATTTGTTACTACTTTAACAGTCGGTACTTGGCTGCTTGACTCCCACAACAGCTGCTGTGCCCCCTACCCTCAGGCCCATATTTAACACTAGGTACTAGGTCCAGAGCATAGGGCGCACTTTGTGTAGCACTGGCACAGTCAACGGTATCGTGGAACAGTTAAGGGTTGGAGGCCGCAGAGGCTTTTATATGATATAGTGGTTGACATAGCAGACCACCTAAGCCAGGAGCTTTGAAATTCATTGGGGAAGGGAGGGATGGGACCAGTTTACTTGGAATGTATTTACCGCTACATACCTCTAGACGGATGACTAGGATAGCAATGTTCAGTCACTGGTACTTTGTGTGGTAATTTTTTAATGTAGTCATAAGTAGACAAATCCAGCGTCAAGGAGGTTGTGGGGCAACTTGATGCCTACACACAGTCTAGCTTGCAAGCTACGCCTTAGATTACCCTCTACTGTAGGGGCGGACTGGCTATAAACCCTATAGGTCAATTCCCCAGTGGGCCGTTGCCCAGGGGGCGGCACGAGCTGCCTCATGGCCACTGGCCAGGTACATAATGATCTCATGCTCTCAGTAGTAATTAATGCTAGTAGCATCAGGTACTTATGCACCTGGCCATCGGCCACAGGTGACTTTCTGAAGGTCAAGGGGATATGAGGAAGCTAATGTGAAACGTGCGTCGGGATGTCTGGGACCTTCTAAGGTTAGTATACCACAACCTGCTTTTATCTCCACATGTTGGATATGCACTTGGCACTTTATGTAGCATGCTGCTGCTGTTTGTTATATCCTATCACTGTGAAGCTGTCGCTTATGGGGTGGTATAAGTACTTGCTTGAACATGCTTGTAGGTGGATAGCAGTCTTATCAATATTTCCATTGAATATTGGGTGCCTATTTTTGTCCTGTGTATTTTATCGCCTATGTCTGTTATTATATGTATTAATAAAGCAGTTACTTGTTTTCATACTACCATGTTTGTCGTGCACAATTAATTGGTGAGGCTTAAAGTACAGCATTGTGCATGGCACTTTAGCTTTATAAAAAAGTGTGGCACATGATTTGGGAGCATCTATGGGGGCGCTTGTTACTGGCACATGATTGGGGGGCATCTATGGGGGCACTTATTACTGGCAGATGATTGGGGGCATCTATGGGGGCACTTGTTACTGGCACATGATTTGGGGGCATCTATAGGGGTACTTGTTACTTGCACATGATTGGGGGGCATCTATGGGGGTACTTGTTACTGGCACATGATTGGGGGCCATCTATGGGGGTACTTGTTATTGGCACATGATTGGGGGGCATCTATGGGGGCACTTCTTACTGGCACATTATTGGGGGAACTATGGGGCTTCTACTGAGGCCACAAAGAAGGGGTATTTCATATGGGGGCTCTGTATAGGGGCATTTTATACTGGGGCACATTATGGTGGATACTATGGGGAAGGGGAGAGAGGAGTACTATGGGCTCATCTATTGGGGGCACTAAGAAGGGGTATTTTATACTTGCAGATTATAGGGGACACTGAGGGCATCTACTGGGGAACTATATATGGGGCATTTTATACTGGTACATTATGGGGGGCACTATGCAGAAGGGGGGAGAGGAGCACTATGGGGCATTGACTGGGGGCACTATATAGGGGCATTTTATACTGGCACATTATGGGGGCACTATGGGGACATTAGCTCAACTGGGGGCTTTAAAAGGGGGTATTTTTTGCACTGGCACATTATAAGGAGAATTATTACTACTGGGGGGTATTACGATGGGCTTTATTACTACTGGGGGTCTATAGGGAACATGATTACTAGAATGGGCACTATGGGAGCATTATTACTTCTGGGGCACAGTGCAGTGGGGACATGTTGGGGGGCACTGTAGGAGCACTATTACTACCATGTGTGCTCCAGCAGATTATTATTCCTATTGGTGGGACTTTTGGGAGCACTATTACTGTGGGGGCACTGTAGGAGCACTATTACTACCATGTGCGCTCCAGCAGAGAATTATTCCTATTGGTAGGACTTTTGGGAGCACTATTACTGTGGGGGCACTGTAGGAGCACTATTACTACCATGTGCGCTCCAGCAGAGAATTATTCCTATTGGTGGGACTTTTGGGAGCACTATTACTGTGGGGGCATCTTGGCACAGTATCAGCTTACCACAATTATTTTTGGGGGATGTTATGTTTACACTATTAGTGTCAGGGGCACTATTTGCTGGGCGCAGTTATTTTAGGGCACTGTGTGCCAATAATTATTGAAGGGCACTATCTGCATGCTACTACTATTATCAGGGGGTCTACCGTATCTGTTTCTGCAGTATAGTATTGGAGAGCACAGTGGCACAGTATCGGGGGTGGTAGGATGATTTGTCCAGAAGATGGGAGGATGATGGAAAAGTAGTAAACTAAGACTTTGTTTGTCAAACTGCAGAGAAGAGAAGTGGCTGAAAAATGGTGGTCTGGTCTGAAGGTCTGAGAGGAGAAGATGAGGAAGGAGAACATCTACATCAAAGGAGACGTCACTGGATGTAAGAGGTATGTGGCGCTGTATTACCCTGTATGTAGGGGTGGATGGAGGGGTTAGTAGTACAGTACTACCTGCACATTGTAACGGCCCTGGTCCTCAGTACGGTTATAGGGCAATATTTTATGCTGCACTGTGGTATTTGGTTTTTCTGGGGGCGGTATTTTGTGCAGGACTACAGTATTGCTGGCCCCGTCCACTTCTGTTGTCCCTGACTAAGGCCTCTTGCACACGGCCGTTGTTGTGGTCCGCATCCGAGATGCATTTTTTGCAGCTCTGGTGCGGACCCATTCACTCCAATGGGGCCGCAAAAGATGCGAACAGCACTCCATGTGCTATCCGTATCCGTTGCTCTGTTCCGTGGCCCCGCAAAAAAAAAAATAGCATGTCCTATTCTTGTCTGTTTTGCGGACAAGAATAGGCATTTATACAATGGGCCGCCCGTTCTGTTCCGCAAATTGCGGAAGGCACATGGGCGGCTTCTTTTTTTTGCGGATCTGCGGTTTGCGGACCGCAAAAAACGGAATGGTCGTGTGCATGAGGCCTTAATGTGACTTGTGTTGTCCTGCCTTCTGTCAATTCGGACTTGCCTACAACATGGGACCACTTTTAGTTTTTTTCCAGGTCCACTTTAAGTTCCCAATCCACCCCTGCTCTACTCATTCGTCCAGTCCTGGACCAGTGAACATAAATTAGGGAAGTTATGACGACAGGTCATCAATGTGAACCTCTAAAGGTTCTATAGTCTGATCTGAGACTATGGAGGAGCCCACAGAGGCTTGGATCCCCAGCAAGGTCACAGAACTATCCTAGTGCAATCGAAAGGACCTCTTGGACTCCGGGAAATGACTTTACACGTGATTTTGTAATATGTGATCTCTCACGATCTGACATTTTTGCATTTTGTTCCGTCACACGATGCTAACGACAGGGACTTTTCCAATCTCGCGATTACGATTTGGAATAATCGTGCAGGATTAGTTTACTGGAAACCTTAAAAAAAAAAAGGACATGATCTGAAACTGGTAAACAGGAATGATTGGGATTAAGTCCTTGTGTTATCCTGACAGCCCCCTCGGCATGTCTCCACTCCACTGCTACTTTCCCTCTGTGGTGGGCTGGTCCTTGCAGATTCAGACGCAGCTGACATCACGGAAAAGAGCCGTCTCTGTACAGTGGTGCCTAATATAAACCAGAAGAGCTGAGAAAGACTTAAGAGAAAGACAGAGCACCGTAACAGAGAGGACCTAACCCATCTGCTTCACCCCGCGTCCCCGAGTCCCACTCCATCTGCAGAAAGCTCATCTGACTTGGACTTTGCTGCAGACAAAACTTTTATTGGTAAGTTTTCTATATTGCAATGCAACGAGGAAACCCAGGAGCTAGTGATGTACTGAGACTGGATTATTACCACGTAATCCCTCTATAGATACTGCTACAAAATGATCACCAATGAAAAGCAATTCCTTAGAGAAGAAATTATTATTTTTTTTAATTATTAAGTGCATGAAAAGATCAAAAAGAATGGATTTGGCGTAAAGTTATTTTCTTTATGCAGCATAATAGTTTTGGTGGTTTAGCAATTTGGTTGAATCGGTCCTGATGTAGCAGAGCTGAACAGCTTGATTTGATGTGATAACTGGTGTTACCATACAGTATACCGCATTGTGATAACATGGCGACCTGTGCCAAATGACAAACTCAGACAGACTGACAGATAGCGGTATATTATAGATAGATATGAGACAGATAGATGATAGATATGAGATAGATAGCTTGTAATTATAAACTTCTGGATACTCGCTCGCCTCTGAATTGTAAATTACTACCACATACTAAGAATACAAGTGTAGCAGAGCCGACTTTGTCATTTTGCACAGCTATCACAATGTAGTTGAGCAGAGGGCTGCACGTAAACCTACTATTCTGAAGATTTGCCAACAATGCAGTCCCAAATGTTTAAATAACAAAACCAGCTCTGCTGCATCTGCAGAATATTTTGAAAATTGTGAATCTTGAAATACATTTTTAGTTCATTTTAGAATATTTGTTTTTTATGCATTTACTGGATATCAAGTACGGACTGATTGGTATTAAGTAGCTGTCATTTATTACTAGGCACTGGGCCTGTGATCTTACTAAAGATGGTAGTAGAAGGAGACGATGCTCTCCAAATCCAAGAGGTACACATCACAGATGCTGCTGCGGGGCATGTTTAGACAATCAGGGCTAACCTGCTTGGCTGCTGTGATTTGTTGTATTAACAGGCATTACTTGATGAACTTTTTTCCATGGTCCTCTAGTGGACACTTTGTGTAATTACAAGCTATGGAGTCAAGGAGCAGCTAAGTAGCCCTTGGGGCAAAAGATCCGCATTATCTGGAGGCCGTACTGTAAAACTCTTTTAGTTTTAGGCTTATTAATTCCATACATAAATACATAAATAAATGGAAAAATGAAAAGCTTTGACATAAACGCTTATACGATGAGCACAAAACTAAATGTTATTTTCCTATCTGTTTTAAAAAAAGGGAAATACGATGACCCTCAATGTGACAATGCGGCGCAGCAGCACGGCAGTGCAGAATCAGCAACGTTGGAGCATCCCGGCCGACGGAAAGAACATTCATGTCCAAAAAAATCCCAATGTCCACCTTAATCGAAACTACACCATAAACCACTCCATGAGACCGGAGGAGTACTACAGACGCAGCTGGTCCTCGGACTCCTCAGACTCCGTCATCTCCTCCGAATCTGGCAATACTTATTACCGCGTGGTGCTCATCGGAGAACATGGTGTCGGCAAGTCTACCTTGGCCAGCATATTCGCAGGTGTGCCAGATACCCTGGACAGTGACCTACTGGGAGGTAGGTTTTACTTACACAGCTTATTATTATTGACTATTATATTGTATGGTAGAGTGACATCACCAAGTAGGGGTGGCTAGGGCTAGTGATGTCACTGCACTTGGCATGGTGATGTCCAAACTTGTCAACATTGTAGTTGGCAATTCGGGACATCTAAGCTTCATCTTGGACATGCCAAACACACATGGACCGCCCACATGTAGGAGAGGCTTACACAAGCCACACTCATTTATGGACCTGGGATACCAGAATTTGCAGGAACTGTCTCAGAAAATTAGGGACAGTCCATGTAATTTGGGACTTTTGGAAAGTATGGACATCCTATGTGAGCCACTTAGTTGATGAGCTATCTGATTGAGTTCTTCACCTTTTGGGCCCTCAGACATTGCCTGGCAACTTTCACACCTTGTTACAAGAGCTTATTAGCTGGGGTCATAGGCTGGCCATAGACATACCTGACCCCTCCATAACATGCACTTGGATTGGTCATGCGTGTATTTCAATAGTGTGAAGAAGAGAAGCTGCTGCTAGATATCTAGCGGTGCTTATCTCCAGGGGGAAGTGGACAGGATGAAATCTGGCCTCTCTGATAGTTCCTGTCTGTATCTGGACAAAATAACTAAAGATAGCCTGTGACATGTATAGCAAGCATGATCACCAGTACAGGAAGTCACTGTCAGCCGGAAAGAAGGAGGTATCAATGCCGCTTATCTCTAGGAAATTATGGAATGGTACAAGAAAAATAGGAAGTGTAACCGCACTCCATCAACACTTTGGAGAAGTGATGAAACGATTGAACGGTGTCCTGCTGATGTGGCCCACAGTGACTGTGTGAAACATGGCAGCAAGTGTTAAGCTCCTCTGCAGCGCCTCCGGAGGGGAACTGAAGTATTACACAATTCCCATTGAAATTAATGCTCTGTGTCATGGATGTCAAACTTGTGGCCCTCCAGCTTTTGCAAAACTACAACTCCTAACACTCCCTGATACCTGTAGGCTGTCCAGGCATGATGGCAAGTTCTAGTTTTGCATTAGCTGGAGGACCACGAGTTTGATATCCCTGCTTTATGTATTGCATGAGTGCATTAGGTCCTCCACTGTCACTCTTCACTCTCGGACCCCTCTATCACCTCACCATTTCCAACGTGTGTGAAAACAGATCATTCCTCATAGTAACGTCTGTCTCCATGGCCTTCCTCCTTCTCCTCCTCTCCAGGGTGGAAACAGATTTATCTCACTTATGTTCTGGGAAAAATGTTTACAAAAAGTAATTCCACTTCCACACACATAACAATTTATGTCTGCAAAGACAATTATTTTCCATCCTGGCCTAGAGGTCGTCCATGCACATTAAAGGGACATGCCAGGGAAAACGTAAACATTGAGTTATGCCTGGTGCAGGGCCACAGGTGGCGCTGGCGGGCATGCTCCATGCTCCTTGGGCCCTGCACCAGGCATAACATAACTAGGGTAGATATAGGAAACTCTCTAAGAAAAACAGTCACAGCAACCAATCACAGCACAGCTTTCACTTTTCAAGAGCGCTGGAAGAAATAAAAGCTGTGCCATGATTGGCTGCTATGGACAATAAAGGCAGTTTTATCCTTGCGTTTCAATTAGAGCTCATTCAGACGGCCGTATGCTGTCCGCAAAAAAACGTATTGCATTCAGTTTTTTTGCTGATCCATAGACTTCAATAGGGCCATGTCCTGATTTTCATGGACAAATATAGGACATGTTTCATTTTTTTGCTGAGCCGTGCAATGGAAGAAAAGAGCCCCATAGAAGTGAATGGGACAGCATCTAATCTGCAAAAAAACGGATCCGCATTTTTGCGGACAGCATACGGCCGTCTGAATGAGCCCTTAGTCATATAGGAGGGTGTTGAATATAGAAAACTGCAGAGAATCTCGACTGCCCGTGTAATAAATTATACACGGCGATCTGTAAGCTTTAATTTGGCATTGACGAGGTTAACAGTACGTTGCGTTCTGCGAGCAAATATTTTCCATTACCAAACAAATCTGGAGTCTATTACCCTCTACAGTAGGAGACTTTGCAAATCTTCATCGCGATGCTTTATTCCATGAGCTGGATTAATTTCCAGAAGATGTGGAAAAGTATGTTGTAAAACTCGTGGGAGCTTTTCCAGTGGGGGGTTCTGTGCTATGGAAACAAAACCAAAAAATGGGTGGCCTGCGAGAAAGTCAAGGTCTGGTTAATAGAGAGCAAATAGGTTAAAGGGAAAGTTACCTAAAGCAGTCTGTATCTCTTCAACTGTAACTACAACTCCCAGCATGTCCTGACTTACCAAACAGGTTATGTGCCATGGTAGTGAAACGGTTCACATACCTCTTTGAGATGATCCCCAGAGGTGTATATAGAAGTGGGCACCCACTATGTGGCCAAGTTGTGCCACCCAGAAGGCCCCCATCTCCATTCATTGAATTTCGGCCCGACCACACATATCCTGTCCTTAATACTTATGACTATTCTCGGGAGTCTTGCGCAGGTTCTCTCCACCCAATTGCTAAAGGGATGGGCCAAACATGGGCCTTGACCATCTCTTTTAAGGGACCCCATGGTAGTCTATGGGATGTATAACCTTGAAGGCAGGGGCGGACTGGCCATAGACCCAAGAGGGAAATTTCCTGGTGGACTGATGTCTTGGGGGCCTCCTAAGCCCTCCTTACAGCTACCAGCCAGGTACATAATGATCTAATTCTCTCCTATACACCTGGTGCCCTCTTGAATTCGTTTAGGTTTTTTCCAGGTCCATTTTAAGTTCCAAGTGCACCCCTGCTTGAAGGCCACCCAAAATTGCTGAAATGTCCAGTAGGAGTGGGTCCCAGAGGTGAGACCAGCACTCTCAAGAGTGAGGTCCCCTCTCTCAGTCATAGTGAATGGAGAGATGTCGGCTCTCTCCATTCACTTCAGTGGGACTTCTGAAAATAGCCAAGAAAATTGTCTTCTAAAGGGGGCGGTCCTCTCAAAGAAGAGGGACAATGGGGGGAATTTATCAAACACCCGCAGTCTTTGATATCCCTTGCTCTGCTGGAGGATACACATCATTTATAATGAGGCGCAGGCCTTGTCATAAATGAGGTCCATCCTCTGGTAGTCCATGCACCTAAACTGAAATCTCCGCGGCTACAACTAGCATACATACATAAAAAACACTTGGAAAACTCCGATATGAGAGCCATGGAAATCACATTCCCTGCAGACATAATCATCTACATACAGGCGCCAATTACTGCAGCCTGTATTCTGCAGATGGCGTTGTCACAGGGGTGGTGGATACAGTGACAGTCGTGGAAGAGCGCCATTCACAGAGTACAGGCTGCACTGCAATTTATTAATAAAATGACGGATGTGACTCTAAACTGGAGGCTCGCACCCTATAGGGAAGTCGCCCCTTGGCCCTGGTGCCTGAGGGGGTCCAAAGGCTCTAGTGCCACATAGGAAGACACCAGTATTATAAATGGCACATGGTCGGTGGGGGCCCTGCCACAGATTTTGCATTAGGGCCCAGGAGTTTCAAGTTATGCCTACAGAAATATGACAAGCATGGAGTAACATAGCATAAGAAAATCGTGTGATGTACGTTTACCGTCACATTTATATTTCTTTTCTTGTTTTTTTTTGTGTTGAAGAGAATACATACGAAAGAACGCTGATGGTGGACGGAGAAAGTGCCACACTGATCTTGCTCGACATGTGGGAGAATAAGGTATCACGTTTTCAAATATTTTATTCATCGACTTTTTTTTTTTTACTTAGGCTGGGATCACATCACGTTTTTCCCATCCGTTTAACGTATTCAAAAAACGTATATGGTAAACGGATGCCTCAGATTGATCCAGAATAAATCAAGAATAAAACTGCAGCACTCGCCGCTCTTCAATTCATGCTGGTTTATTCACCAAAAATTGCGACGTTTCAACCTTTCGGTCTATCTCAAGTTGCTTGAGAAAGACCGAGAGGTCAAAACGTCACAATTTTTGGTGAATAAACCAGCATGAATTGAAGAGCAGCGAGTGCTGCAGTTTTAGTTTTGATTTATTCTGGATGATTTGGGGATGCTGCAGATTGGTGTCCAACACTGCGGGCACCACCACTATAGAGACTTTTTTATATAGATTCGTAAGTGCTGCTACTTTTTTGCCTCAGATTGATGCCATACAGTGGCATCTGTTCACCATAGAGTTCCATTGTAAAAAAAGAAAAAAGAAAAGAAAAAAAGTATAAGTTTTTTACCATTGTAAAAAAAGTATCCTTTTTTTTACCGGACTCTGCATTTTTGTATCATTGTTTTTTTTCTAACGTATACGTCAAACGGAGGCATAAAACGTGATGTGAACCCATACATGAATGTGAATCATACATAATCTAGAACAAGACAACCTCTTTCTAACAAAGCTAGAACCAGCCCTGTACCTCACATGGATCCAGAGATCTCCCCAATTGTTTTGCTACATTTATTTTAAGCTGTCAGCTTAGGGGTCGTGTCCTGTCTGCTGCAGCTGGTAGCACTTGAAAGGAGTGAATTGAGCATGTGCTTCCACCTCAGTGAGCCAGACAGAGAAATGGGAAAAACAGCAAACAGCAGGTGGCGCTATAGAAATAGATTTCAGTGAATAGCTCAGTAGCTATAATACATTTTTAATTACAAGCAATTACAAAAGTATTCAGATCCAGGTGCTGGTTTAAAATCTGTGCAATATTTTTTGTGGGACAACCCCTTTAACTCATAAAGACAACCCCCTTTCTATATGTTCTATCAGAGCCTATGGGCGTCATAGGGGGAACGTCATTGGGGCCTCCTTCTAGAAGCCAGAGTGTAAGGCTGCACTCGAGAACCTATTCCATCTGTACCTGAGATGGACACCTATGGACTGGAACGGCTGACATGCAATGCTTCCCCCGATGGCTTCACTTCCAAAAAGGGTAGTCTTCAACAGACACCCCTTTTAATTTTTACTTATGATATATTCAGAATATAGACATTTTTACTAAAGGGGGCAGAATAAATTATCATACAATTGATCTATGGTAGACTATTCAGATTCTTATTCTTTCAAGGCCCTTAGGAAAATATAAGCATGTCCTCACTGGCCACCAGTAGCAATTCCTTGTATATTGTAACAAGGAAGAGCAGGCACACCACTTTCTGGAAAATGAGTGGACTACTGGAAATACTCTAATGAGATTATTATAAAAGTTTTATTCTGAGATATCATACATAAAAATGGCCAGTAAATTACTCTAAAATACATTAAAAATAAAATTGATAAAAATTATCACATAAAAGTCAAGGTTGGTATGTAGTATCCTGAAATAATGTCTTCTGAGTTGAAGAAAAAGTTACTTGTCAGTATTAGTCTGTCTCCATGAGACTCTTACCACTCAGCAGTGCCGATATTCTTGGCATGTGGTATACATGCACGGAGCAGTGTAGTCTCCAAGACGCGGGACTCCGTGCGCTGAGCGCCAAATACTGGATCAATTATAACAGGCACACAGCCCGAAAGACGCACTCAAAGTGACTGATGCACAGCAATGAAAAACTGCAATCACATGAGCGCAGGACGCAGGACGCTGGACGCTGGGTTCACAGGGCGTGCTCTCAATCACCTGATTGAGAGCACGCCCTGTGAACCCAGCGTCCAGCGTCCTGCGTCCTGCGCTCATGTGATTGCAGTTTTTCATTGCTGTGCATCAGTCACTTTGAGTGCGTCTTTCGGGCTGTGTGCCTGTTATAATTGATCCAGTATTTGGCGCTCAGCGCACGGAGTCCCGCGTCTTGGAGACTACACTGCTCCGTGCATGTATACCACATGCCAAGAATATCGGCACTGCTGAGTGGTAAGAGTCTCATGGAAACAGACTAATACTGACAAGTAACTTTTTCTTCAACTCAGAAGACATTATTTCAGGATACTACATACCAACCTTGACTTTTATGTGATAATTTTTATCAATTTTATTTTTAATGTATTTTAGAGTAATTTACTGGCCATTTTTATGTATGATATCTCAGAATAAAACTTTTATAATAATCTCATTAGAGTATTTCCAGTAGTCCACTCATTTTCCAGAAAGTGGTGTGCCTGCTCTTCCTTGTTACAATTTTGCACTTTACAATTGGGTGAGTGACCCAATCAGCAGCGAACCCACTGTTATCTGTTCATCTAGAGTGTTGAGCCTCCCTAATTTCACTGTATTTTACAATTCCTTGTATATGTCTTCTCCAGAAGAATGCAACCCTGCTGCACCCCCCTTTCTGTATACAGGCTCTTAACCATCTACTTGCTTTGCCTTGTTTGCAGAGTCAGGACAACATGATCCAGGATCACTGCATGCAAGTGGGAGATGCCTACTTAATCGTATATTCCATCACAGACAGAGCCAGCTTTGAAAAAGCCTCAGAGCTGCGTATACAGCTGCGCCGGGCGCGACAGACAGAAGACATTCCCATCATACTCGTAGGCAACAAGAGCGACCTGGTTCGATGCAGAGAAGTCTCCATATCAGGTACAGTAGCATTGGAATAAGTATTAATTGCTTGGGTAGAGTGATCCAGTAGGTGAATGCTCCGTGGGATACGCCATGAAGGGGTTAAAGTGTTATTACCATCCGGACATTTATCAAGCATATCTACAGTTCCACCACTGGGACCAGCCACTTATCTCGTTAATGGGAACCAAACGTGACCATCTCTCTCCATTTATTTCTATGGGACTTCCAAAAATAGCAGAGTGCCCTCACTTGGCTATTTTCAGAAGTTCCACTGAAGTGCATAGAGAGAGCCGACACCTCTCCATTTACTATGACTGAGAGAGGGGACCTCATTCTTGAGATAGGTGCTGGTCCCACCTCTAGGAACCACTCTTAATGGAGATTTCTGACCCATAAATGTCCAGATGGGAATAACCTTTAATGTCTAAATCCAGGATTGGTGAAGAACCACCTGGGTGGTAGGTCAGGGAACAGATGACTACCTCCCTTTAATGTTGAATTAAAAAAGCACCCGATATTCCAGACAGATAATATAAGGACACATTTCACTGATCTAGGGGGAGATAGAGATCCATAAGTGCTAAATTTAAAAGTTTGGAGGGACAGACCCTATTTTGACCCAATTTTCTTTCTCCTTTTTTGTTCATAAAATCTTTTTTATGAAAAGGATCTTTTGTGCAATGTACCCAATTCCAAAATATTGGAAGAGGTGTGAATCCATAAAAAAATGCATCTGTGTAACAAGACTGAACTGCCAGAGCACAGAGCAGGAGGTACTGCCATGGGGCACACTACAGGAACCGTAGCTAGAGGACATGTATCTCCAAGCACTGGCAAAGAGTATGAGCCCACTTGTATTAAAGGAGTTAAAAACAATATAATGGCTTCCTGAGTTAAAGGGGTTGCCTCGATTTATGATATTGATGACCTATCCTCAGGAGAGGTCATCAATAACTGAAAACCAGGTGACCCATTTGGGATCCTCAGCAATTAGAGCAGCTGCTTCAAAGACATCTATTCTACTGGAGGAAGCTATTTTGTTCATACTTTTCCCAGACACCTAATTAATTTTAATTGGCAATGTATAGTGCTGCATTTGCCCTGCAGAGGCACTGTGGGGACATTGAGCACTTGCTGCCTGCTTACAATGCTGAGGTCCCATCATCTAGAGACCTGTTATGAACTTCTTTTTTGGAGAACCTTTTTTGGAGAACAAAAAAAACATTGTCCAAAGTTGACCAGCCCTTATTTTTTTTTTTTTTGTAAGAGTACATGCAGTTCTATGAAAATAACTTCACATTGTGATGTAGTTTTACACCAACCCTAACATTATATGTTCTCTTATTCTAGAGGGAAGGGCTTGCGCTGTGGTCTTTGACTGCAAATTCATCGAGACGTCGGCCGCTGTCCAGCACAATGTGAAGGAATTGTTTGAAGGAATTGTAAGGCAGGTGCGTCTAAGGAGGGACAGTAAGGAGAAGAATGAAAAGAGGCTGGCATTTCAGAAAAGAAGGGAAAGTATCCCGAAGAAAGCCAGAAGATTCTGGGGGAAGATCGTGGCCAAGAAAAACAAAAGCATGGCTTTCAAGCTAAAGTCCAAATCTTGCCATGACCTTTCCGTACTATAAACCTTGCAGACTCTCCACCACCTGCAGACTATGTTCTCTTGATGGACGTCACTTGGCTATTTTGGGAACTCTAAGCAATCTATATTAGATTGAATATTGCCACAATTTAATTGTGTTTTCCTCAGCCATGGTGATCTTTTTGAACTGTTTATGAGATGGACATGATTTTTTTTATTCTTAATATTTATATGCAATAAGGCCCCATGTGCCTGATTTATACTTTTCTACACTACCTGTTCATTTTTAGCTTTATATTGCCTTTTTTTTTTTGCTCTGTATAAGGTGGCGGTTTCCAACCTGTGAGTCTCGAGTGGTTGTGGAATTACAACTCCCACCATACTCTGACAACTACAAGCTGTAGCTTTACAGTTACTGGAGAGCCACAGGTTGGGAGCCACTTGTGTAACTTACAACATTTCTTGACTGCATTTTATAGAGTTTTTATGTCAGCAGCATAAGACGGCATAGTATAACGGGCGTGAACATGATACTAAATACATTTATTATTATGATGCACAGATAGGAGAGTGTAGCTTATGCTTTTCAACTATAGACTCAGTTTAAGCAGGTATGTCATGACGGCAAAAGCGTTACGGGTATAAAATGGGTCCAGACGTGCGATATACTGTACCAGCATGTTATTATTTGCCAAGCGATACATATGCGTTGACATATTTATTATATTTGTAGCCAAAACATGATTATTTTGTGAGTTGAAAAAAAGGAGTATGGGAGGTTTTAAATAAGAAATTCTAAGCTAGATGCCCAAAAATACTGCAATTTTTGCAAATTTATTTATTTTTGCTAAAAAAATTGCCCCATTGCCCATGATTAGCTGACCAGGACTGAACTTTGTAAAGGGTCAGATATGCAATATGATCAGACAGGACTCTTGGACAGTCCGGTGATATGACTTTATGGGATTTTCTTGGATAAGAAACTTCTTGTAAAATCTTAAAATTTTCATAGATCATTCAGCATTATGTTTTGTTTTTTTTCCCCCCCCAAAGTGCCTTACATTAAAACCATGACATGGCTGCCTACCAAAGAAGAGATTATGCTTTTTTTATTTTTTTTTGACGGATCACATTGGAATATATTTAGACTATAAAATAACTCCACAGGTAACTCCATGGAGGAAGGTTCAGTAACCTAGCAACCGGCTATATTTTTATTGTAAATTTTGAATTTTTTTTACAGTTTCATAGATGCCGTTTTAATCTGTGCAGTTGCTATGTGATTAGTCAATACTCTATGGATGTCGCCCGTGGTGCCTCTTTCATCCCTAGTTTAATTGTAGCAATGGCGTCAAGTAGCCTCCTCCTCAGCAGTCAGATGAAATAAAAGCTATTAAACTCCATGAAATGTATTCTCAGCCTCCTTTATAACTCTTCACTTTGGGTTGTTTGGGCAAATTTGTATTTTTTTTTAATGTTGTTTTTTTTCTTATAAATATTTTGTTAATTTTTTAGAAAAAGATTTTTTATATTGTACATTATGGTAGAAAATGAACATAAATTATAATAATTCCATCATGTTTAAGAGTTTTCTTTACTTTATGATAAAAGCTAGGCTGCTTGCTGTTTACGGCATCCTGTGACCTACCAGTGGGGTTCAGATGATCCTGCACAGTGGTTTAGTAACAAGAACGTGCTGCATCATGGGGGGTTAGCAAGAAGTAGAGGTTAGACAGAAGGGAGTAATAGTATTGAGTATGACTGCAGAATCAGACTACAAAGGGTTTATTTGGCAGTAACCATGAAGGCACATTAGTCTGCATAGGAGCTGTGGACACAAAACAGTATTTTTTTTATTTTTTTTAGCAAGGATGTTTGCAAAGTTGGAGGTACGACATATATTGAGCCACCTAAGTACACTACAAGACTTAGTAATATTAGCAAGTGGACATATCCGCTAGGACAGCACTGTGTGATATACGTACTGCAATATTTCCTACTTGGTGTTCGGATTCATCAGCAGCCTTACTAACTATTGATTTATTATTATTATCGTGTTTTATTACTAATATTATTGTGTCTACAGCATTTTCTTGGGGTAGAAAAGTTGCAAATTTTGTCTTAAGTGCTGCTTTGTGACAAAAGTTGTATTTATGACTTTTACATTTTATTTAACATCCTTGCCACTTTTCCAAAGAGTATACGGGCTGTGGCCAGGGGGAAGCTCATTTACCAACATGTACATGCCCCGGGCTGGAGTAGATTTCTGTTCTGGTGCATGTGCAGCGAGCCCCAAAGAGGCCGGTGCAGAGGATGGGAGTGGTAGTGCCTCTGATGAAGTAATGTGTCATGGTGTACTCCCTCAGGCCATTACTCCCTGGGGATCGGTGCAGTGGAAATGTAGCACTGAAGAATGAGGCCAGAATTAAAGGTATAAAAGTCTCTTTTACTAAGTGCAACCTAGAACTTCAAATAAATTCAATATCAGGTGATGTCAAGTGCAGTTTTCTTGCACCAGTAAGGATTGTGGAGGCAGGTTGCATGGCTGCATTTTAGCACTTGTATTGTACTGGCCGTGTAGTAGTTTGGGCGATGAGTGTCTTAGCCATAGTCCCTCACCTTACAGCAGTGTCTCTAAATGCTGTTTGTAGCTGTTCACTCTGCTGTCTGCCTTCTCAAGGATTTACTAGACAAGTTGTTTATTGTTCTGACTGGAGAATCCTTCTCAGGAGCAGGAGCTCAGCAGTGGGCTTCCTCTCTCCTCTTTCTCCTCAGAGGTCCAGCCCACTCCTACCAAGAGGGAAGTAACATGGTGGTTAGCCCTGTTCTTGTCAACATCCATATCTCACTGATAGTAATGGTCATAAACATATAAAATACATAACAATTAGAGATGAGCGAAGTTTGTAAAAATTCTAATGATTCGCCTAACTTCGTCAATAAATTAGATTCGTTTGGAATGAATTCATCATAATTCGGTATAAATCTGGTATACCCGGCCCCTCTGTCTAATCATATTCATCCCACTTGGTGGCCCAATCTCAGTGTGAAGGCTAGGAATTTAAACTGCAGGGGGGATGTATCGCCGTGTGCATTACGTTCTAGTGCACACACATTCATACTTAATCCATATTGTAGGTACTGTGCTGTCAGTATTACAGGCAGTTGCAATTTACCGCTGTTTACATGACTGTGCAGGGCTCCAAGATTCATAGCTAATACCTTCTGTTAGCTGTAGAATTACTGCCAGTCAATATTACAAGTCAATAAAAGCATCAAGTCTAATTTTTCGCTGTGGACTTAACTGTGCAGTGCAGCAAGATTCAGGTTGTCGGCAGCAGTGGCAGTAACAGTGTGCACCAAGATTCATGGCTAATCCTTTCTTTTAAACAAAAAGAAAAGCATACAGCACCCTTCAGTAAAGCAAAAAAAAAAAAAGTACTCCTGCAGGAGCTGTGTTTAAATGGCTCCTTAAGTGGAACAAAATAAAGTAATGGAGGCGGCGCCAAAAAAGTAGTGCAGAACACAAAATGTTCTTTTAAAGCATGTTGTGGCAGTTCAAACACATGCTTTTTAATCCCTTCTGTTAGCTATTGAATCACTGTGTGTCAGTATTATAGGTCAATCTTAGCATCAGGTCTAATTTATCGCTGTGGACTTAACCATGCAATGCTCCAAGATTCAAGTAGTGGCTGAATGACAGAGTGGGGATGGTGGCAGCAGCAGCAGTGGCCCCTTGACAGAGTGAGGAAGGTGGCAGCAGTGACAGTAGTAGCCCCATGACAGTGTAGGGATGGTGGCAGCAGCAGTAGTGGTCCCATGACAGAGTGGGGATGGTGGCAGTGACAGTAGTGGCCCCATGACAGAGTGGGGAGCGGGAGCAGCAGTGGCAGTAATGTTGTGTTAATATCACTGTTTATTTTTCGTTTTTTTCTGATCTGTCAGAAGAACAGAAAACTAAAAATAAAAAAATGTATCCTGTACTTTGAGCATCCATAAAGCCTGTTTGAGACGGTCAGTATTTGATGCAAAACACTGACCAAATACTGACTGTCTGAAAGAGGCCTTATGATCAATTTGCATCCGTTTTGGCCATTTATGTCTGAAATCAGTGTTTTTAACAAGGAAAAAAAAAGTCTTGCGTGCAAGACTTTAATTGTCTCTTTCAGACTGTCAGTCTTTGGTCAAACAGGGACAATAGTGGCCCCATGACAGTATGGGAAGAAGGGCAACAGCAGTGGCAGTAACAGGGACCATTGTGGCCCCATGATAGTGTGGGGATGGGGGGCAGCAGCAGTGGCATACAGCACAAGATGGTGGCAGATCACAGTAGCAGCAGAACCCAACAGCAGCAGTGAAGTAGCAAGGCCCAATGGCATGCATATCTTTTTTTTTATTAACATGTACATATCAGTAGGCCAAGAAGCTCTGTAGCGGAGAGCTGATATTCCACAGCCAATCTCCACCTAAGATCCCAGTGAGGCTCAGGAACAAGTATCATAAATCCATAGAGTAGTAATTCCAGCAGGCAAAATAGTCCAATAATATCCCAACAGCAATCCCAATGACTGGACGACACACAGCATCAGGAGCAGAACTAACTTTATTTGGACATGGCACAGACTTTAAACCCCCCAACAGCCTTATTTACATACAATGGGGCACATAGATGACCATGGTACAAGGAAGGGTGGGGACAGACAATAGCAAGGGCTGTTGGGAGATGGAGGAGGTCTCCCAGTGTCCCTGAGACCACACCCTGCTGGGAAAAGAATGGGACAGGAAATAAAAGGGGGAGGGGAGGAGGCACAGAAAAGCAATGCATCCAACACAGTAAACATTACAGTTTACAATACATAGCCATACAATCAGCCGAATGTCGTCCTACATGATCCAAACAGGCCAGGCTAAATACAATCCGCTACACTGCTCCCCCTTGCCCACAAGCCGGCATACACAGTCTGATCCAGCACGGATCGGCTTGGGGATGTCCGGGGTGCTCACGGATCATTTCTCCAAATCAGTTTGTCTCGACAACCCGTCAGCGTTTCCATTTTGTTTGCCCGGGCGGTACTGAATATTAAAGTCAAAAGGCTGCAGCGCCAAACTCCAGCGCAGCAGCCTGGCATTGTCCCCAGCCACCCGGTTCAGCCATACTAACGGGTTGTGATCCGTGAGCAGGGAAAAAGCCTGTCCATATAAATACTGCTGTAACTTCTTTAGGGCCCACACCACAGCCAGGCATTTCTTCTCGATGGCGGCGTAGCTTACTTCTCTGGGTAACAGTTTGCGACTGATGTAAGCCACGGGGTGTTCTCCGCCATCGGCCCCAACTTGGCTCAGCACTGCCCCCAATCCAAACATAGAAGCGTCTGTGTGAACAAGAAACCATTTAGTTGGATTGGGAGCTGCCAAGACAGGGGCATTAATAAGTGCATTTTTCAGATGTTGGAAGGCCTGCTCACACTCCGGGGTCCAGGTTACTTGGCGGGGAAGGTTCTTACGGGTCAGGTCAGTAAGGGGTTTGGCCAGGGCGCTATAATTGGGGACAAACTTTCTGTAATATCCTGCGGTCCCTAGAAATGCCAACACCTGAGTCTTAGTCCTAGGGGTAGGCCATTGGGCTACAGCCTCTACTTTGGCTGGTTCTGGCTTCTGTTTCCCACAACCCACTCGATGGCCCAGGTACTGTACCTCGGCCATTCCTATACTGCATTTGGCCGGTTTCAACGTCAAACCGGCCTCCCTAATCCTGTCTAGAACTGCTCCTATATGGGTTAAGTGCTCCTGCCAGGTATTGCTAAAAATTGCAATATCGTCGAGGTAGGCACAGGTGTAGTCCTGGAACCCATCTAGAAGTCGGTCCACCATCCGCTGGAAAGTAGCCGGAGCGTTTTTCATCCCAAATGGCATAACCTTAAAGTGGTATAGGCCGAATGGGGTGACAAAGGCTGACTTAGGGATGGCGTCCGGAGCCAGGGGTATCTGCCAGTACCCCTTACACAGATCAATAGTAGTGAGGTATTGGCTTCTGGCCATCCGGTCTAGCAGTTCATCTATCCTGGGCATCGGATAAGCGTCTGATACAGTCTTTGCAATCAACCTCCGGTAGTCTACGCAGAAGCGGGTTGTACCGTCCCGCTTTGGTACGAGGACTACCGGAGATGGCCATTGGCTGTCTGAGGGCTCAATCACCCCCAGCTGGAGCATCTCGTCGATCTCCTTACGCATATTCTCTCGCACCGCTTCAGGGATGCAGTACGGGGTCTGGTGCATGGGTAGTTGCCCTGGGGTTTCTACTCTGTGAGTGGCCAGAGGAGTGTACCCAGGCACATTGGAGAAGGTCTCCTGCTTCTCTCTTAGCAGCTGTTGTACCTCGGTACGTTCCTGTGGGCTCAGCCGGTCCCCCAGTACAACTTCTCCTAAATCCCCAGACAGCTGACCGTCCCCCAGTAGATCCGGCAGGGGAAGACTGTCAAACTCTTCAAAGCTGGGTGCACAAATAGCGGTCACCTCTTCTGAGCGTTCCTGGTACGGCTTCATCATGTTCACATGGAGCATTCGTCGGGAGGGGCCCAAGGGACACAGTCTAGGGAAGGGGATGGTTGTCTTACCTGGACCTCCGGCAGTGTGTTGTAGTCCTGGGTGCGGGCCTGTTGCCTGGTGACCACTGGATGTGCTTCCTCAGTGGTTGTGGTTTGTGGCTCAAATGCAGATGTGAGCTTTCCCAGGTCATTTCCCAGTATCACCTCTGCGGGTAATTGGGGCATCAACCCCACCTCCACAGTCCCTGACCCCGCACCCCAATGCAAATGAACCCTTGCTGTATTCAGCCGATATACGGCTCCCCCAGCAACCCTGACAGCCACAGTCTTATTGGTTTTAGCTTTGTCCGCGACCAAGTGGCTTTGGACCAAGGTTATGGTTGCTCCCGAATCTCTGAGTCCCTGCAAAGGTTTCCCCTCCAGGTATACTGTTTGCCTGTGGTGCTGCTGATTATCCGCCTGTGCTTGTAGTGGGTTGGCTTCGTGGAGTACTTCCTACTGTTCTATAGTGGTGACTGGAACTGCAGAGCCATAAGCGGTGGGTGTCTCCTCCTGATAGTGGTGTGCTGCTGCTCTTGGTGGTGGTGGTGGTCCTGGTCGAATCCAGGTGGATCGGTCTATAAGCTGCGGGCATTCCCGTTTGTAGTGTCCCCACCTCTGGCACTGGTGGCATTGCACAGAGGAGGGTGGGCGAAACCTCGGTTGAGCCGCTGTAGGAGCTGGTGGGGGTAGCGGTCTCAGTGGTGTGTTGGTGCTAGCTGAAAATTGGTTTCCCCCTAGAGGTCGCACAGCTGGTTTTTTAGCTGCTTCTGTGATAGACGTGGGGTTACGGTCTCTCACCCATTCCTGCAGGTCTGCGGGTATCCCATCATAGAACTGTTCTAGTAGCAGCATTTGTAATAGGTCCTCCATGGACCGTGCCTGGTTCGCCTGTACCCATCCGAGGGCTGCCCTTTGTAAACGGCAAGCCCATTCTGCATGCAAGCCTTTTTCAGCTTTTTTCAATTCCCTGAACCGTCTCCGGTATGCCTCTGGTGTCATAGCATATCGGGCCAGGATAACCTCTTTGACACGGCTGTAATTCCTAATTTCCGTATCTGGTATCGTACGGTAGGCTTCAGCTGCCCTCCCAGTTAACCGTCCTGCTAAGATGGGTACCCAATCTTCCATATGTATTTTATGTAACGTGCATAGTCTTTCAAAGTCTTGGAGGAATGCATCTATATCTTCCTCCGCTTCTACATACATTTTAAATGCCTGGTATGAAATTTTTGGCTTACCCTCTTGCACCATAGACACTGCTGGGCTTGGTGTTTATGGTCTCCTTTGCCGCGTTATAAATTCTTGAACCTCTGTCATTGTCTTGGAGATAATTTCCACTGGTGGGTTCTCCCCATAAAATGACAATCTGAATAAGAGCTGCCTTTGGAACTCTGCTTGCTCTGTTCCGTCTGTCTCGTCCCTCTGTGCAGTGACCGAATCATCCTCTGTTCGGATTTCTGCCATTATTTCAGAGATTTGTTTTGTTGCTGGCTGAAATACCTCTTGCTTCCAGAAGATCTTTAAGTGTGGATCGTTTTAAAGTGGAGTAATCAATCTCCATTAATCCTTGTTCCTCTGTGAGTCTGGATCCCACCGCTGCCACCAATGTAGCGGAGAGCTGATATTCCACAGCCAATCTCCACCTTAGATCCCAGTGAGGCTCAGGAACAAGTATCATAAATCCATAGAGTAGTAATTCCAGCAGGCAAATTAGTCCAATAATATCCCAACAGCAATCCCAATGACTGGACGACACACAGCATCAGGAGCAGAACTAACTTTATTTGGACATGGCACAGACTTTAAACCCCCCAACAGCCTTATTTACATACAATGGGGCACATAGATGACCATGGTACAAGGAAGGGTGGGGACAGACAATAGCAAGGGCTGATGGGAGATGGAGGAGGGACAGAACAGCTAGATTACTGGTCTCCCAGTGTCCCTGAGACCACACCCTGCTGGGAAAAGAATGGGACAGGAAAAAAAAGGGGGAGGGGAGGAGGCACAGAAAAGCAATGCATCCAACACAGTAAACATTACAGTTTACAATACATAGCCATACAATCAACCGAATGTCGTCCTACATGATCCAAACAGGCCAGGCTAAATACAATCCGCTACAAGCTCCTTTATAGGAATGGCAGTAGAGGCAGCAGGCAGGTGGCAACAGCAAATGGCCAGAAGTAACAGCACATTTTGCAGAATATCTACAGTATGATCATTCATGATAGAATTATCTATTCTGTTGCATCAGGCACTGGTGTCTAGAAATCCTAATTGATCCAGGCCTGATTCATCTTTATGAAGGTTGGTCTCTCAACATTTTGGGAGTTGGGAGGAAAGGCGAGTTCTCGCTGAAAAGCAGAGCAGAGCCGGCGGCATAACTTACTTGGCTAGCAGAAGGAGCAGCAAAAGCAAGAGGCAGGTTCAGGACAGGTGAGGGCAAAGAGGCAGTTCCTGGGCCGTGCCAACCAAATGTGATGTTGAAGATGTTGCAAGTCAACCATTTCAGTACAGCTGGATTGTTGGTCAAAATACAACGGCTGGATGACAGTGGCAGCTCTAGCCTGTTGCTGCGGCTGCTGCTACCACTGATCCTTCTCCTGCTACTTGTGCCGGCTGCAGCTACATTTTTGCCACTGGTGGTTCCATTGGAGAGCCAAGGCAACTGTACGTTGGCTATAGTGTACGGTAACTGAATCAGTAATGTAACAGATTAAGTATAAATGGCGCAGCAGGTGAACAAGATAAACGCGGCAATATATTAGACTAAGTCTGAAGCACAGTAAGTCTATGTATAACAGAACAGATTAAGTATGAATGGCCCAGCCTGCACTGCCCCTGCAGTCTCCCTATGCTCTCCTTTAAGTCTCAAAAAACTCTCCCTATGATCTCCTTTAAGTCTCAAAAAACTCTCCCTATGATCTCCCTGAACTCTCCCTACGATCTCCCTGAACTGTCCCTGCATTCTCCCGCTCTAATATTCTTTTTTTAACTGTTTGTAGAAACACTGTCCCTAGCACATGAGTGCTTGTCACGTCTCTCCCTATGCTCAGCTCACAGGCCAATGGCGGAGATCGCACAGGCTTTTATAGGGCTGTAACATCACAAGGGATGGTTATCTGTGGATTGACTGGCGGCACGGCATTATAGGTGATCTAGTGTTCCTGGGCTTCTTACTTTCACTTTGTAACACGTGTAGCCGTTTAGGATTTTTTTTTTTACCATGACGCGTGAGGAAATTCAGATTCCTTGCGAATCGAATTGTTCTTAAAATTCGGATCAAATTCCACTTCGGATGCTTCGATTCGCTCAACTCTAATAACAATCTATAACAATATAACACAATGACTATATACAATGTTGTAGTGCCCCGAGGTCTGGGGTATGCACATGGACAGCAGAAGATGTGACAAATGCTCCTGCTAATACACTGGTCAGATATTCCTCCAGAGGCATTTTTACTAAGACCAGCATGTGAAACACCAGTCTTTAGTAAATTACTCCCATAGTCTCCTTGTGTGGTGCGATAGAACATGCAAAAATAAACCTGTGTGTGGCGCTGTATAAAACTGTAGGCACATGGAGGTACAGTGTGGGCCCCAGGATCCCATGTCCCCTGGTGCAGTATAACTTTCCAACCTTTATATACTTTGCATGGGCAGCATTTCTGTGTGCAGAACATGCAGACACACACAACACACTCATACTTCACTGCGACTTTTAATCTCTTCTTACTTTTTTACAAGTTTTGAAATTTTCAAAAAGAAAACGTAAGCATTAAAAAGCAAAAAAATGGGCGACTAATAGGTTTCTGATCCTTGGTAATGATAAAATTCACATCATATGATGGACACGCAAACCACAGTTTTCTATTCTGTTTTGTCAGTTTAAGGTCACAAAAATATTCAAAAATGATGTCTTACTGAATTGCTCAACTGAGGCCAAAGGGTCAGGCGAATGTGAATGAGGAACTGTGTGCTTCACAACACTGGGAGGATGTGTCTGAACCTGGCCAGGCTACAGAAGACATTCGCTGTGGCTGATGCCTCATCATCTTAGATATTTCTGATGATCTCAGGTAGGTGATTTATTTTAGATACTACATAATGGCAGGCCCGCTGATCCGGATGGCGAGCATATAGGGACAGGCTGAGTAGGGCATAAGGAAGGTCTGAGATCATATTTATTTAATTGGAGAAATATTTTTTTACTGCATCTAAAACTTTTGTCCTGTGAGTTGTCAGCTGCAGAATATATTCATCATAGTCACATAGGTTGAAAAAAAGACTCGGCTTCACCAAGGTCAACCTTTCTCGGGTCAATTATATGACGCTAATGGTTAGATTAATTATAACCCTCAATGCCGTTTGCTATTAGAGAAGCATCTAGCCCTTTTTTAAATGTTGACATAGTATCTGCCATTACTACCTCTTGGCGTAGGGTGCGATTTCCACGCACGGTTGCTAGGTGACGATCGGGATGTGGACCCGATCATTATTATTTTCCCTTATAACATGGTTATAAGGGAAAATAATAGCATTCCGAATACAGAATGCATAGTACAATAGGGCTGGAGGGGTTAAAAAAAAATAATACATTTTTTAACTCACCTTAATCCACTTGTCCGCGCAGCCGGCATCTCTTCTGTCTTCTTTTGTGACGAATAGGACCTTTGATGGCGTCACTACCTTCATCACATGGTCCGTCACATGATCCATCACCATAGTGATGGATCATGTGACGGACCATGTGATGAGCGTAGTGACGTCATCAAAGGTCCTATTTCTCATAGAACAAGACAGAAGAGATGCCGGCTGCGCGGACAAGTGGATTAAGGTGTGTTAAATAATTTATTTATTTTTTTAACCCCTCCAGCCCTATTGTACTATGCATTCTGTGATATGAATCTAGCCTTATCTAGGCTCTTTCTGTAATATTTGACAATCAAGCTGGGTTTTTCTGATACTGTAATTCAAAGTTTAGTATCATCAGCAAAAACTGACATTTTACTCTTAATCTCAGTCCAGGTCCACAGAATCCAAAGGATGTATTCTTACTACTGTAGGTCTAACTTGACTGAGGGTTGCTGAGGATATCACAGAAAATTATTTGAGAATCCTCCCTCTACTATCATCCTCTCCCTCCTGGTCATCCTCTAACCCCAAACTGTCTTTAATGGTAATAGCGTTCCCTGCAGTACCCCAATAGCAATATTGTGTTCAATAATATTGCCCCCACAGCACCCCCAATATTAATAATGCCCCATAGGACCCCTAGTAGAAATAAGACCTCCTATAGTGCCTCCAGCAGTAACAAGGCCCCTCTATAGGGTATCCCTATACAGCTCACAGTAGTAATAAAGTTCCCCATAGAGTCTGCAGTAGTTATAATGCCTCCTATAGTGGTCCAAGTCTTTATAAAGAATCCTGTAGTAGTTCCAGTATTTATAAAGACCCGCTGCACTGCCCCATGTAGTTATAATGACCCTCTATAGTGTACCCTGTATTACAATGCCCCCTGTAGTGCCACTCTATAAGATACACCCCCTCCTCCATAGCTCCCATATGTATAATGCCCTTTGTATGGATAGTATATATAATGGCCCCTCTGTATTATTAGTATATATAATGGCCCCTCTGCATTATTAGTATATATAATGGCCCCTCTGCATTATTAGTATATATAATGGCCCCCTCTGTATTATTAGTATATATAATGGGCCCCTCTGTATTATTAGTATATATAATGGGCCCCTCTGTATTATTAGTATATATAATGGGCCCCTCTGTATCATTAGTATCTATAATGGCCCCCTCTGTATTATTAGTATATATAATGGGCCCCTCTGTATTATTAGTATATATAATGGGCCCCTCTGTATTATTAGTATATATAATGGCCCCTCTGTATTATTAGTATATATAATGGCCCCTCTGTATTATTAGTATATATAATAGCCCCCCTCTGTATTAGTAGAATATATAATGCCCCCCTCTGTATTAGTAGTATGTAATAGCCCCCTCTGTATTATTAGTATATATAATGGCCCCTCTGTATTATTAGTATATATAATGGGCCCCTCTGTATTATTAGTATATATAATGGGCCCCTCTGTATTATTAGTATATATAATAGCCCCCTCTGTATTATTAGTATATATAATGGCCCCCTCTGTATTATTAGTATATATAATGGCCCCTCTGTATTATTAGTATATATAATGCCCCCCTCTGTATTATTAGTATATATAATGGCCCCCTCTGTATTATTAGTATATATAATGGCCCCTCTGTATTATTAGTATATATAATGGCCCCCTCTGTATTATTAGTATATATAATAGCCCCCTCTATTATTAGTATATATAATGGCCCCTCTGTATTATTAGTATATATAATGGCCCCCTCTGTATTATTAGTATATATAATGGCCCCCTCTGTATTATTAGTATATACACTCACCTAAAGAATTATTAGGAACACCTGTTCTATTTCTCATTAATGCGATTATCTAGTCAACCAATCACATGGCAGTTGCTTCAATGCATGTAGGGTTGTGGTCCTGGTCAAGACAATCTCCTGAACTCCAAACTGAATGTCAGAATGGGAAAGAAAGGTGATTTAAGCAATTTTGAGCGTGGCATGGTTGTTGGTGCCAGACGGGCCGGTCTGAGTATTTCACAATCTGCTCAGTTACTGGGGTTTTCACGCACAACCATTTCTAGGGTTTACAAAGAATGGTGTGAAAAGGGAAAAACATCCAGTATGCGGCAGTCCTGTGGGCGAAAATGCCTTGTTGATGCTAGAGGTCAGAGGAGAATGGGCCGACTGATTCAAGCTGATAGAAGAGCAACGTTGATTGAAATAACCACTCGTTACAACCGAGGTCTGCAGCAAAGCATTTGTGAAGCCACAACACGCACAACCTTGAGGCGGATGGGCTACAACAGCAGAAGACCCCACCGGGTACCACTCATCTCCACTACAAATAGGAAAAAGAGGCTACAATTTGCACGATCTCACCAAAATTGGACTGTTGAAGACTGGAAAAATGTTGCCTGGTCTGATGAGTCTCGATTTCTGTTGAGGCATTCAAATGGTAGAGTCCGAATTTGGCGTAAACAGAATGAGAACATGTATCCATCATGCCTTGCTACCACTGTGCAGGCTGGTGGTGGTGGTGTAATGGTGTGGGGGATGTAAAATGGCCCCCACAGTCACCAGATCTCAACCCAATAGAGCATCTTTGGGATGTGGTGGAATGGGAGCTTCGTGCCCTGGATGTGCATCCCTCAAATCTCCATCAACTGCAAGATGCTATCCTATCAATATGGGCCAACATTTCTAAAGAATGCTATCGGCACCTTGTTGAATCAATGCCACGTAGAATTAAGGCAGTTCTGAAGGCAAAAGGGGGTCCAACACCGTATTAGTATGGTGTTCCTAATAATTCTTTAGGTGAGTGTATATATACACACACATTACACACACATAAACATACAAGTAGTTATACACCTGTATATCTCAGACACTTACATTTCCTGTATACAGCTGATGTATGGTCCTCACAGGCAGCCTGGAGAAGTAGGTGCCATCACTCCTCTGTGCTATCCAGGGACAGCAGTGGAGGGGTTAATCAGCAATCTACTATGGGGGTCAGAGAACAGGACAAATGGGGGGGGTGGGGGGCATTCTAGAGCTCTGAGTGCTGGAGCAGCCAGCCTGCTCTACAGTAGCTTCACACTGGTGGGTGGGGCTTGATCCCATAAAGTTCTGCTATTGGCTGGCAGTTGATGTCATAGTAAGCTGCCAGCCAATAGAAAACAGAAACCAGTACTGGCAAGTGGTGTGCGAGTACTGCCGATCCAAGCCTGAGAGCGGCCATAGGAGGAGGAGAAGATGGCAATTATACTGTATCCGCTCCTCACTAAGGACCCTCGGTGGGAGGATCTCCAGCACTGCTGCTGTAAGTGCCATCTGCTTCTATAAAGTGCAGCAGTTGTGAGTAAGGGCAGCCCTAGAGCTAATGAAAACATTCAGTACTGCTCTGGGGCCCCTTCTGAGCTCAGGCCCCGAAGCAGTCACTTCCCCTGCTTTCCTGATAGCTACACCACTGGCCCCCTCTGTATTAGTAGAATATATAATGCCCCCCTCTGTATTAGTAGAATATATATTGCCCCCCTCTGTATTATTAGTATATATAATGCCCCCTCTGTATTATTAGTATATATAATGGCCCCTCTGTATTATTAGTATATATAATGCCCCCTCTGTATTATTAGTATATAATGGCCCCCTCTGTATTATTAGTATATATAATGGCCCCTCTGTATTATTAGTATATATAATGGCCCCCTCTGTATTATTAGTATTTATAATAGCCCCCCTCTGTATTATTAGTATATATAATGGCCCCCTCTGTATTATTAGTATATATAATGGCCCCCTCTGTATTATTAGTATATAATAGCCCCCTCTGTATTATTAGTATATCCAATGTCCTCCTCTGTATTATTAGTATATATAATGCCCCCCTCTGTATTATTAGTATATAATGGCCCCCTCTGTATTATTAGTATATATAATGGCCCCTCTGTATTATTAGTATATATAATGGCCCCCTCTGTATTATTAGTATTTATAATAGCCCCCCTCTGTATTAGTAGAATATATAATGCCCCCCTCTGTATTAGTAGTATGTAATAGCCCCCTCTGTATTATTAGTATATATAATGGCCCCCTCTGTATTATTAGTATATATAATGGCCCCCTCTGTATTATTAGTATATATAATGGCCCCCTGTGTATTATTAGTATATAATAGCCCCCTCTGTATTATTAGTATATATACCGTATTTTACGCTATATAAGACACACTTTTTCCCCTTCAAAGTGGAGGGGAAAAGTCAGTGCGTACTTATAAACGAAAGGTGACCCCAAATGTGCAGGCTGTGGCAGCTCAGGAACTCTCACTAACGGCTCCTGAGCTGCCATGAAACTGTGGGCGGGCGGGAGTTAGCGCAGGCGGGCAGCAGAAGTTAGCCTTCAGTGAAGCCTCCAGCCCGGACATACATCGTGGCACTAAGCGGCACCTTGGGCGGGCTGGCAGCCTCACTACATGCTAAATGATGTCGGCAGCCCAAGCTTGCATTCATGCCATTCACTATCGTTGGGCGGGCGGCTTCTCTGTATACGATGTACTGCCGCCAGCCCGCACGTCCTTCACTCACTGCAGCAGGAGGATCCCCTTCTCTGTGCTTCCTGGCCATCCAGCTGATTGTTGGTGAGTGCGTCCTGCTCCCCCCCCCCCCGCCTCCACCAATCAGTTCCCTACATTTCCCCCGCCATATGAGCTCTCCCCTGTCCTGGTACAGTAGATTGCTGCCTAAGTCCCTTGGTGAGGACAGCTCAGGGGCAATATATGGTACCCTAATGAAAAATGTGTGGCAAATATGACTATAACCCCCCTCATCCATAGGAATCCACCCATGTGCTGCAGTATATGGGTGGATTCCTATGGATGTGGGGGGTTATAGTCATATTTAATATAGACACATGCCAATTACAGAACAGTCCCTGGACAGTGTTTATTTTAAATATGACTATAACCCCCCTCATCCATAGGAATCTGTAACACCCCCGACTGGCATTACCACTCCTACACCCTGCTTCTATCTGTGAATACTAATTTAATGTTATCTTATGCATTTATTTCCAGGTCCCTAGGCACTGTAAATTTATAAAAAATGTTATGTAATTGTTCATGTAATGGTCCTGGTTCACCAGCAGGTGGCAGCAACTATGGCAGAGCTACACTTAGAGAGAATGGAACTCACCATTCTATTCTTCCCTCCTTTCTTGGTCAGAAGTGGGCCTGTTTGCTATCAGAAGGAGGTAGGGAGTTCTGGTGTGTTCTGGTTGAGACTCCATGTTGGAGCTGCCAGGATTCTAACCTATTCCCTGGCATGATCCAGAGTCAGACTACAGAGAGAAGTTGCAGCATCCTGCAGAAGTAGAGATTCCATTTAAGTCTGTTAGTACAGCAGAGCCACAGAGAGCAGAGTCGAGATTGTTTGCCTGCCAGAGTTAATGCTGAAGCCTGCTGGAACCAAGATAAAGTGTGTAAACCGTTTAGAGAAACGTTTATTTCAGGATCAGCTGCAAAAAGCAGATAAAAGCAAACACACTTTTCGAGGGCGTACTGCAAAATGGCCACAGATTGACGTGGAAATGAAAGAGTGGATCACACGTCACAGAAACAATGGCTTCTCAGTATCTACAGTCGTGGCCAAAAGTTTTGAGAATGACACAAATATTAGTTTTCACAAAGTTTGCTGCTAAACTGCTTTTAGATCTTTGTTTCAGTTGTTTCTGTGATTTAGTGAAATATAATTACACGCACTTCATACGTTTCAAAGGCTTTTATCGACAATTACATGACATTATGCAAAGAGTCAGTATGTGCAGTGTTGGCTCTTCTTTTTCAGGACCTCTGCAATTCGACTGGGCATGCTCTCAATCAACTTCTAGGCCAATTCCTGACTGATAGCAACCCATTCTTTCATAATCACTTCTTGGAGTTTGTCAGAATTAGTGGGTTTTTGTTTGTCCACCCGCCTCTTGAGGATTGACCACAAGTTCTCAATGGGATTAAGATCTGGGGAGTTTCCAGGCCATGGACCCAAAATTTCAAGGTTTTGGTCCCCGAGCCACTTAGTTATCACTTTTGCCTTATGGCACGGTGCTCCATCGTGCTGGAAAATGCATTGTTCTTCACCAAACTGTTGTTGGATTGTTGGAAGAAGTTGCTGTTGGAGGGTGTTTTGGTACCATTCTTTATTCATGGCTGTGTTTTTGGGCAAAATTGTGAGTGAGCCCACTCCCTTGGATGAGAAACAACCCCACACATGAATGGTCTCAGGATGCTTTACTGTTGGCATGACACAGGACTGATGGTAGCGCTCACCTTTTCTTCTCCGGACAAGCCTTTTTCCTGATGCCCCAAACAATCGGAAAGAGGCTTCATCGGAGAATATGACTTTGCCCCAGTCCTCAGCAGTCCATTCACCATATTTTCTGCAGAAGATCAATCTGTCCCTGATGTTTTTTTGGAGAGAAGTGGCTTCTTTGCTGCCCTTCTTGACACCAGGCCATCTTCCAAAAGTCTTCGCCTTACTGTGCATGCAGATGCGCTCACACCCGCCTGCTGCCATTCCTAAGCAAGCTCTGCACTGGTGGCACTCCGATCCCGCAGCTCAATCCTCTTTAGGAGACGACCATGGCGCTTGCTGGACTTTCTTGGATGTCCTGAAGCCTTCTTAACAAGAATTGAACCTCTTTCCTTGAAGTTCTTGATGATCCTATACATTGTTGATTGAGGTGCAATCTTAGTAGCCACAATATCCTTGCCTGTGAAGCTATTTTTATGCAACGCGATGATGGCTGCACGCGTTTCTTTGCAGGTCACCATGGTTAACAATGGAAGAACAATGATTTCAAGCATCACCCTCCTTTTAACAGGTCAAGTCTGCCATTTTAACCCAATCAGCCTGGCATAATGATCTCCAGCCTTGTGCTCGTCAACATTCTCACCTGAGTTAACAAGACGATTACTAAAATGATCTCAGCAGGTCCTTTAATGACAGCAATGAAATGCAGTGGAAAGTTTTTTTTTGGGATTAAGTTAATTTTCATGGCAAAGAAGGACTATGCAATTCATCTGATCACTCTTCATAACATTCTGGAGTATATGCAAATTGCAATTATAAAAACTTAAGCAGCAACTTTTCCAATATTTATGTAATTCTCAAAACTTTTGGCCACGACTGTACAAAAAGTGATCATATGTGAAGCCAAGCATCTAGCTACAGAGAAAGGCATTGATGAGTTCACTGGATCCCCATCATAGTGCAACAGATTCATGAGGAGATGTGGCCATGCTATGCGCACCAAAACTAGAATTGCAAAAAAAATTGCAAAAGACTATAAGTCCAAGATTCTTTCTTTTCACAAATATGTGCTGGATGCAAGAAAGAAAAATGGCTACGAAATAGGCCAGATGGGAATATGGATGAAGTTCCATTAACCTTTGATGTTCCATCAAACAGGACCGTTGTTGTGAGAGGCGCAAAAACTGTAAGGGTGAAGACCTCAAGGACAAGAGAAAACCCATTACACGGTTGTGCTGTCCAACTGCGCAGACGGGTCGAAACTGCCACCAATGCTCATTTTCAAGAGGAAGAACATGCCAAAAGAGGCGATTCCAAGAGGCGTAATTGGGCATGTACACGACATAGGGTGGATGGACGAGAATGGCATGAGAATATGGGTCGACAAAGTGTGTTCCAAATGCCCTGGAGGGCTTCTTAAGAAACCGGCCCTACTTGTGCTTGATTAGTTTAGGGCACATATCGGTGAACCCACAAAAAAGAGGTTCAAGGACGTGAACATTCACCTAGCGGTCATTCCTGGGGGGCTTACCAGCCAGCTGCAGCCTTTGGATGTGTTAATCAACAAGACATTTAAGGTTTTTATGCGAGAGGAGTGGAATAGGTGGATGGCTTCTGGGAATCACAATCTTACACCCTGTGGACGGATGAAAAGGCCCACTATCACCCAAGTCAGCGAGTGGGTGAAGTCTTCATGGCAGTCAGTGAAAGATGAAACCAAGCGTCTAGCTGCAGAGAAAGGCATTGATGAGTTCACTGGATCCCCATCATGGTGCTACAGATTCATGAGGAGATGTCGCCTCGCTAAGCGCACCAAAACTAGAATTGCAAAAAAACCTCCAAACGGTAGGACAAACAGGAGTCTCCCTCAGGCCTGAACACAAATGGCAGTGAAAAGAGTAACACAAGATAAACCCCAACAATAAACAACAGGGGAAGGAGACACTTAACTTCAAATGGCTATGGAAGCACAGGAACTCCGCCAAGATCCAAACACCAGCAATCCACAACAAGACTGAAGCTATAAATCGCACAACATGGTGGGAGAAGCCACAATAAATAGTGAAGGTTAAATAACCACATAAGCAACACCTGAGTCAAGGGGTGTGGCCATTACCAGAGACAACACAGACACGAATTGATCCACGAGGAACCTGTCAGATCAAACCATGTGTTGCCAGTCTCACTGATCTCCTGGCACCTGGCACGGGAACATCTGTGACAGGCCCCCTCTGTATTGTTAGTATATATAATGGTCTCCTCTGTATTATTAGTATATATAATGGCCCCCTCTGTATTATTAGAATATATAATAGCCTCATCTGTATTATTAGTATATGGCTATAGTCAGTTTTAGCCAAGTCAGATTTATGATCGGCCCTTTAAGACTGTAAGAAATGTGGTTTGACGGTAGCAGTTTATCCGTCAGTAAGCAGCTTTACGAAAAAGTCGCAAGTTTTTATGAAAAAGTCGCAAGTTTTTATGAAAAAGTCGCATGTTCTATTAAAAAGTCTCCTAAGATAAGCATGGTCCTCACTGGAGTGAAATTGCGACTTTTTAGCGACTTTTTAAATAGTCCCAATAGTAAATCTGTCTAGAGATTCATTTATATAAGAAAACACGCCCACTTTCAGAAAACTGGCGAGCATAGTGCAGAGCAGAAAAAAGTCGCAAATTTGTGCGCAGTTTTTGCGTTTGGGACTTTTTTGGGGACTTTTTCACTCCATTATTCTGACCTGAGCTAATGATAAATCTGGCCCTCAGTCTTTTTGGGTATGAGTCTATCAGCATGGCACATTTGGACTTGGCAGGACTACCCACTCTTCTTTGCAAAAACACTCCAAATCTGTCAGATTGCGAGGGCGTCTCCTGTGCACAGCCCTCTTCAGATCACCCCACAGATTTTCAATCGGATTCAGGTCTGGGCTCTGGCTGGGCCATTCCAAAACTTTAATCTTCTTCTGGTGAAGCCATTCCTTTGTTGATTTGGATGTATGCTTTGGGTCGTTGTCATGCTGAAAGTTGAAGTTCCTCTTCATGTTCAGCTTTCTAGGAGAAGCCTGAAGGTTTTGTGCCAATATTGACTGGTATTTTGAACTGTTCATAATTCCCTCTAGCTTAACTAAGGCCCCAGTTCCAGCTGAAGAAAAACAGCCCCTGCTGCCACCACCATGCTTCACTGTGGGTATGGTGTTCTTTTGGTGATGTGCAGTGTTGTTTTTGCGCCAAACATATCTTTTGGAATTATGGTCAAAAAGTTCAATCTTGGTTTCATCAGACCATAATACATTTGCCCACATGCTTTTGGGAGAGTTCAGATGTGTTTTTGCAAAATGTAGCCTGGCTTGGATGTTTTTCTTGGTAAGAAAAGGCTTTCGTCTTGCCACTCTACCCCATAGCCCAGACATATGAAGAATACGGGAGATTGTTGTCACATGTACCACACGGCCAGTACTTGCCAGATATTCCTGCAGCTCCTTTAATGTTGCTGTAGGCCTCTTGGTAGCTTCCCAGACCAGTTTTCTTCTCGTCTTTTCCTCAATTTTGGAGGGACGTCCAGTTCTTGATAATGTCACTGTTGTGCCATATTTTCTCCACTTGATGATGACGGTCTTCACTGTGTTCCATGGTATATCTAATGCCTTGGAAACTCTTTTGTACCCTTCTCCTGACTGATACCTTTTAACAATGAGATCCCTCTGATGCTTCGGAAGCTCTCTGTGGACCATGGCTTTTGCTGTGGGATGCGACAAAATTTCAGGAAACACCAACTAGAGCAGCTGAACTTTATTTGGGGTTAATAAGAGGCACTGTAAATGATGGCAGGTGTATGCTGACTCCTATTTAACAGGATTTTGAATGTGATTGCTTAATTCTGAACACAGCTACATCCTCAGTTATAAGAGGGTGTGCACACTTATGCAACCACATTATTTTAGTTTTTGTTTGTTTTCTTTCCTCCATCTAAAAGATTTCAGTTTGTTTTTCAATTGAGTGGTACAGTTTATAGGTCACATTAGGTCTCGTTCACATCACAGTTTCTCCTTTCCGTTCTCCAGCTCCATTGAGGAGCAGGAGAACGGAAAGGACGGATTCTGCAGATAAGTGAGACCTAACTGAGCCTAACGGAGCCTAAAGACCCCAAAAAAGGTAAAAAAAGTTCTGAAATGATTTATCTTTGTCTCATTTGTTTACAGCACAGAAACCTGACATTTTAACAGGGGTGTGTAGACTTTTTATATCCACTGTATAATGCCCCCTCTGTATTATTAGGATATATTCTGTCCCCTCTGTGTTATTAGTATATACAGTATATTGCCCCCCCCTCTCTCTCTCTCTCTCTATATATAATGGCTCCCTTTGTATTAGTACTGTATTAGTATTATTTATATTGCTCCACCACCCCCTTAGTGCCCCTAGTACTGCCTGCCTTAGCTTACATACATAAAAAAATAATGAACTGCCTGCTTCCCAGGGCAAAGCCGCCCACCTCCCACACTATGCCACTGCCCACCACTCAGATATTTATGACCTATTTTAAGGAGAAGTAGATCCTGTAGAAGAAGAAGATCCTGTAGAAGAAGAAGATCCTGTAGAAGAAGAAGATCCTGTAGAACCTCTTTAACATAACAGAAAATGGCAACATATGGCGTATTGCTCTTATTATTAGGTTCTCCTAAAACCCATAGTTCACTATTGGGTTAGGTGGTGATCTAAGTTCCATCTAGTAGATCTGCACAATGTGTGGGTGTTAGACCTGTAGTACAGACCCTAAAAGTGCATTTACATGTGACGACCGAGCAGGCAATTATTGGGAAGGGACCATTCCTTGAGAGCTGCATTTACATACTGCAATCACCTTCACAGGGGGCACAAGCGATGGCTACTCGTCCTCATACTCATTTCTGAGCACCAGATCACGATCTGCTGCCCAGTAACAATTATTTGAGAGTCCACACAAATAACAATTTCACTCAATGAACAAGTGTTTTGCTTGTTCATCGAGTGATCTGCGGCACCTTTACACTGGCCGATCATCAAGAGCAACTGTTCATAACATTCTTTCCCAACAATTGCGCCATGTAAACCCATCACACCATGCTACTGTATAGACAATTTAAAAGGGTTGGCGGGGGTTTTATATTGACGACCTACTCTCAGGATAGGTCATCAATACCGGATCGGAGGGAATGCCGGGTGATCAGCAGTTTGAAGAGGAGGCGGCGCTCCCTGTGAGCACTGCTTGCTCTTCATTACACTACGCGTTGTCTCCCTTGCAGTGGTGGCATAATGTAATTGCACTGCACTTCCGAGGTGACAGGCAGTGTAATGAAGAGAAGTAGCACTCGCATGGAGGGCCGGCTCCTCTCCAAACAGCTGATCATCTGGGGTGCTGGGTTTTGAACCCCGACGATCAGATATTGATGACCTATCCTGAAGATAGGTCATCAGTATGAAATCCCTGTACACTTTAAAGACTACCAGACAGCATAGCCTTAGTTACCAGTTTATATCATGTTACTCATGTCTTAAACTCAAGGTTAAATTGACACTGAGCATGGTGGTGGTGGGGGGGGGGGGAGGTTGGCAGTATGCAAGACATGCTTTCCTTTCTCTTGCTGCCATGTATGGTAAATTACATTTTTGTCAATCTCTTATAATAGCGTAATAATAAGTTTTAAGAGCTGCAATACTAGATATGCAAACAATGTTTTAAAGCCGGGTGTTCTAGGATTAGCGTGGAATACAGGTCGATTTCTTTCTTTAAAAAGGCTCTGTCACCTGTTTCAAGTATACCATGCTAGATATATAGTGAGGTAGGGCCCCAAATGCTGATCACAAACATACCTTTTATTTCCCTTATTTCATGTCCGATCACAACTTTTAAAAATATGCTAATGAGCAAACGGAGCGCTCGGAGGCGTTCTTATTGCTTCCGAACACCGCATCTCCGATGCCCTCCTGCCTGTATGTAATAAAAACATCCTCCATTCACATGACAGCGTTGGAGTGTGCACGCGCGGGATTGTAACGCTCTAGAGTGGCATATATTTTTAAGTGGATTTTACAGTGTGATTGGACCTGAAATAAGGGAATTAAAGGTATGTTTGTGATCAGCGTTTGGAGCCCTACCTCACTATATATCAAGCATGGTATACGTGCAACAGGTGACAGAGCCTCTTTAATGACTAATGGTCCCTCTTTCCTAACCCTTTAGTAAACCATTAGCAAGCCTCATCATTGATCCCCGTAATATGTGACAATGATTGCATTGTCCTCTTCTACCTTCATGATATTTTGTGTACAATGAGGGCAAGGGGGCCTTTTTTTCTTAAACTGAGAGGCAGCTGAAAAATAGTGCTATTAAATAGTACCTCCAGAGATATACATTTTAATTTTTTTTTTTTCGGGACCAACTTATTAATGACCTATCCAGAGTATTAATTATCAACACGAGATTGATGGAGCCCAACCCCCAACCCACCACGTGTCAGCTGTTAGCAGCAGCCGCAGGTTCCAGAAGCAAACTGTGTGCAGTGTCAGAAGACCACAGCTCCGTCACTGTGTAGTGGCCTTCCTCGGCCACTGCAGTTCCTTCGTGCCTTCAGTATCCAGCTGAGTGGCTTTTAAAAGTTCTTGCTCAACCTTCCAGCACAGCGTCGCTCTGGCCGGCAGCAGACGGAGCGACGCCGTGCTGGAAAGTGGAGCAAGAACTTTCAAAAGCCACTCAGCTGGATACTGAAGGCACGAAGACACTAACACCACTCCCCCCATTGGCGGACAGGTAAAAGAGACTCCACCCTATTTGAAGGTAAAGCATATTACATGCTCTATTGAGGGTTACATTTCCCAGTTAGTTCTCTCACCAGCGCGGACATCTTACTCCGGTCTTTCTGATCGGAAGTTTCTTCCTTGTTGTGTACATTGCTGGTGAGTCAGAGCAGCGGACTCCTCGGAGATACCCAGCAGCCGCTCCCGACAGGGAGAGGGAGGAAGACACTGACCTTAGCGCGGGTGTCACTATCTCTTTCAATAAACACTTTATGTTTCATTTACTTACAGACTGTACACTCAATTTTGAGACTGAATTACGATAGATTATAATAAATTAAAATCTGGAAAGTGTGGTGTGCATTTGTATACAGCCCTCCTCAGGCAATACCTTGTAGTGTGCAATTACAGATGCAAGTCTTTTGGGGTATGTCTCTATCAGATTTGCACGTCTAGAAGCTGAAATGTTTGCCCATTTTCCTTTGCAAAATAGCTCAAGCTCAGTCAGAATTGATGGAGAGCGTCTGTGAACAGCAATTTTCAAGTCTTTCCACAGATTTTCAATGGGATTTAGGTCTGGACTGTGACTGGGCCACTCTAACACATGAATATACTTTGATCAAAACCATTCCTTTGTACCTCTGGCTGTATGTTTAGGGTTGTTGTCCTCCTGGAAGGTGAACCTCCGCCCCCCAGTCTTAACTGTTTTGCAGCCTCCACCCGTCTTCCCATCAACTCTGACCAGCTTCCCTGTCTCTGCTGAAGAAAAGCATCCCCGCAGCATGATACTGCCACCACTATGTTTCGCGGTGGGGATGGTGTGTTCCCCATTCACTGCCGCAGTTCAGGGCTCTTTCCTCGCAGGCATTGTACTTCCTGGAATCTGCTCCACGGTTTCCTTCCAGCCCTGGGCATAGCATGCTTTCCAGCCTGTTCCCTGTAGCACTTCCTTAAGGGCCGACACGCGCCACTTCCTGTGATTTATGGGTTAGGCACATGTGGCCGTGCTAGCCCTCCTGCACCTATATAAGTGGTACAGCCCCTTCCCAGGTGCCTGAGTGTCAAAGGTTCTTGTGTCTTGCAAGGTCTATGCTTGTGTTCCTGTATACCTGACCCTTGCTTGCGTTTCTGGACTCCGCTACCTGTTTGATCCCTGTCTGCTTGTCTTGACTCTCCTGTTGCTGACACGGATTGCCTGACCCGTACCTGTGCCACCTGCCCTGACCCATTACTTGTTTGACTACGCCTCTGCCTCATCCTTCAGTCCTGCACTGTCGCTCCTGGTTACGACTCAGCCTGCTGACTACAACTGTACCTCTGGTACCTTGCACTGGTACCCCCTGGTCCAGCTGTCTCATGTGCCAATCCTCCTCAATAGGTAGCGACCTAGTGTTCCCCTCGGGAAAGTCTATCCCCACCATTCGGGGTACTGTGAAGAACGAGGGGTTCACTTAGACACTTAGTCGGTCACGTGGCAAAGTGGGTTCACACCCGCTGGTTCGTGACAATACAGAAGGTTGAGGACCATAAATGCCGTGTTTGGACTGAGACAGTAAAGGTAATGCTCATATATGGCTTTAGACCTTACCGGATGTGGTTAGGGTTTATTGCTCCTAGCACCTGCCACACTACTGAGGCAAACTGGCTATTTAGGACTGCACCCCACAGACTGGGAACTTCAGTAATATAGAGAAATAATTTGTACACCTGTGGTCATTTGGAAAGATGGCATGGTATAGCTGGAGGGAGACTAAGAGGGGAGAATACTGAGTTCCCCTAATACCAGCCTTCTGGAGAATTAATACCTTGTGAAATACTTGATAGATTAATAGTGGGGCAGGAGCAGCGATGTGCTGTGTAGAGCACCTGCTTGTGCCCACTCCCCTTAGCTCAAGCCTGACATAGCACATCTGTGCGCGAGACCCTTCACCAATGTGCTGTGCCAGGTTCCAGCTGAGGGGGGTGGGCAAAGGCAGGAGCAGTAATACAGTTGCAAGAAAAAGTATGTGAACCCTTTAGAATGATATGGATTTCTGCACAAATTGGTCATAAAATGTGATCTGATCTTCATCTAAGTCACAACAATAGACAATCACAGTCTGTTAAAGTAATAACACACAAATAATTTAATGTCACCATGTTTTTATTGAACACACCATGTAAACATTTACAGTGCAGGTGGAAAAAGTATGTGAACCCCTAGACTAATGACATCTCCAAGAGCTAATTGGAGTGAGGTGTCAGCCAACTGGAGTCCTATCAATGAGATGAGATTGGAGGTGTTGGTTACAGCTGCCCTGCCCTATAAAAAACACACACCAGTTCTGGGTTTGCTTTTCACAAGAAGCATTGCCTGATGTGAATGATGCCTCACACAAAAGAGCTCTCAGAAGACCTACGATTAAGAATTGTTGACTTGCATAAAGCTGGAAAGGGTTATAAAAGTATCTCCAAAAGCCTTGCTGTTCATCAGTCCACGGTAAAACAAATTGTCTATAAATGGAGAAAGTTCAGCACTGCTGCTACTCTCCCTAGGAGAGGCCGTCCTGTAAAGATGACTGCAAGAGCACAGCGCAGACTACTCAATGAGGTGAAGAAGAATCCTAGAGTGTCAGCTAAAGACTTACAAAAGTCTCTGCCATATGCTAACATCCCTGTTAGCGAATCTATGATACGTAAAAAACTAAACAAGAATGGATTTCATGGGAGGATACCACAGAGGAAGCCACTGCTGTCCAAAAAAAACATTGCTGCACGTTTACAGTTTGCACAAGAGCACCTGGATGTTCCACAGCAGTACTGGCAAAATATTCTGTGGACAGATGAAACCAAAGTTGAGTTGTTTGGAAGAAACACACAACACTATGTCTGGAGAAAAAGAGGCACAGCACACCAACATCAAAACCTCATCCCAACTGTGAAGTATGGTGGTGGGGGCATCATGGTTTGGGGCTGCTTTGCTGCATCAGAGCCTGGAGAGATTGCTATCATCAAAGGAAAAATTAATTCCCAATTTTATCAAGACATTTGCAGGAGAACTTAAGGCCATCTGTCCACCAGCTGAAGCTCAACAGAAGATGGGTGTTGCAACAGGACAACGACTCAAAGCATAGAAGTAAGTCAACAACAGAATGGCTTAAACAGGAGTCCTGACCTCAACCAGATTGAGATGCTGTGGCATGACCTCAAGAAAGTGATTCACACCAGAAATCCCAATAATATTGCTGAACTTAAACAGTTCTGTAAAGTGGAATGGTCAAGAATTACTCCTGACCGTTGTGCACGTCTGATCTGTAACTACAGGAAACGCTTGGTTGAAGTTATTGCTGCCAAAGGAGGTTCAACCAGTTATTAAATCCAAGGGTTCACATACTTTTCCCACCTGCACTGTGAATGTTTACATGGTGTGTTCAATAAAAACATGGTAACATTTAATTCTTTGTGTGTTATTAGTTTAAGCAGACTGTGATTGTCTATTGTTGTGACTTAGATGAAGATCAGATCACATTTTATGACCAATTTGTGCAGAAATCCATATCATTCCAATGGGTTCACATACTTTTTCTTGCAACTGTATGTGCTCCTGCTTGTACATTGCTTGCTGAAGCCCCGATGCCTGCAGTACTTTGGAATCTATACGTCTGTACACCGTCAGAGGTGCACTGGTGTACAGATTCCAAAGCACTTTAGAAACCTGAACTATTTTGTCAGTAAAAAAGCCTTTTACAAAAATTAATCAAAGGCCATTTAGAATCGTTTTTAATAAAGTTGTTGAAAAAGTTAGTTACATTCTGAGATGTACCAAATGTGTGATAGAGCGTGAGCCACTGTGAAGTTTGAGGTCACATTGTATAAATAATACTGCATACGTGGAGTCCGCTCCTTCCCTCTGCAGCGTGTACTGAGGATCGAGTGCTGGCCGGATTGCTATTTTTACTGTATAAATATTAGACAGGGTTGGTAAATCTGCTCCATACGTCTATGAGTATATTGTGTTTCTAAGGGTTAAACACAGCACTACACCTCCTCAGAAGCTCAGAATTAGGCCTCATGCACACAACCGTTTTTTTTTAAGGTCCGCAAAAACGGGGTCCGTAGGTCCGTGATCCGTGACCGTTTTTTCGTCCGTTTTTTCGTCAGTGGGTCAAGTTTGCCATTGAAATGATAGGAAAAAACTGACACGGATCACGGACACGGATCACGGACGCGGCATGACAATCTTGTGTGCATCCGTGATTTTTCACGGACCCATTGACTTGAATGGGTCCGTGAACCATTGGCCGTGAAAAAAATAGGACAGGTCATATTTTTTCACGGCCAGGAAACACGGATCACGGATGCGGCTGCCAAATGGTGCATTTTCCGATTTTTCCACGGACCCATTGAAAGTCAATGGGTCCGCGAAAAAAAACGGAAAACGGCACAACGGCCACGGATGCACACAACGGTCGTGTGCATGAGGCCTAACACACCCAGCCCTTTTTTATTGCCTTTTTATTTATTCTCCATACACCCTAAACTCTACTACACCCCTTCTATCTCCTCACAAACTTCATACTCTCAGTGAAGAGTGTAATAGTATGATGGAAACTGTCCAAGAAGACTCTGTTCTCTAAATGGTATGTGACCTGCACTTGGGACACCGAAGACCCTTCTCCTGCATTATACAACATCCTGTCCTCTTAAAACAGTTTAATGGCTGCTCAGTTTGTTATGAAATATGTCACACTGGCCTGGGAAGAATTCTTAGAGGTAAATCTGGCCCTTCCTGTAGATCTATGGTGTGTTAGATCAATCAGGACAATGATAATGTTATCTGTCCTTGTGTTCCTTTAGAGCAGGGGTGTCAAACTCAAATTCATCGGGGGCCGCATCAGCAGTTTGGTCACCCTCAAAGGGCCGGTGGTATCTGTAGGACTATGTGTCCACTCTTTATTATCATAAATTATTGTCACTGCATTCAATTATTACTGTTTTTTGTAATAATGTAAGTAATAACTAGCTCTGAAAGCCTGACCTGCAAGCGCTGACTGGGGTCACATAGCATTATACTGATTTATGATGCTATGTAACCCTTACAGTTCTGGAATGTGTTGGATAACACTGACATAATGCTGTCAGTGTTATCCAACATATTCCAGAACTGTAAGGGTTACCGTATTTTTCGCCCTATAAGACGCACCGGCCCATAAGACGCACCTAGGTTTTTGAGGAGGAAAATAAGAAAAAAAAAATTTTTAACCAAAAGGTGTGCTTTTGGTGGGTTTTGAACTAATTGTGGTTAGTGATGAGCGGGAGGTGCCATATTCGATTTCGCGATATTTCGCGAATATTCGAATGAATATTCGTGTTATATTCGTCGAAATCGAATATTCGTAATTATTCCAATTATCGCGAATAATATACGATTTTTTTTTCGCGTATTGCGATTATTTATCTTGATAGTATAAGGCAACGTTCCTATGCTAATTGACTATGGCTAGGCTAATATGTGTATTTTACGAAATTTCGTGATTTGCTCTAACTTCGTCTCTTAGAATATTACGAATATTCTAAAAGACGAAGTTAGAGCAATATTACGAAATTTCGTAAAATACACATATAGATTGTAATTTAGCTAATATACTGCTATAATCCCTTTTTTTGCCTCTTTTTTTTTTTTGCCTCTTCTGAACTTAAGTTTTGTAAAATATGTACACTATTAAAAAATATTACTATAGCAGTATATTAGCTTAAATACAATCTATGTGTATTTTACGAAATTTCGTAATATTGCTCTAACTTCGTCTTTTAGAATATTCGTAATATCCTAAAAGACGAAGTTAGAGCAATATTAAGAACATTTGCAAAAGCCGAAATTGCGATGCGAGTAATATAATACGAAATAATCGCATGAAGATTTCAACTTAGCACTGCTATATTCCATATTCTAGCCTAATATGGAATATAGCTGTGCTAAGTTAGCACTGCTCTATTCCACACTAGGCTAGAATATGGAATATAGCAGTGCTAAGTTGAAATCTTCATGCGATTATTTCGTGTTATATTACTCGCATCGCAACTTGCGAAATTTGCAAATGTTCTTAATATTGCTCTAACTTCGTCTTTTAGAATATTACGAATATTCTAAAAGACGAAGTTAGAGCAATATTACGAAATTTCTAAAAGACGAAGTTAGAGCAATATTACGAAATTTCGTAAAATACACATAGATTGTATTTAAGCTAATATACTGCTATAGTAATATTTTTTAACAGTGTACATATTTTACAAAACTTAAGTTCAGAAGAGGCAAAAAAAATTAGAGGAAAAAAAAAGGGATTATAGCACTATATAAGCTAAATTACAATCTATATGTGTATTTCACGAAATTTCGTAATATTGCTCTAACTTCGTCTTTTAGAATATTCGTAATATTCTAAAAGACGAAGTTAGAGCAATATTAAGAACATTTGCAAATTTCGCAAGTTGCGATGCGAGTAATATAACACGAAATAATCGCATGAAGATTTCAACTTAGCACTGCTATATTCCATATTCTAGCCTAGTGTGGAATAGAGCAGTGCTAACTTAGCACAGCTATATTCCATATTAGGCTAGAATATGGAATATAGCAGTGCTAAGTTGAAATCTTCATGCGATTATTTCGTATTATATTACTCGCATCGCAACTTGCGAAATTTCGTAAAATACATATATAGATTAGATTGTAATTTAGCTAATATGGAATATAGCAGTAAGTTGAAAACGCCACTGACTGGAGCAGCCAGGAAGCCAGGAATCCAAAGGACAGGTAAGAACAACTTTAGAGAAGTGGGAAAGAAAAAAAATATTATAATAAAAAAAAAAATACGAATATTCGAATTCGCGAATATATAGAACGATATTCTAAATATTCGCGAAATCTCGAAATTGCGATATTCGAGAAAAAAATTCGTAATTCGAATATTCGCGCTCAACACTAATTGTGGTCTGTGGATGGCACTGTTATGGGGGATCTGTGGGTGACGCACTGTTATGGGGGATCTGTGGGTGACACTTATGGGGGATCTGTGGGTGACACTTATGGGGGATCTGTGGGTGACACTTATGGGGGATCTGTGGGTGACACTTATGGGGGATCTGTGGGTGACACTTATGGGGGATCTGTGGGTGGCTTATATGGGGGATCTGTGTATGACAGTTATGGGGGGGATCTGTGTATGACAGTTATGGGGGGGATCTGTGGATGACAGTTATGGGGGGGATCTGTGGATGACACATATATAGCATCTTATGCTATGTGTCATCCACAGATCCCCTCCATAAGTGTCCCTGTAGTGAATGACCCTCAATACACGGGCTAGGGGCCGGCATCTGCTTTTATAATGACAGCGGGGCCCGTGCAGTGACTATTCTACTACACGGGCCCCGCTCACTGTATAATCGTATCTCTAATAGTTAATGGTTACCGTATGTATATAATCGCATAAGGAGCGCTGTGTATTACCGGTACTTACAACTACAAGCGCCCGCGGAGAGGAGGGAGGAGGCAGGCCGGGAGGACAGGCGCTGGCAGCGTGAGTCATACGTCATGCGCCCACGCCACCTGCTTCATTCATAAAGTGGGCGGCGCAGGCGCGTGACGTATGACTCACGCTGCCAGCGCCTGTCCTCCCAGCCTGCCTCCTCCCTCCTCTCGGCGAGCGCTTGTAGTTGTAAGTACCGGTAATATGCAGGCCCCGCTGTCATTATAAAAGCAGATGCCGGCCCCCAGCCCCTCCTCCCTCACAGCTGATACACCCGATACAGGAGCCGGGAGGAGCGGGGGCCGCCTGCAGGAAGTGATAATAAAAGGTGAAGGCTGGCGGCCGACGGCGGCTACGCGGGCCACATGACTAGGTCTGGCGGGCCGGATTCGGCCCGCGGGCCTTGTGTTTGACACCCGTGCTTTAGAGCATGCCTTCCTTGCTACCTGCAGGAGGGAGAGGGGTAGGTAAAAATTACAAGATAAAAAGTGCTCGTGCTATACAATGGTCCTGCCATCTTAACAAAATAGGGGTCAGTGTCCAGTAGTACTTTTGAGTCCATGGATTGTGGTGTACACTGTTGGATAAAGGCTCAGGTTCTGAGGAATAATCTTGAAGGGAGGTGAATGGAGAAGAGTTACATTAGGGGATGTGATAGGCCACCCTAAACAAATGTGTTTTTAGGGAGCCCATAAAACTGTGAGATAGTCTGGGGTAGGGCATTCCAGAGAACTGGTGCAACTCGAGAAAAGTCTTGGAGACAGGAGTGAGAAGTTCGGATTATGGAGGAAGTTAGTCGTGGATCCTTGGCAGAGCAGATAGCATGGGTAGGGCGGTAGACAGGGATGAGTGAGAAGATGTAGGAGGGTGCAGCACTGTGGAGAGCTTTGTAGGTGAAAGGTTTAAAGTGAATCCCACATTGTACAACCAGTGCAGTGAATGGCACAGGGTGGAGGCATTGGAGTAGATACGATTGTCACCTCTTGTCCCACCCATAGTCCCATGAAAGACGAAATGAGCACACTCTTCATTTTAGGGAAGATTAGGTCAAGCTGTTCCACACTGTACAACCAGTGCAGTGAACAGCACAGGGTAGAGGCATCGGAGTAGATACGATTGTCACTCTTCATCTTAGGGAAGATTAGGTCAAGCCTAATAACGGAAAAGAGAAAGCTATGCTGGATCCATTGTACGGCATGTTCTGTGGTGGTTTCTCTTTGTTTAATGGCTAAAATAACGCTGGTATTCTAGCCATCAAATCTGACTCTTTTTACATTGAACAGAACTTATATAACATATCATTTTATGTTCATTCAATGCTAATATATTATTATTATTTTTATTATTATTCTTTTATTATCTTCTATAATGTGCAGTCATGCCAAAGTAGTGGATGATCCAAAGGTCAAAAAAAATATCACAAGACACTGAAACTGTAGGAGGGAAGAAAACTAGTGAGGAGCGGATGGGGCAATATTCGAATTCGAGATATTTTGCGAATATTTTGTAGACTATTTGTCACATATTCGCGAATTTGCGATTATTTTCTTGATCGTGAAAAATCAGCAATGTAATATTCACGTAATGCGCACGCAATACAGGCGTGGGTCACTTTTGCTACATTTTTCAAGCTGCTAGAAGTTTCCTGAGACTGGAGAAAATGGTTGGCCCGGCAGAACATTACAATAGCTTTATATGCAGATAGAGTGCTCCAATATATTCACAAATGCGAAATCAGCACTAATGATGTGATTATTTTGGCGCAATACGTGAAACTTCAAATTTTTCATGTCTGACTAGATATTACTGATTGGTGCACTATGTATTGTTGTGACATTACAGCACTATGTATGTAGCATGTATGTATGGACAGCACTACCTAACACCCTGCACTGCAACAGCTACACTATATCAGGATATAACCTACACTGACTATCTCCCGCTAACTATCTGTATTATATATATAAGCTATCTATCTAATGTAGTGTGGGAAGCACAGAGCACAGCAATGACACTGCTCTCTCTCTCAGAACTCCATAAAACTACAGAAAATGGCTGCTGGGGAGGTTCTTATATAGTAAGGGGTAGGCTGCTTTCCTATTGGTTGCTAGGAATGTTGCTAAGCTCAGACAAAGACATTGCAGCCTTCTCATTGGCCCACAAGCAAGAAGCAGGGAGGGATCATGGGTTCAGATGAAAAAAAATCTAGAATATTCGAAAATACAAATATATATCACAATGTTCTAAATATTCGCAAATTCTCGAAGTGCCGATATCTGCGATTAATATTCGAATATTCGCGCACAACACTAAAAAACACAATAACTTCAATAATCTCTATCCATGTCATAGTTTATAAATAAAAAAGTGTTTTTTTCCAGAAATTTTCTTGAAATGATTAGAATATTCTAATTTAGTAAATAGAAGAGACATCCATGTAGAGCTGCTAGGTCAAGAGCTATACAGATCACACCCAACGTCTAGATTAATGGATAACTAACAAACTGGGCTGGAATACCATCGGTTCATAGAACTCGTTTACTGTCATTTCCTTATAGCTGTCTTTGTGAAGACATAGCTCCTCACCCAACCTCTCTCTGGGCTGTCGTTTGTGATTCACCAATAGATGGGTATCATTTGTTGAGTCAACGTCCAAAGGCACACGTCTGTGGATTACCCTTAACCTATGCCTCTTTCTTTAGGACTTCCACTTAGGACCTAAGATGACGAAGCTCAAAGATTTTCTTATTCTGTTATGCTGTATTCAGGTAATTTATCTATTTTTTTCTTACTTTCTTTTATGTATTTATTTAGTAGAGTGTTGAATAGCAGGTATTTTTATTCCTCGCCTCTTGTTGAGCAGAACAGACTTTGACCCATTGGTTTCTTTTATGATTCAAGAATGGACTTGACTATCGTACTGCCTGAGATGACTTCCTCAAATTCTATACTTATGCTATTTACAACGAATAATGTCTCCCTCCTTAAATCCTTATTATACCCTAGTATAGCAACAGAACTGTAGTTTTTTAAATGTTTTTGAAATATTGTGCTTAACCCCTTTGTTACCACCAAGGGAACCTGAAGCTATAGTTATAAAATAGAACAATGCCAGAGTAGAAGAACACCACGTTTTGCTTTATGATCTTTTCTTTTGTTGTAAAAAAGTGTCCACAGCCCACCATGTTTAATCCCTTTACAAATGTACCACACTCCTCATGTCTACTGGTCCAGAGTGGACCAGAAATCACATCCAAAAATAGTTTTCTAGAGGGTAGTCCACACGAAAAAGGTGGTTAATATACATTGGATAGAATGGAGCTTAAAACTTCTCACAGAAAATCTAATCTAGTCTAGTTCAGGGGAGGTCTTCTCGTAGTGGTAGTCTTTCGGAGAGGTTTCATCGTAATTTGATCTATAATTTGGAAGCAAAATTCTCATCAATTATAACTTATTCTGGCGACAATTATACTCAGAGGAGTAACGAAGCCCCAGATCCACAATGAACTATCTGTAACAGAGTTTAGGCACCAGAACCTGGGTGTGACTCCTATCCCAGCTTAATATAGACCATTTTAGACAGAAGGACGTTCATATTGCATGATCATGCAATGAACTATAGGCCAGAGGGAAGGAGACCATATAGATTTGTAGTGCACTTAATAAGGTGTGGCTGATAGGTGAGTCATCTCTTACCTCTCCCCTAGCCTAAAGGCTGTTCTCTATTGCTTGCTTCTTTTCATTTAATCAACATTGTCTACTTTAATAGTCAAATATTAGATAAGAATCGGCCGATATGGACTTTTATGTGAAATTTTATTGTCTTGTTGGATTTTACCAAATAATTAGCTGATTGACGGCCAATCAGTTGGTTAAAAAAAAACTTCTAACTATGTATGCTGATGTAATGTTAGTAGTTAGATTGAAAAGCAGTACAGACCAATAGTTAGATTTCTATCTAATGCATATTTTGACCATAAAGGGTTATTTCCTTTTGGACATTTATGGCATAAATGGCATGTCATAAATATCTGATAAGGGCGGGTCCCACCTCCGAGCACACTTACTCAACTATTTTCAGACCTCCCATAGAAGTGGATGGAGAGAGCACAACGTGTACACCCACATCTCCATTCACAGCGGTGTGAGACGGGCTGTGTTCTTGAGGCAGGGGCAGGTCCTATAGGTGGGACTCACACCTATTGGACATTTATGGCATATCCTCTGGATATACAATAAATGTTCAAATGGGTATACCCCTTTAAATGTCTAGATTAGAAAATCGTTAGTTTTTTTATGCTTGTTTTTTTAATACAGGAGGTTCCTCAGAAATTGCAGAAATTGCATTCACAAAGAGTGTCTCTCTCACACACACACACACACAATGCATTTATTTCAATGGGCATTATGTAATGATTAGGTTCCCCTGTGGTGGCGCTGTAGGGAATCTAATCACCTACTGCCAGGTTTCCCTGACTGCTGAGGTCACAGCAGGGTGGCATATTGTGATCTGCTATTTGTTAAGGGACTCATCAATAAATGGATTGTTGAAAGTGCAGAACCCTTTTAGCTTTCTACTGATCATCTTGAACCTTGTTCACTTAGGCAGGAAAGGACAATATTGTTTTAAACAAAGACCATTTGGGGCTGTGTGGCTACAGAAGGGGGCCAATTCTGAGGACTATTTCTTACGCTGTGATTGGGTGATTTGGTCTTACTTTAATGCTAACAATCTAAAATTTAAAACAAGACCAGCACTAGCCTCAATACATCACCAGTTACAGCCCTTACAGATCTGTACCAGGGAGAGCTGCTGATACCTGCGGGTTTCACTCCCAATCCGTTTTTTAAAGGAAGTCTTGATCTTGTTTAAAAGCTTAGATGATCAGCTTTGAAAACAAGACCAGGATCTACACAGTCAATATATGAAGGGTTAAATCAGCCCATCCTTCAGCTTGCTGTGATCTCAGTCAGCCTGGAGCAGGAGAGGAGAGGCCAGTGGTGGATGTGCTTACAGTCTGCAAGAGGGAAGAGACATAGATCCTTCTCTCTCTCTGTATAACTGTATACGGGCCCAGGGCTAGAATAACATGGACTTCTGTGCATGTTATGAATCCCCCTTCACCCCTCAATCATATTTGCTCTTGGACGGTTAAATATGGGAGACATTTTTGTCAAGAAAAGCCATGAGAATATGAGTGCTTGTTCATCTAGTCACCCCCTCTATGCCTAAATAGGTCATTCATTGTCACCATGACCCAGCATCCGAATCATGCTGTCAAACAAATCGCACCAAACATTTTCACCCCACTCACACAAACATGAATAAAGTTCCCATTTTACACTGTCCTTATCCTGTCTATACTGGATCTTTAGTCTGAAAGTCAGAAAGTCACCATACAGCAATGCTTTCAGTTACCTTTACTAAACAATGAAATATTATAAACCAGGGCAAAGTAGGCTTTGTGTCATGGTGAGGTTTACTGTAACAGTTTTGGCTGCGTAGGCTGGCTGCGTAGGCTGGCTGCATGCTCTCTTGCATACTGGCTGCAGGCCAAAAAACCTGTGTGTGCTGGTTGCTTGGGGCTGCATGCTGGCTGTGGTGTCTTGTGTGAACTATGCCCATGAATGTGTGTTCTCCCTGTGTCTGCTTCTCTGTGCAGTTCTTATCACTGTTGCCATGCAGGCTGGCTGCAGGCTCCCTCGCGTACTGGATTCCTGTGTCTGCATCTCTGTGGCTGATGTCTCTGGTGCAGTGCAGACTGGCTGCATGCGCTTTGGGTACTGGCTGTGGGTATCCCCATGAATGCTGGTTCTGCGATCCATGCTGGCTGCGGCCTTGTGTGTGAACATGACCTTAGTATGGATGAATTTCTGTTGTGGCAGGGGTTGTTTGTGCTCTGGCGTACTGGCTGCAGTGGACTCCGTGTATGCTGGTTGCCAGAGGCAACGTCCAGTACTGCAGCCTGTGTGTTCACTTCTCTGTTCATGCAGGCTCGTCTCCCTGTTTGGTTCTGATGGGGTTAACTTACCCTGGTCCGTTCCTGGGTGTGGCTTATCAGGTGCCCTCATTATGTAGCTATATCTACCTGTGAGCTGTGGGGCTTGGGGTCAGTCTATCTCTGTCCAGTGCCTTACTGGGTGTAGCCCCTTGCTGCTGACCCAGGGTTTTTTCCTATCTGCCCTTGTTTATGGTATAACCTGGTAATGCATTGTTGCTGCTTTGTCTGATGTTATTGGTACCTGTTCTGTGATGGTGTTTGATGTTATGTCCTTGTCTGATCTGTACCTGTCCTGTAAGATGTCTATGTTATCCTTGTCTGTTCCTTGTTAGCCTAGCAGTGCTCTACTGCATCTGATAGCCTAGCAGTGCTCTACTGCATCTGATAGCCTAGCAGTGCTCTACTATATCTGATAGCCTAGCAGGGCTCTATATCTGATAGCCTAGCAGGGCTCTACTATATCTGATAGCCTAGCAGTGCTCTACTATATCTGATAGCCTAGCAGTGCTCTACTGTATCTGATAGCCTAGCAGTGCTCTAGCCTCTACTGCATCTGATAGCCTAGCAGTGCTCTAGCCTCTACTGCATCTGATAGCCTAGCAGTGCTCTACTATATCTGATAGCCTAGCAGGGCTCTACTATATCTGATAGCCTAGCAGTGCTCTAGCCTCTACTGTATCTGATAGCCTAGCAGTGCTCTACTATATCTGATAGCCTAGCAGTGCTCTACTATATCTGATAGCCTAGCAGTGCTCTACTATATCTGATAGCCTAGCAGTGCTCTAGCCTCTACTGCATCTGATAGCCTAGCAGTGCTAAACTGCTTCTGATTGTAGTCTGTCCTATGTCCTGCCTGGCAGTGCCTACTGCTTCTGATCCTTGTCTGCCTGTATGTAGTTCCTTTCTGCTTCTGTTCCTGTGTTTATCCTGCCTTCGTGAGAGGGCCCCTGGGTTCTCCGGAGGGAGGATCTCTAGTCTGTGTGCAGCTCTGCCTTGGACCGCCATGCTTCCATTACGCTTGGGGTCCAGGCATCTGCTTCTGTGCTGGTTCCCGTTTGTCTTGTTGTCTGTTCCATGTCCTGTGTTTGTTTGGGTTCTAGTTTTGTTGTCTTTCCGCTGGTGGTTTCATCAGCCTGGTTCTCTGCAGGTAGGGGCCAAGTGTACCTGGACCTTCCTGGAGGTGCGACCAGTGAGCCCTCTGCCTAGTTCATCCCCACCACCAGGGGCTCTGTGAAGAACGGGGCTCACTGGCTCTCCGCACTCTGGGTTTTGCCTCTGGTCTACACTTGTAATAAAGTTCTCTGTGGGTCCTTGGTCTGTTTTGCCGGTGTCCTGTTTGCATGACGGCCCGGAGGTCTGCCTTGTGCCTCCAGCACGTGACACTTTGGCACAGGGCTGCATGGAATAGAGGCAGAACTGAAATAGATGTAGGGTATTTTTTTTATCTTCTTCCCCTCGTCCTGCAAAAATCAAGGTCTCGTACAGCTGGAGTTCTGCTCCAAGTATATTGAATTCAGACACAAATTAAAAATTGGCAATAAAAAAGTGAAATTAATAGAGGGTTTTTCCAATTTTGCTATGACTGTTGGAAGATTAAAGGAAATGTGTCACCAAAAATGTTATCTGCCATTTAAAAGTGGAAAACAAACACATATCCTTGTTTCTAATCGGTTTTTATTTTCTGATTGCAGATGTATTTATTCTATTTCCTGTACATTATTATGGGGCCGACATCTTGTCTGAACTGTTCTTAACAGCATTTAGACCAGTGGGGGCCATAGGCAAAATGATTTGGAGGGGAGCTCACTGACTTCTATGTAAGAGTTTTCGAGGCATGCTCTGTGACCTGTGCAGAGGTCAGGAGGGAGCTGATAAGCTGTGATATCACCTATTGTGAATGGTGGATCCCGTCTTATCTAAACAGAGAGGTGATATAATTACAGGCAGGATTAGAATGACAGATAAGCAGATAACTGCAGTAAAGTGATCTGCACTGTACAGAGCAAAAAGTGGTGCTTTTTATTAGACCTAGTGTCCAGTGGGAAAACTGCAGGATTTTATGTTTTTTTGTTTAAATTTAAAGTAACGTCATCAAAAATTCTTTAAAAATGAGTTAAACATAAAAATGTGATTTAAACAATAGGTTGTTTTCTGATGATACATTGACTTTAAGGTGCAATAAAGCTTTAATAGAAATTGAACTAGCATGTACAGTACAGACCAAAAGTTTGGACACACCTTCTCATTCAAAGAGTTTTCTTTATTTTCATGATAATGAAAATTGTAGATTCACACTGAAGGCATCAAAACTATGAATGAACACATGTGGAATTATATACATAACAAAAAAGTGTGAAACAACTGAAAATATGTCATATTCTAGGTTCTTCAAAGTAGCCACCTTTTGCTTTGATTACTGCTTTGCACACTCTTGGCATTCTCTTGATGAGCTTCAAGAGGTAGTCACCTGAAATGGTTTTCACTTCACAGGTGTGCCCTGTCAGGTTTAATAAGTGGGATTTCTTGCCTTATAAATGGGGTCAGGACCATCAGTTGCGTTGTGGAGAGGTCAGGTGGATACACAGCTGATAGTCCTACTGAATAGACTGTTAGAATTTGTATTATGGCAAGAAAAAAGCAGCTAAGTAAAGAAAAACGAGTGTCCATCATTACTTTAAGAAATGAAGGTCAGTCAGTCTGAAAAATTGTGAAAACTTTGAAAGTGTCCCCAAGTGCAGTCACAAAAACCATCAAGCGCTACAAAGAAACTGGCTCACATGGACCGCCCCAGGAAAGGAAGACCAAGAGTCACCTCTGTTGCGGAGGATAAGTTCATCCGAGTCACCAGCCTCAGAAATCGCAGGTTAACAGCAGCTCAGATTAGAGACCAGGTCAATGCCACACAGAGTTCTAGCAGCAGACACATCTCTAGAACAACTGTTAAGAGGAGACTGCGTGAATCAGGCCTTCATGGTAGAATATCTGCTAGGAAACCACTGCTAAGGACAGGCAACAAGCAGAAGAGACTTGTTTGGGCTAAAGAACACAAGGAATGGACATTAGACCAAAAATCTGTGCTTTGGTCTGATGAGTCCAAATTTGAGATCTTTGGTTCCAACCACCGTGTCCTTGTGCGACGCAGAAAAGGTGAACGGATGGACTCTACATGCCTACTTCCCACCATGAAGCATGGAGGAGGAGGTGTGATGGTGTGGGGGTGCTTTGCTGGTGACACTGTTGGGGATTTATTAAAAATTGAAGGCATACTGAACCAGCATGGCTACCACAGCATCTTGCAGCGGCATGCTATTCTATCCGGTTTGCGTTTAGTTGGGCCATTATTTATTTTTCAACAGGACAATGACCCCAAACACACCTCCAGGCTGTGTAAGGGCTATTTGACCATGAAGGAGAGTGATGGCCTCCACAGTCACCGGACCTGAACCCAATCGAGATGGTTTGGCGGTGAGCTGGACCGCAGAGTGAAGGCAAAAGGGCCAACAAGTGCTAAGCATCTCTGGGAACTCCTTCAAGACTGTTGGAAGACCATTTCAGGTGACTACCTCTTGAAGCTCATCAAGAGAATGCCAAGAGTGAGCAAAGCAGTAATCAAAGCAAAAGGTGGCTACTTTGAAGAACCTAGAATATAACATATTTTCAGTTGTTTCACCCTTTTTTGTTATGTATATAATTCCACATGTGTTAATTCATAGTTTTGATGCCTTCAGTGTGAATCTACAATTTTCATAGTCATGAAAATAAAGAAAACTCTTTGAATGAGAAGGTGTGTCCAAACTTTTGGTCTGTACTGTATATGCTGGACACCAATGACACCAGACAGGCCCCATTGACTAGGATGTTTGGTTTCCGTCATTTTGTTGAACAAAGTATCACTGCATGCAATGGCGTTTGGTGCACTTTTTTGCCGGAATCTATAACGGACAATCCTTACAGAATCTCCACCAAAGATGTTGGAGTTGTGACCCATCACGGGTATAACTGTCGCCATAGCCCAGAGATTGGGGAGGCCCTGTATAGTAGCTTTTTGCTATATTGTGGATTTTCTGATCTATGGTGCTATTATACATCCCTTCAATTATTGCTACTTTTGCAGTTTTTTTTTCTTACACTAGGTGGTGGGGGCCTGATCTTATTTTGCTATGGGGCCCTATGAATCATCATTACGCCTCTGACAGTTTTGTATAAATACTTGTTGTTGAAACTGGAATATGGATTTACAGCTGCAAAAAACGGTAGTCTTATCTGTAAAAATTCATGGTGAGTAACAGGCAAACAGAGCATTAAAACTTTTACAGCCTGACACTACTATGAGAGAGGGGGAAGACGTGTTGCCTTGATACCAGTCTTGGACTTTGAACCTTTCTAATCTACAACATACTTAAAGGATGAGGAGGCCACAATTGATCTTCGCCATTGCTGGCAGTGCAATAAACACATCCACATCATGGGTAATAAACCCCAGTGGCGGTCATGTTGCAGTCGAAACAAGAGAAATGTTTTCTCAAGAATAATTCTCTGTTATGTTACTATGGTGAAGAGGTTTTCTAGATAGTGGAAACGGCACAAAGCTGGGGTTGGCACTGACGGCAGAGGGTCCCAGGGCAAAAGCAACGTGTGAGGCTCATAGCTCATCATAGACCATGTCCTAGGACTCTCCAACAAACCATCACCTGGTCAGTATCTCGTCAGTGTTTTTCATCAGCCAAAACCAAGAGTGGTTCCAACACACAGACGAGCCAGAACTCTTTCTATTCTACTTTTTCCACTCCTGGGTTAAGCTTACAAATACTGACCAAATACTGAACATGTGACCTAATAAACAAAAAATGAGCTAGCTCAGTCCCTTCTGCTCAATCGAATAGACAGTAGGAAACTGCTTTTAAGAGCACCTATTAGTAGGATCATACTGCCTGATAGGGTTGATCCTGCTGATTAAAATGATACCTGTCTGGTGAAAATCAGTTAAGGCGTTCCTGAGAAAATGCAAATAAGGGCTTCAGTGCACCCAGGGGTGGATCCTAGCCCTTCAGTGCACCCAGGGGTGGGGCCTAGTCCTTCAGTGCACCCAGGGGAGGGGCCTAGTCCTTCAGTGCACCCAGGGGTGGGGCCTACCCCTTCAGTGCACCTTAGCTCCTTAGTTTTCCAGTGCTGGCCACACCCCTCAGTGCGCTGAAGCCCTTATTGGCCTAGGGAATAATAGTCTTTTTTCTTGGGAACGCCGCAGTCGATTTTCACAAGACAAGTATCATTTTAATCAGCAGGATCAACCCCACCAGGAGGTATGCTCGATTTAATAGGGTTGATCCTACCAACATATGTTCTTTAAACATTCCAGTGGGCAGAGGTTGCATTAACGCCTGTACAAGCATCATAGACCCCTGTTCAGGCCATTTTACTCCCTGGAAAAAGTCTAAGGCGTACCAGTACCCCTTAGACTTTTCTCAGCTTTTCATCAGCGTGGGGCGCACTGTGAACAGCGAAGCTGCCTGTGCCCGCAATAACCAATAGCAAAGCTCCGGACAGCAAGGAGCTTTGCTATTGGTTAGTTTGGGTGGGCGCAGGAGCGATACAGGTCCTACATCAGGGGGAGCTGGCGAGCGCTGGAAGGAGGAGGGGGCCAGCTCCCGGGGGATGTTTGAGTATGGAGTGCTGGGGGGCGCTGCACAAGGACCCTGGCGGCAGTGGAGCTAAAGACTTGGCCCAGACATGAAGAGGGACGCACACCAAAGTGACATCAGCGGGTAACGTAACGATGTGTGTGATGTATGCAGTGCAGTGTGTGTGATCATCACATACTGCACTACATACATCACACACATGTATACATCACACGCTGCACTACATACATCACACACATGTATACATCACACGCTGCACTACATACATCACACACATGTATACATCACACACTGCACTACATACATCACACACTGCACTACATACATCACACACATGTATACATCACACGCTGCACTACATACATCACACACATGTATACATCACACGCTGCACTACATACATCACACGCTGCACTACATACATCACACACTGCACTACATACATCACACACACATGTATACATCACACGCTGCACTACATACATCACACACATGTATACATCACACGCTGCACTACATACATCACACACATGTATACATCACACGCTGCACTACATACATCACACGCTGCACTACATACATCACACACTGCACTACATACATCACACACACATGTATACATCACACGCTGCACTACATAAATCACACACATGTATACATCACACGCTGCACTACATACATCACACGCTGCACTACATACATCACACACATGTATACATCACACGCTGCACTACATACATCACACACTGCACTACATACATCACACACATGTATACATCACACGCTGCACTACATACATCACACACATGTATGTATCACACGCTGCACTACATACATCACACACATGTATACATCACACGCGGCACTACATACATCACACACATGTATACATCACACGCTGCACTACATACATCACACACATGTATACATCACACGCGGCACTACATACATCACACACAAGTATGTGGTGCAGTATGTAGTGAATGCAAGTGGTAAAGTACAGGGAAGATCCGCCATATTAGACTGGACTTTATAACTTCGCTATAATAGTTCTGCTCATCTAATAGAATAGAACAACGAACGCGCTGTAAAACGCTCATGTGTGAACGCAGCCTTAGGCCGGCTGTCTAGTCCTGCACCAGATTTATCAATGTAATCATAAAGTGCATTTCTTTATAACATAGCAAAATTGTGCAAAAATGGTGCCATATGTGTCAAAGTGGAGCAACGTGGAGTGGGGTCTTGGGTTCAAATCTGACCAAATGCAACATCTGCTTGGAGTTTGCTTGTTTTTGTGGGTTTCCCTCGTGCCGAGGCTTATCTCAGAGCCACACTAGCACGCCGACTCAAACCAGAGAAGCGCGGCTTAGGCAGACTTTAGTTTCTGGTGCTAAATGAAGTAATTGCTCCTGAGGAAGTGCGCTAATAGAGTGCACAGAAACGCGTCGAGCTCTTGATGGTATACACTTTTGCCAGCTTTTGCTGATGTTTGGCTGCTTATGAGCCATATCATCCGCTCACTACACTGGCTTTAGTGAGGCACCAATTAACAAGTGCACGGCCATCTTCTGGGTGATTATTCTGTATCCAGCTGCAACATTGTTGCGGTCACTGAGCCCGGTATTGGATACTTAGTTTTTTGTTCAGAGGTTTGATTCCATTGGCCATTTACAATACAGTGGCGCAGCACATACCATACGCCACGCAGTGCCCAGTGTGACTCATACACTACTTGTGGTTCAACCTCTGGAATGTTGGACTATTCAAATTAGAGGACTGTGTCCATCTTACTGGTAGACAAATAATAGAGTGCAAAACAAGTACTATACCCATGCCGTCACAGTGAGCTACACATTTTGTTTATTTGACCTCATAGTCAGCCCATTACACACACGTTTTTGTTCACGCACCCTTCTCTGTATTTTTTATATAGATGACTAAGGGTACTTTCACACTAGCGTTTTTCTTTTCCGGCACTGAGTTCCGTCACAGGGGCTCAATACCGGAAAAGAACTGATCAGTTTTATCCCCATGCATTCTGAATAGAGAGCGATCCGTTCAGGATGCATCAGGATGTCTACAGTTCAGTCTTTTTGACTGATCAGGACGGAGATAAAACCACAGCACGCTACGGTTTTGTCTCCGGCCAAAAAAACACTTGCCTGAATGCCAAATCCGGCATTTTTCCCCCATAGGATTGTATTAGTGCCGGATCCGTCCTTCTGGTCTGCACATGCGCAGACTGAAAAAAAGGGGAAAAAAATAAATGCCAGATCTGTTTTTCCGGATGACACCGGGAAGACGGATCCGGCATTTCAATGCATTTGTAAGACGGATCAGGATCCTGATCAGTCTTACCAATGCCATCAGTTGGCATACGCTTTGACGGATCCGGCAAGCAGTTCCGGCGACAGAACTGCTTGCCGGATCACTCTGCCGCAAGTGTAAAAGTAGCCTAATAAAACATTGTTGTTTTGAGTTTTAACGTCCTACATTATATTTGTTTGATGTACTCCAGTTTCTGAAAGACATAGTAATAGGTTAATCTGAAATTTAGATTACGAGCCCAATAACATCAACGCCGGCCTTAATAACCCCTATAGCTGGGGGTGGATCCGCTGGAATTATGAAGAGGCGCTGGCCTCTCTATAACTTTGGCGCATCCAGCGCCAGTTCTAAATGTAAGACAGCTTCCTTGCTTTACATTTAGACCATATTCTACGCCTAAAACAGGTGTAGGAAATGATGAATGAGATGGGCCTGCCAGCCCCTCGCCCACTTTTTTAGACCTGGCGTGAGTGGGGGAAAAGTCACAGATTGCGTCGCAAATAAACTTTGCGCCACAATCTGCACCAGATTATGACTAATATAGACATATTTCTGGATAATAAATTACTATATATATATATATATGTAAAGTTAAAGGGAACCTGTCACCAGTTTTATGGTGTCCTAACTAAGGGCAACATAAATAAGTGACTGATTCTCTTAGCAAAATGCTGGGTCACTTTCTTTAATTGACCCAGTCAATCTGCCAACATCTTGTATTGAAAAGTTCCAGCTGATAATGATGAGTCATGAATATTCATGAGCTCCTGACTCTCCCCACCCACCTGCTGCTGATTGACAGTTATTTTCCATATGAATCATCAGCAGGTGGGCGGGGGAGTGGCTATAGCACTGAATTAAAAAAACGCTGGACTCACTGACATCACGCTGGACTCAAATCAGCTCATTAGCATGCGGCATCTTTGTGTGTATATTATGAGGTAACCATCTGTCACACCAGTAAGTGAATACATCTAAGGCACTTTTTAGTAGTTAATGATTGTATATAATTAGTTAGATTATATTCAAATATCTACATGACAGGTTCCCTTTAACAACTCAGGTAATTACATTGCCATATACTGTGAACATGTGGTAACAATCATATAGTAAGCTCATTTCTTTTGTACATTTTTTCAGACATTTGTAGCAGGCCTGAGCGGCCCTCTCACGAGCAAGACTTTTGATGTTCCAGAAAGCGGCGGTCCATTAACAATATATGAGGTATTTATGCGGCATTTGTATGATATTTTGTATGTATTTTGAGTGGTAAGTACATAGGGGATTTTGTCAAAACTGATTTGTTACTCACCAAATTTATTTATTTATTTTTCCTGAAAATATAAACAATAAATTAACATTTCTAGGAATTACAACAAATAGACTAGAACTAAAATGAATGTGATATGGAAGAAAACCACTAAAAAACATTAAAGGGGTTGTGCACAATGGGCCCCCCCCCCCGGCTGTACCTGTAAAGGGAAGCTCACGTCCGTGCTCCCCGCTCCTTCTCCTCCAGGCCTGTGTTGCTGCACTGGGCTTTCTCACTGTAAACATCCAGTTTGACATCACCTTCAGCCAATCACTGGTGGCGGCGTAAACCTGATCCACTTTACATCATGACTAGTGTTGAGAGAATTCCTTTGAAAACTTTATTAACAATACAGCCTCCGCCCTACTGTAAAATGTATGGGCTCCATGGAGGTCTTTGAGAACTTGCGGCTCGCGTCTATGACTTGACACTTCGTTTATTTTCATAAATTACCGTGTCAAAATCCAAAGCTGAGCTCAGCTCCCTGCCTCATTAACGAAGCCAAGTTCAACTTCAGATTTCGACACTGTAATTTATGCGAATAAATGGAGTGTCACGTCATAGACGCAAGTCTCACGATATTTGCCGCAAGTTCGCAAAGACTTCCGCGGAGCCCATACACTTTACGGTAGGACGGAGGCTGTACTGTTAATGAAGAGGATAAATCATCAGTTTAAACAAAGTGCAGAACCCCTTTAAGTGCACCAAGGGTTGGTCCCAGACACTCTGTGCACCCTTGCTTCTCTTGCTTTTCCCTTTCCTACATAGTCAACTTGCCTGGCCCTGTAGAAGGGTCACCTCAGATGTTTTGGTGCAGGAGAACCATTAAAATATAGCAGCTGCTGTGAAGTATGGAGGGTTCAGAGCACCATGTGGAACAGCCAGCCCCAGTTCAGCCCAGAGTTACTTGAGTCCCAGACCATGGATGAATAGCTGCCATCCTTGTTTTGTGTATAACATGTTCAAGTTCTGTGCCTTTGAGTCTACTGTGAGAACTGTAACCAGTGCGCTTCAATGCCTCTATGCAATAAAACCAACAAGCTTCATTCAGCAGCCTATGTCTCGGTAATAGCATCATACCTGTAATTTCCAAATAGAATAGCTCTCTCACCATTCCTTTTTCTCCTTTATTCACATCAATTCAATCAAAAACAGACATTTCAACACTGGGGCTCTCATCCCCAAAATCCGGCACTATGCTATTTTGCGTAGTAGTGGTGAATTGTAAATTCCCTTCATCAAGAGCAGGTCAAGAAGCAAAATCAATGTGACCATGACCCATATCGATGTATTATGTAAGCTGTGCTAGATCACTTTATGAAAGTGGCGGTTGTGACATGTGTATGGCGGGTTTATTTATTGGCCTCATAAATGTTGGGTGTGGCAGACTTGTTCCTGCTTGGTACTAAGAGAAAAATGTGGAGGGAAAGGTCTTGGGAAATAGGATACATAAAACACATCCATATATTTGCTCTTCTGTGACCCATCCCACTCTGTGCTCAAAGGATATTTGCTGAAAGCCTTCTAAAAATCACTTTTGTCAGTTTGTATAATAATTTATTAGTTAATGTGACATCACTGTTAATATGGCACTTCCAATTCTATAGAATCCGTAATAAAATCCAGCCCTACGGGGTAAGAAAATTAAGTGCAAGCTCCTGTCAGTAACCTGGCACAAGATCACACACATTACGTAGATTACAAAGACAAATGGAAAAGGAGGTCCATATATTTGTTTTGCAGTAGTAGGTGTGAACCGAGGTAGAAACAAATTGAAAACAACTTAGGGCCTGAGGGCCGGTTACCGCATTAGTCACTAAACACCAGAGCAGACTGACTTTGTAGCAGATGGTGCCCTGTGTGGTACCTTCTGTTGGCACCCCCCACCCATATGGCTACAAATTACTATCCTAAAGATGAGCTAAACAGTCGAGATTCGTTTCGGGTCTGATTCGGCAAATTGTTTTTTAAAGTTCGGTTCAAACCGAAATCGATTCAGGCCAAACCGAAGTTGCTTTAATTGCCCTGAAAGTTGGTATATAAACCTGTTATCTCTTTTCGTTTATTTGAATTTTTCCTTCCCCTCCCCAAGCTCTGGAACACAATGGCAGCAATAGTAAATAATGTCTGAGTGACTCTGACTACATAGCTGTGGGTAAACACACATTTGACGGTCTTATCATACAGTGTGTTTACAAAAGATGGCACATGTCTCATGGTTTTTCATATTCCAAAGCTTTCAAAAATTGTCCCTTATCAGGGGCAGATGATGTTTAAACACACATGCCATCCTCATCATCGTCCTCTTGCTTCTCCACATCAGACTTCGCTAGTCATCTTCCTCATCCTCATCTTCGTGATCCTCCTCTTCCATGGCAGATTACCTTTGTGTGTCCCCAACAGCTTTAGGGCAGACAGCAAGATCCATCACCTTCACATCTTCTGCCGTGGTCCCCTGCTGCATGATCGTCAATGTCTGTTCTAAGATTAATATGAAAGGGGTGACTTTGTTCATGTTGCAGTTGTCCCTGCTGAGACACTTTGTGGCCTCTTCGAAGGCCTTCAGCACCCAACAGGCATCTCAGGTGATCTGCAACTGCTTGACCTAGAAGCAACACATGCTCCCTGCTGCTGAGGCTGTGTGGGGCATGAAAAAAAAAATTGTTTATGGCTTTCTGCTGCTCTTAGAGACGCTCGAGAATGTGCAATGTCGAATTCCAGCGAGATGGCAAGTCACGGATTAAGTGTGTTGCAGCAGGTCATTCTGTTACTGCAGGTCCAGGAGAGCATTCTTCGCCACATAAGAGTGGTCGAAGTGCTTGGACAATCCCCTGGACTTTGTCAGCACCTTGCACAAGCCAGTGTACTAATTAGAAAGCACTGCACCACTAGGTTGATTGTGCGCCAGGCAGGGAGCATGTTTTAATTCGCACAGGTTCATGGCGGCCACAATGTTGCGCCCATTGTCGCTGACCACATTGCCCATTTGGAGTCGGCAGGATGACAGCCATCGAGATGTTTGCTGCTTGATGTACTTGGGCAACTGCTCGCCGGTGTGGCTGCTCTCTCCCAGGCTGAGCAGCTCCAACATGGCGAGCCAACACTTGACCTGACACCTGTGATAGTGCAGCGGCCTATTGCCAGCGTCTGGGGTATCGCCTTGCCCCTTAGGAGGTTTCTACGAAATATGTCCCTCTTATAGAGCAAGTAAACATGATGCCAGTTGCAGTTAAGCAACGAGCACATGGAGTCCCTTTCGTAGATGGTAGTGTTGGTACCCAGATGCAGGATTTCCAGAGTGGTGTACAGTGGCCTACAATGTCTCTGTAGATGTTGTATGCACGTGTCACGGTGCTCCTACCTGAATATCCTTGGATGCCAGACGTGGTGTAGTCTGAAACAAGTGCAAGGGGGTGAATAACTTGGATGATGAAGGAATAAGTGAGTCCAGACTTGTAGTAACGTTGAACACAGCTTTATTTGGCATAAATGATAATCCAAACGGTTTCCAGACTTTATCTTGGTCATCAGCAGGTATTAACTGAAGCTTAACTTTGGCAGGCAAATACTTCTGCAACAATCTCAGCTCTGCTAAGCGGTAGTTCTCTCAGCTCTACTATGTTGGCTGGCTTAAATAGGAACTTTTCCTCTTCTGTTGGAACTTTACTTAGCTGTAGTCTGTCTCTCACTTTAATCCTAGGAATCTCTTCCTTGCTTCAAGCTCACTTTAGCTTGGATATAGGCAATGCAAGCCCAGGAGTGGACATCCAACTATGTAGAACTTGCAGGCAAGGCCTGTCCATCAGGGGCTACTCTGAACTGAATCACTAACTAACTCCTCCCTCTCTAGAGTGGGCTGGAAGGGAGTTAGAAGGTTCCTCTCCAGGGAAATTATCATTGCCAATGTTGCTGCCACCTGCTGGTGAACCAGACACATTACACTTTAACATTGTTTCATAGGAAAATACATACACACATTGCAGGAAATGGTAATAAATATCTGAGATGACACAGGATCACACAATGCAGATAGTGGGGGGTACAAAAGGAGGTGGTAATGCCACTCTGGGGTATTACAATAGGTAGCAGGGGTAGTGCGAGAGACCCTGTGCCCAGCTGCTCTTGGGGATGAGAACATGTTCATGGAGGAGAAGGAGGCAGATAATTGTCTGGTGTGGGAGCCAGGCCAACAAAATCATGGGGGGTCAAAAGGACCTGGCCTCATTACCGGGGTTCTGCCTCACCGCTGCCAGAAAAAACATTGACCCAGTCCCTGCCCATAAGAGTTGCTCTCGGTGTCCGCCATGGTGTAAACCTTGACATACAGCGAGAATTGCAGGGAGCAGCCCACGTTGTCCCCTACTTGAGAGTACAATGCAGGGATCGCTTTTTGGGAGAAATAATGCCGGCTAGAAATCTTCCAGCAAGGCTGAGCCCACGCCATTAACTCCCTCCGCGCATCTACCGACCCGTGCAACTGCACGCTACCCCTGTCTATTGAGTGCAGCTATCTTCTATACTTTCTCATCCTCCCAAAAGCGGCAGCAGTGTGATAAAGGCCATATTCAGCCGAAACGTCACTGTATATAAAGGCCGCACTTCAATAAGACTCACCTTTTTTGCATCTTAACCGCTGGAGTTCATTTCATTATTATACATGGGGTAAGAACCCGACTCCAAGCAAATACTGGCAGCAGACTCAAGTAAATGGTACGGCAGCAACTGCACCGCCAGAAACTTGGCCTGGTAGGAATTAAGCTTGAGCACCGTCGAAGTGCTATGTATGTAGAGATGTTTCTTGGGCACACATTCTGTTATCGATGAGTGATGATGGAGCGGAGGAGGAGGAGTGTAAGCAGGAGAAACGGAAAGGGATGATGACGATGTGAGAGACACCATACTGCTCGTGCATGTGGCCTGGCTGGTGCAAGGGGAACCGAGAGAAGGATGGAACTCCTGCCGCGGTGAATGGCTGCTCACGGGATGGGGTGAAACTGCTTCATGTGGTTTAATAGAGCTGTGGAGATAAGCAGATATCTGCGAATGATTATGGGCGCGGCCATCTTGCCTGAACTTTTCTTAACAGCATTTAGAAAGCATTAAGAAAATAACTTTGCGGCAGCCCCATGGGCCATAGACACAATGGTCAGGACGGGACCTTGTTGACTTCTATGGTAGTTTTCTGGGCATGCTCTGTGACCTGTGCAGAGGTCATTGTACAAGGAAAGAATAGATAAGCTCTGACAATCACCTATTGTCTGTCATTCTAATCCTGCCTGTAATGATATCACCTATGTGTATAGATAAGCAGGTAACTGCAGTAAAGTGATCTGCACAGAAGAAGAAGTGGCGTCTATTATTAGTGTCCAGTGCCAAAACTGCAGGGTTTTATGGGTTTTGTTTAAATATAAATATTGACATGGAAAATTAAAAATTATATAAAAAATTCTTTAAACATAAAAACGTGATTAAAACAATAGTTCATTTTCTGACCACACTTTTCCCTTAAGAATGGTATTTCATATGCTAGTCTTAGTAAGAAGCATACTGGAGTAAGGTGCCCCAAATTTACTAAGTGGTGCCAGTTTCTCCTGGCAGTCTGTGTACCAAAAAAGCTAATCGCTTACCCTATTTATGAGGTTGAGTAGATTTGCGCTATAATTTATGCCAGTTCTTGGTATAAATTATAGTAAATCTGTTGGGCCGCAGGAGTTTGAGCCCTTTATGTGAATCAATACCCACTAAAATTGAAAAAAAGTCTCTTGTTTTTAAGCAAAATGCCAAATTTGAGACTTTTGTATGTGTTCATAGAAGGAGCAGTATGGCCACTTGCCAAGCAGATAGGAACCATAACAGCCAGTTAATTAGGTAAACCATCTCCATGCCCAGTGCCAGTGTTAGAAAAGTCATCCTCCAGTCACTTACTGTAGAACCTCTATTAGGAAGACATCGAAGCTTGATAGATTATTGGTCATCATATCTTGTACTTTTTGGAAACTGTCCAGGAAGTCTGTTTTAGCAACTATAAGGGTTTCTGCCTAACTACAACTCTTTTCTATGACTTGTGTAGGTGTGTGTGTGGAGGCAACAAATGTCTTATATGATGGAATTTGCCATTAAGAATATCTAATAAACTTCAGTTTTCTTCTAGTTTACGAAAAGCGACTCAAGGTCTGTAAGATTTGAACAGGAAGGTGTGAAGGATGACCTCATTAACATTGAACCTGATGGAATTCTAAAGACAAGAGATTCTCTGAACTGGGAGAAGAAAAAACTTTACACATTATGGGTAATGAGAATATGGAGAGTTTCTTTCCTAACTCGGAATATTATACATGTTTCCATGGGGCAACAGCCTTGAAGGGGTCATGTGATACAGAGAGTGGTGGCATATGGTTTGGATATGTCAACACTCTCTGTGGGTGGAGTCTGACTTCCAGACCTCCACCAATCCTCATAATAAAGGAGCCGCAACAGTAGTTAAAGGGATATTCTGGTTAGAACAAGGTATCCCCGATCCAGTTGATAGGAAATAACTGTTAGATCATTGGGAGTATGACCACTGGGATCCCCACTGATAACAAAAATGGGGGTTCCTTGCACCCGTATGAATGGAGCAGTAGGTTAAGCATGCACACTTTAGCTCCATTCATCTCCATGGGAATTGCAGAGATAGCAGCATATCTCCGGTAGTCCCACAGACATTGAATGAAGTAGTGGTGTGCATACCCACCCTACTGCTCCATATAAGATCTGGAGTGGCGCTGTGCAGGAGACCTTTGTTCCTTCTTTTTTGACAGATGTACAAAAGGGTAGACCCTAACTGATCACAATCCTAGCAATATGCAATAGCCTGATTGGATGGCAGTACCTCTTTAAAAGCAGCCCGTCACCAGGAAATTTAGTGTTAAACTAGGCACAATGTCTTGTAGGACTGAGTGAAATGTTAACTTTCACTTAGCCAACTGCTGCTTGATATGGGAGAAAAAGTGCCTTTAATCCATATGCAAATGAGCAGTTAAAGGATAACTGTCACACTTAGACCCTAATTTCAATTTTCATATATGTAGTCACTAATAACATGATATTCCAGAATCCGTTACTATTAGACTGGCTTACCCCATATTTAATAAGATTCAGCCCTTAGCAACCAGTCTGCATAAAACTGCAATTTCTCTATTCAGTTAAGATGGCCGCCACTGCCCTCCCCCTGAGGCTAATCCCGCCTGCCCTCACTAGCCAGTAACAATAGCCCCCAAAAGTGTCAGTAACCAGAGCCCTCCCCCCTAAAGGGTTAATCCCCTGCAGCACAAAGGGGCCCTCTTACCACATGTTGCTGTCATTTATACACTGAGCAGACGGCAGATCTCCCTTCCCTGGTCTGCGCTGCTTCGACTCTGCATTGTCCCAGTCTGCTGAGTGAGGGAGCGTCTGCCAAGCGCAGGGACAGGGAGAAGTGCACACAGCCCAGGCACTGTTATCAGCTGCTGGGGAGGACCTGGCTCTAAGCATTTACTTACAGTCCCTGGCTGTCTGTAATCTGACCTTGTACGCTGAGTGCTTCTGCGTCCTCCGTCCTTCAACACATAGACGGACCCTGCATAGCAACCTGATTTTAAGCACAGATAAAAGTAGGCAGTACAGGGAACAAAACTGTGGAATTAAGGGGTAATTGAGTACACAGTGAAAAGTTGAAATAGGGCCACCAAGGAGATATTAATCACCACAATCCAATACAAAAAAAAAAAAAAGATGACAGTTATACTTTAAGTGCACCAAGGGCGGGCCCAAGCAACTCTGTGCTCCCTCTGCCAGCCCCTCCCTCTCCTTTTTGATTGACATGGCCAGGTTCATGAATAGTCTTCTTGCCTGGCCCTGCTATTCAAGAAGGAGAGGGAGGGGCTGACAGAGGAAGCAGGGGGAGCTAGGGTGCACAGAGTGTCTTGGGCCTGCCTTTGGTGCACTTAACGGCTCAGTGGAATACTTGGGTTAACTCTGTGACCTATGCCATGTAGATGGTCACTGAGATGAGGGACAAATCACTGCTTCCGAATGTCTGGAAGATATCTTGATGGGTTCAATACAGTTTGTACAGTTGATGGCTACAATTCTGGAAACCTATGGATGAAATTTGTATCTAAGCCATCGTGGGCAGGGTCCTCTCTCCTTCTGTACCAGTTTGTAACTCGTCTTGTTCATGCTTATTGCATTTGTGTAGTATCGTGTATGTGCACCCAATTATCATATGTACAGCGTCAAGGAATGAATGGCACTTTCATTAAAAATTAATAATAATAAGTGATTATGTATGTTCTTCATTTGTAGGTGAAAACTACTGGCCATGACGGATCGTTGGTTGAAGGTCCATATAATATTACTATAATAGTACAGGACATCAATGATCATGCACCACAATTCAGCCAGGAAGAATATAATGGTGAAGTCAGAGAACAATCTAGGCCAGGTAAGTCATGAAAGGGCATTATTCGTATATGAGTAATGCCTCTTTTTCTTTAGGGTAGGATCAGACTTGGGGGGTGATTGAAGATGCATCTGAAAAGTGCACAGCCACCCTAAAGTCAATTGCATGTTTATTTTTAATGGCAGCACAATTGTGCATTTCTTGCCAAACCATGCAGCCATTAGCAATAAGCAACATCCGTGGCTTGCATGGCATGCAGTTTTTGGCTGCATCGTGGGTGTGTTTCTGCAGCATGTGTGGGTATACCCTTACTGGTTGGAAACCCAATATACAGTGCCTTAAAAAAGTATTCATAACCCTTGAACTTTTCCAAATTTTTTCACGTTACACCCACAAACTTAAATGTATTTTATTGTGATTTTATGTCATATGACAAACACAAAGTAGCAAGTATGTGTTAAGTGAAAAGAAGATGTCCTGTGGACAGATTCTCCCACCTTGTCATGGAACCATGAACCGGACGTACAACAAGAGATAAGTGGAAATAAGAAGGCTTTATTGAAAATCAAGCTGTAAGGCAAAAGTCCAAACGGATGGCTAAACCGAAGCAGGGTCTTGCGAAGCCAGAGGTCAGGAACCAGAAGGGTAGTCAGACGAAGCCTGGATCAGGAACCAGCAGGGTAGTCAGACGAAGCCTGGATCAGGAACCAGCAGGGTAGTCAGACGAAGCCAGGATCAGGAACCAGAAGCAGCAGCAGTCTTAGAAGCATGTGAACACAGGAGGACCAAGCAAGGAACTGAAGCCACAGACCTCCTATATATATGAGCTAGGCATCCAGCTCCTCCCAGTGGGAAGGAGAAGCCGCAGGGTGGGAGGCTACAAGAAACCCAGAAACCAAGATGGCCGCCAGCACATGTCAAACGAAGGAGAACAGCAAGAAGGTAAGACCATGACACACTTGAGCTGTGGATCTCTGCAGCTCCTCCAGAGTGACCATGGGCCCCTTAACTGCATCTCTAATTAGTGCTCTCCTTGTCTGGGTAGTCAGTTTACATGGACGGCCATATCTTGGTAGGCTTGCAGTTGGGCCATACTCCTTCGATTTTTGAATGATGGACTAAACAGTCCCTCATGAGATGTTCAGAGCGTAGGATTTTTTTTTTTTTAACATAACCCTGCTTTACATTTCTCCAGACATTTATCCCTGACCTGTCTGGTATGTTCCTTGGTTTTCATTATGCTGTTTGATCACTAATGTTCTCTATCAAACCTCTGAGAATTTCACCGAACAGCTATAGTTATACTGAGAATAAATTGCACACAGGTGGACTCTATTTACTAATTAGGTGACTTCTTATGTGATTTTATTTAGGGGTATCAGAGTACAGGGGGTGAATACAAATTCTCGCCACTTTTCAGATATTTATTAACAATTTTGAAAACCATATATCATTTTCTTTTCATTTCACACATACTTGCTACTTTGTGTTGGTCTATCAAATAAAATCCCATCAAAATACATTTACGTTTGTGGGTGTAACACGAAAAAATTTGAAAAAGTTCAAGGGGGTACTTTTTCAAGGCACTGTATACTTTTCTTAACATTCTCTCTATACTACATACATGATTTCATTAGTTTTACAAAATCAATAATTAGCACGTTTTTATGACCTATTTTTTTTCCTTAAAATATATCTCCACCCTTTAATATCATTTTATTGGTTTATCTAAATAGTTTCGTAATTTTGTGCTGATTAATATCTTTATGTATCTGATTCAGAGCTCCAAATTCCCTGCATAAAAAAATGATTTTATAGGACAATTAGCAGGCTGCTATTAGCAGTGGGCACTTACTGTATACTGTGTATACATTGAATGCAATAATAAGACAGTATGCAGTAAGCTCTCAAGCTCCCTCTAGTTCTGGCAGTGAGAGTCTATCACATAGTAAACTATTGTCATTGGTTCCAGTCCACATATACAGCTTGAAAAGCTGACCTTTGTAGCGTTTCCATTCCTCAGAAGAAGACATTTGAATCAATATGCTAATTAAGGCCCCAAGTACCCAGAGGGCGTTGCCAGTGCTCAAAGTGCCCAAGCCCTCTGCTAGTATGCCATTTCCTCTGAGTTGCCCGTGAATGTCCTCTGCTTCTCCTACTTATGTCACCCTTCTGCACAAATTTTTGTAAGAGCACGCACATCCTCCTCTTCCACTGGTCCCATAGTGCGCAGCTCGGCGACGCATGCACATTACATACTCTGATTCTGATGCCTACAGTAAGTATTATAATGCTCAGATGGGCCAGTGTTAATATGCGTCTGAGCAAGATTTTAAAGTCAGTGAGACAACCTCCTTTCAAATTATGCCCATGCAAGAAATCTATCCCTAGCTATATCCTTTTCTATGCCACATTGAATTTACGACCAGTTGACTGTTGTATGGGAGTGTCCCATCTTGATGTTAGATGTCAGACCAAAGAAGGATTGGGCAGTTGGATTTCAACATGCCCAATACTTTTGTTCTAAGAGGAGATAACCCCTGTCTAGCTTACAGATATCTAAAACATGTGGCCAATAGGGAAGAGTAAAAAAAAAAAATTATCTTCCAGTCTTGACTGTAGTGACAATCTAGATGGGCCAGTTCAACCCCGAAGTTTTTGGGTCAATTCTTTTTCAAGAAAGAAAACGTGGATTACATAGATGGATAACTACCATGTATCCCCATAGCCATATTTCTACTACATTTATTTTAACAAAACAATTTGAAGAATGTTAAAGACAAGTTACAGTTCTACCAAAAATATGTTTGCTAATTTTCTTTGTATTTTTACCAATGTAGGCATGCCATTTATCCAAGTTTTTGCAACTGATAAGGATGACCCAGCAACACCCAACGCCCAACTTGTCTACAGTATCAAGCAACAGCTCCCAGACCCAATCAATGTCAGGTTTTTCCAGATCAACAACCAGACAGGAGAAATTTCTACCACCATAAATGGTATGTGCAGAACAATCAGTTGATTCTATGAAGGCTTCTTGCAGCTTAATACTAAAGGCAGTAGGAAAGCCACAAACTTTGTGGAAGGTCTTTTTGTGTGAAACTCTGTGACTCTTGCCACTTTTCCAAAGAAATGTCATCTGCACCAACCAATCATTTCACCACTGTAATTATCTTATTGTGCTTCACTATTATAAGATGCAGGAACAGAGTCAGTCTTTCAGAGTCTACATATAAATGATGGAGGGATTGTAAATTGGAGGTGCAGTTAAAGTGTATTTCACCATCCATGCTCATGGCAGTGAAAGGTAAATTTAGACTGAAATTAGAATGTACACAAAACTTAACATATCTATAGATATATTTAGACATATGCAGCCTGAGGTGTAGGTATTAGGGGTGAAGAAGTTAGCAGCCACATATGTGCCCTGGTGCCTGAGGGGCTTAAAAGCTCTCCTGGCCCATAAGAAGACATCAGTATGGTTATACAGGTTCCTATTCAGATTTGGCATTGCGGCCCAGGTGCTGTTATACCTCAGCGTGCAGCAGTGATCTTGTGCTTCAGTCAGCCGGATGTTTCTACCCCTCATTTCTTTCTTGGAAACATTTCATAAAATGAATGTTTACAGAAACAGAAGTGATTGCATTTGGTTACCAGTTCCTATAATAATAGTGTTGATGTGTGTCAGAAATCTTGTGTGTGTCATAATCTTATTATGTAAATCCTGATTATTTCAAATGACATGTTTACAAAAAATTCATAGTCAGTCATTTTTACAAAAGTAGCAAGGGATGATCCTCTAAGAGTAGAAGAAGTAAAGTCAGGCCGATCAGCCCCAGCATGGGGCAGAAATAGAACACTCTTGTCGTCTTTGCCAAAAGCCAACTGAACTCTTCTCACTTCTATGCAAGTCCTTGAAGATCGCGCAGATAATCCACAACTGCCTTGGCACCCGCAACCGGTGGGGTGGTCTCTCTCCTATGTGGGGTCACAAAAATATATTGGCAGTATCTCCATAAGATCTGCCGTTGGTATGGGCCTTCACAGCAGCTCTCTTCTAACTGCAGGCTGCTCTCAGTCGTTTATGCCCCAAGTTCACAAGCTCCATGGGAACAGACACAGCTCAACAGTCCACATGCACAACAGAAACAACCTCCCATGGTGGGAATGCTATCTTAAATAGTCTCTGCTTCAGGGTGCATATGGAAGGCATGGGCACTTGTACTTGTGTTTCTCCACAGTGGTTAAATAGTTACATATTCAATATGGTGTATGTATGTAAAAAATACATACTTACATCAAGTTCAACCAAGAGGGGACGTGAATTTTGCAAAGGGGAAATAAGACCCAGACATTTTTATAAGTATTAATGTTATTTAATTTTAAGAATTCATCTAAGCCTTTTTTAAACTGTCCACTGTTCCTGTGACCACATCCAGAGGTGACTATTCCACAGATTCACAGTTCTCACAGTGAAGAAGCCTTGACACCTCTGGAGACTGAACTTTTTCTTCTCCAGTCGGAGGCAGTGCCCCCTTGTCTTTTGAGGGGATTTTACATGGAACAGCTTTACACTATATTTTTTGCTCGGACCATTTATATATTTGTATAGGTTAATCATGTCCACCCTTGGGCGCCTTTTCTAAAGACTAAATAAATGTAATTCTTTTAATCCTTACTCATAACTAAGACCCTCCATGCCCCTTTTAGTTTAGTCGCTCTCCCTTGTACGTTTTCCAGCTCCAGGGCATTCTTACTATGAACTGGTGCCCAGAACTGAACTTCATATTCCAGATGTGACCGCACAAACACTTTGTAAAATGGTAATATTACATCCCTGTCCCACTAGACCAGGGGTGCACAACCTGCAGCCCGCAGTGCCAAGGTTTGCGGCCCCCATCCTCCTGGACATAAACGTAGCCCCGCACGATGGAGCATTACAGCTCCTGCACTGTAGCATGAGCAGGACGGTTCCCCGGCTGTCAGAGACAGCACGAGACCAGAGGAGAATGCAGAAGCAGTGTATCAGCGCTTCTGCCTTCTCCTCACACAGGTGAGTGGTGCGCTGTGCAGTTTAGATCACGTGATCGCCGGGTGTCAGGGGCAGAGGACTGCAGAGCTCTGCCCTGTACAAATCCCCCCCCCCCCCAAGCAGGCTGGTTTTCCCTGTAACTGGATGCGTCCCCAAGGGACAAAGTCTGTGTCCCCAAAGGGACAAATTATGTGGCAAATATATATATGTTAAAAGATAAAAAAATAAAAAAAATTAAAACATAATAAAAAAATACAAATAAAAGGAAAAAAATTGTGCAAAAAAACAAACAAAAAAGAAGTCAGTGTCCCCCAGAGGTCTTTTAAAGACCTCTTGGGGGGCATACAGTGCTGCAAAAATGTATTTAAAAAAAAAAAGAAAAGAAAATGTTAGCAAAAAGATGTAAAATAAATAAATAAAATACAATAGAAAACTGTAAAAAGGAAAAATTGTGTACTGTCATATTATGTGGCAAAAATATATATAAAAAAATAATAATATATAATAAAGTGATGATCAAAAAATTTTAAATAAATAAAATACAAAAAAAGGAAAATACAAAATAAAAAAGTCAGTGTCCCCCAAGGGTCTTTTTGTAGCAGAAATATATAAAAAAAAGAAAAAATGTTAAAATACATAAAAGAAATTACAATTATCATCCCATTCATGTAAAATTATACAGTACATATTGTATAATAAAACGATCCAAAACATATAGGGAACTAATTATAATAATTTGCATATTTAAATAATGAACTATAGTTTGAATAAAAATGACTTTTAAAAAGAAAAACTGTACAATTTCCCCCTAATAAAACAAAAAAATATATTAAAAAACCCTGTGTTATGTAATAAAAAGCTGCAAAAGTTATTTTGGTCGTTCAAAAAATAAAAAAGTGTTTGAGCCACGGGCGCTAAATCACAAAAAAGTGACTGGTCATTAAAGGGGTTGTCTCATCATGGACAATGGGGGAATATCGCTAGGATATGCCCCCATTGTCTTATATGCGCGGGTCCCCACCTATATCCAGAACGGAGCCCCGCAAGGTGGTGTTGCTGGAGGACTCTGGTCCGGCCACCACCAAGCCGGCTCCCCATAGAAGTGAATGGGAGCGTACCGCACATGCATGGCTCCCGCCCCCATTCATTTCTATGGGGCTGACGTAAATAGCCGAGCCAGTGCTCGGCTAATTTCTCTGGCCCCATAGAAAATGAATGGAGGGCGGCTGCGCATGCGCATGCGCAGTGCGCCCTCCTTCACTTGCGGGCCTCCGTTCTCGATATAGGTGCGAATCCCAGTGGTGGGACCTGCACCTATAAGACAATGGGGCCATATCCTAGCAATATGCCCCCATTGTCCATGATGAGACAACCCCATTAAGAACTTTTCAGGCCTGGTCATTAAAGGGTTAACCAATAGGTGCTTTTCCGGCTAGTAAGGCCTCATACACACGACCGTACCTTTTCTTTTGGTCCGCAGGACACCAGCCATGTGTGTTCTGCATTATGCGGAATTGAGTAACGGATGCGGACAGCATCTTTTGCGGCCCCATTGAAGTGAATAAGTCCACATCCAAGCCACATAAAAAAAATGCAGCTCAGATGCGGACTAAAACAATGTTCGTGTCTGTGAGCCTTCAGGGAAAATGCTTGCTGGTTATTGCAGGGCACCTGTAGTATATCTGAGGGTGCAGAAGGTGGTAATAACCAGTAAGCGCCGTCCTCTGCAGTGAAGTAAAGCGCTCATTTGTGAATAGGAGGCAGGAAGAAAACATTGCCACTTAAAGAGTTTCCTAATTAAAATGATTTTTAACAAGTTCCTGCAGCATGGCCCCTGACACAGAAGATTCCTACTTTCCTGCTCCTGACCTCACTGTCTCCACCTTCCGGTCCCGGAGCACCTCTCCAGCAAATGACTGCCTTCAGCGGTGAAAGGCTGCTTGTGGCCACATCACCACTGAAGCCAGTCATTGGCTGCAGAGGTACAAGTGACTATGCCCATATCCAACCGGATCTAAACAGTGCCGGAACCAGAAGATGGAGACAGCGGGAGCGGCAGGGAGCAGGAAAGTATGAATCTTCTGTTTCAGGCCCACACTGCAGGAACGTATTAAAAAATATTTTTTACCAGGAAATCTCTAAGCCCCTGTTACACGGCACGATATTCTGGACAATTACTGGGAACAAGTGTTCATAGGAGCGATCATTCCTGATATCTGGCCGGTATAATCGTGCCGCTGATCAGCCGATAAACAAGGAATCGCTCGTTTGTCGGCCGATTTGCATATTTTATCAGGATGAAAGATGTACAATTATCGTCAGCACATCTCACTGTGTAATCCGGAATGTGCTACCGATAATCGGTAGAAGTGAATGAGGGAGGAATGGCTGTGGTAGCGATCATTCCTCCCCAGTCACATTGTATTAGCCTGTGTAATAGGCTGATGCAAACAAGCGCTGATTAACTTTTTTTTTGCGGCCCCTTGAAATAGTGCGATGTGACAATGCGGCCCCCAGACCAAAAAAGGTTGTGCACCCCTGATCTAGACCATGCCTCTTTTTGTGATCTACAAGTACATACAAAAATCCTTCTTCACAAGTGACTCTCCTAGGACATATGAAGTACGGAGATTATTACTACCAAGATGCATAACTACATTTGTCCACACTGAACCTCATTTGCCAAGTTGATGCCCAATCACTCAGAGTGTTCAAGTTGGCTTGTAGTTTGTGGACATCTTCCATAGACTGCACAGTACTACACAGCTTGGTGTCATCTGCAAAAATGGTGCTATTAATCCCATCCTCTATATTGGTGGTGGGGAACATTTTTGCTGCCGAGGGCCATTTCGATACTTGTAACATTGTTGGCTGGCCAAGACTTATTGTTTGCGGGTCTCAACTTAAAAATCACTATATATACATATATATATTCAAGGAAAATTCAACGCAGCACTCTTCTTGTAAAAAAACGCAGTGTCTTTATTCACACATGTGACACAAAAATAGGCAACGTTTCAATCCCCTTCCGGGATCCTTCTCAAGCCAAGTGCCACTTGGCTTGAGAAGGATCCCGGAAGGGGATTGAAACGTTGCCTATTTTTGTGTCACATGTGTGAATAAAGACACTGCGTTTTTTTACAAGAAGAGTGCTGCGTTGAATTTTCCTTGAATATACAAGCCTATGGTCAAAGGCGAGAAGCTTGCACCTGATAACCTCTAGTGAGTGCTGCCGGATTTCATATACTATATATATATATATATATATATATATATATATATATTTGATCAAACATAGACTTGGGTAAATTACAGAAATTGCGCTTCAATTAAAAAAAAAATATTCAGAGCGCTGTATTCTTGCAGCACTATATATATTATATATTATTTATTATTTTTTGGGCATTAATGGCAGCCAAGCCCATTCCAGAGGGATCCAGAGAGGGGTTCACCCAGCTTCCACTGTCTCTGCCTCTGTCCCTTTCTCAGCCTCAGATCAGCCCCCCCCCCACCAACCCCCTATCAAACCCCTTAGCCTACATCAGCCTCAGATGAGACCCCCATCAGAACTCCCAGCCTCAGATCAGACCCCCCAGCCTCAGATCAGACCTCAGATCCCCCAGCCTCAGATCAGACCCCCATCAGATCCCCCAACCTCAGATCAGACCTCCATAAGACCCAGCAGCTTCAGATCAGCCCCCATCAGACCTCCCAGCCTCCATTAGCCTCAGATCAGCCCCCATTGTATCCCCCAGCTTCCATCAGCCTCAGATCACCCCCAGACTCCAATCAGACCACCCAGCCTGAACTTCAGATCACACCCCCCAATCAGACCTCAGATTAGACGTTTAAAAAATAAAAATAAACTTACCTCTCCAGCTCCGGACTGCGCTGCCGCTCGACATATTCACTCACTCTCCCGGGTCTTCTTCCTGCCGCGCTGTACTGTAACATGACGGCACACAGCTTCAGATCATAGTGTGCGCCTACGTGACGCAGGCCCAGAAGAAGACCAGGGAAGGTGAGTACAGCCAGCGGAGCTGTACAGCCAGCGGAGCACTGTTCTCACCTTTCTGTGCCTGCTAGTGACCCCTTTAATAATGGAAGCGGTCATTAGCATTTGGACTATATGCTCTGGCAGGGGGCAGGGAGCCAGGGGCCACATGAAATGATCCTGTGGACGGTATGTGGCCCGCGGGCTGGAGCTTCCCCACCCCTGCTCTATATCATTAATAAATAAATAATAAAATAGAGGACCCAGCACTGAACCTTGGGGTACACCACTTTAAACCCAGGACCGTTCAAAATAGGAATCATTGACCACAACTCTCCGGACACAGTCCTTCAGCCAGTTTTCTTTCCCTTTACAAACTATACTTTCTAAGCCTATGAAAGTCCAATTTGTAATTGGATTGAAAACTGGTTAAAGGACTGCAATTCGTAAAAACGCTCCCCAGCAATCATAGCATTTCACCAGGGCCATGTTTGATGGGCTAGTGAACCACCATACTTATAATATGAAAACATGCATCGAGGTAGTTTGTCAGGCAGTTTCTATTTTTTTGTTGCAAAAAACGATTCAAAGGAAATGAGAAATGTAAAAGAAGGACTTCTACTTCTCCAAGATAGATCTTCTTCTGGGTTTGGCTCAAAAACTGTATGAAAAACTACAGTGGTGATTGTTCAAAAAATGCAAAAAAAAGCAAAACAAAACACTATAAAATGAAAGTAACAATGCTATGTTGGTCATGGACTATCTGCAGCAAGTAATCATTTTTCGTTTTTTATTGCAGGAACTATGCATATGATGTTTGGGGATGGGCCTTATAAACTTGTCTTGGAGGTATCTGACCTTGCAGAGAGACCCTTCAGCAACTTTGCAAAGGTGTCTATTTCTATAAAAGAAAATCTCTGGAAACCACCAAAACCAGTTACGATTGTGGAAAACTCTACAAGATCTCATCCATACAACATCACCAAGGTACTGATGTGAAAAATAGTGGGAATAATGGATCATTATATTTCAAGCTATGCTCCTCAATACACCCCTCTTAAAGAGCACGTTTCAGCAGGATCAACTTAAACCAGGTATACAGCCTGGTAGAGTTGATCCTGCTGATTGCAATGATACCTGTCTTGTTAAAATCGGTTGTGGTGGTTGATTCTTTATGCAAATGAGGACTTCAGTGCACCCAGGGACTGGGCCTAACCCCCCAGTGCACCTCAGCTCCTCTGGTTTCCAGTATTGGAGCACTGTAGCCCTCATTTGCATAAAAAATTTAAATCTTTTTTTTTTTTTTGGTGGGGGTGCCACAACTGACTTTCACAATTCCATAATCATCAGAATCAACTTTTCCAGACAGTATTCTTGGTTAAATAGGGTTGGTCCTGCTGACAGGTGCTCTTTGGTGGCCATACACATTCTGTTACAAAAATGCTTCAGCTGTGAGATATACTTTCTATGTTGTGAGATGGTCACTCTCTACTGAGGTGGTTGCACATAGTGATGGACGAACATCAGCCTGGACGGCGATAAAATGTTGGCGAACCGCACGTTTGTGGCAGGCCCCATTGACTTTAATGGCAGGCGAACCTGAAAAACCTTCAGGTCATATTTGCAGCCACCAAATACTTACTAGAAGTGCACAAATTGTCCCACAACATGGACAGTGACATACCAGAGGGGGATCACTGGTAAAAATTCCCACCAAAAATATGTATTTTAATCAGGGGCCATTTTTATGTGTCTTAAAGGGAAACTCTCAAAAATGTGCCCTGCTGGAGCCCAGAAAAATCTTATTTTAGGCCACGAGGGTACAGGCACAAATCACTGTAAAAAATGCATCAAAATGATACGCAACTGACAATACTAGCTAATTCCTCAGGCCAATGTTAAAAGCTGAGAACTTTGCCAATATCTTCCAGTCAGGAACATATCGGAGCCCCTCATGCACCACGTCACGGTGTCTCAGCACGCATGGGGTCCTACCACTAAAACGCCTGTGGTGTGTGAACAGGGTCTGAACAATGCTAGAAATTACCTCACAGCCAGGCTCTCCCATGCCTCCATAGTGGTATCACCAATGCACTGTGAGGTAGGATAAAGCTGTGAGCCGCACCCACAACAGACCATGTGACACAGAAGCCGCACCCTCAACAGACCATGTGACACAGAAGCCGCACCCACAACAGACCATGTGACACAGAAGCCGCACCCTCAACAGACCATGTGACACAGAAGCTACCAGGTGCAAAAGAATGTTACCAACAAATTAACCACTTCAGCCCCGCTAGGTGAAACCCCCTTCATGACCAGAGCACTTTTTACACTTCGGCACTACACTCCTTTCACCGTTTATCGCTCGGTCATGCAACTTACCACCCAAATGAATTTTACCTCCTTTTCTTCTCACTAATGGAGCTTTCATTTGGTGGTATTTTATTGCTGCTGACATTTTTACTTTTTTTGTTATTAATCAAAATGTAACGATTTTTTTGCAGAAAAAAAAGACATTTTTCACTTTCAGCTGTAAAATTTTGCAAAAAAAACGACATCCATATATAAATTTTTCGCCAAATTTATTGTTCTACATGTCTTTGATAAAAAAAAAATGTTTGGGCAAAAAAAAAAAATGGTTTGGGTAAAAGTTATAGCATTTACAAACTATGGTACAAAAATGTGAATTTCCGCTTTTTGAAACAGCTCTGACTTTCTGAGCACCTGTCATGATTCCTGAGGTTCTACAATGCCCAAACAGTAGAAAACCCCCACAAATGACCCCATTTCGGAAAGTAGACACCCTAAGGTATTCGCTGATGGGCATAGTGAGTTCATAGAATTTTTTATTTTTTGTCACAAGTTAGCGGAAAATGATGATGATTTTTTATTTATTTTTTTTTCTTACAAAGTCTCATATTCCACTAACTTGCGACAAAAAATAAAAAATTTTAGGAACTCGCCATGCCCCTCACGGAATACCTTGGGGTGTCTTCTTTCCAAAATGGGGTCACTTGTGGGGTAGTTATACTGCCCTGGCAATTTAGGGGCCCAAATGTGTGAGAAGTACTTTGCAATCAAAATCTGTAAAAAATGGCCTGCAAAATCTGAAAGGTGCACTTTGGAATATGTGCCCTTTTGCCCACCTTGGCAGCAAAAAAGTGTGACACATCTGGTATCGCCATACTCAGGAGAAGTTGGGGAATGTGTTTTGGGGTGTCATTTTACATATACCCATGCTGGGTGAGAGAAATATCTTGGCAAAAGACAACTTTTCCCATTTTTTTATACAAAGTTGGCATTTGACCAAGATATTTTTCTCACCCAGCATGGGTATATGTAAAATGACACCCAAAAACAAATTCCCCAACTTCTCCTGAGTACGGCGATACCAGATGTGTGACACTTTTTTGCTGCCAAGGTGGGCAAAGGGGCACATATTCCAAAGTGCACCTTTCGGATTTCACCGGTCATTTTTTACACATTTTGATTGCAAAGTTCTTCTCACACATTTGGGCCCCTAAATTGCCAGGGCAGTATAACTACGCCACAAGTGACCCCATTTTGGAAAGAAGACACCCCAAGGTATTCTGTGAGGGGCATGGCGAGTTCCTAGAATATTTTTTTTTTTGTCGCAAGTTAGTGGAATATGAGACTTTGTAAGGAAAAAAGAAAAAAAAAAGAAAAATCATCATTTTCCGCTAACTTGTGACAAAAAATAAAAAAATTCTAGGAACTCGCCGTGCCCCTCACGGAATACCTTGGGGTGTCTTCTTTCCAAAATGGGGTCACTTGTGGCGTAGTTATACTGCCCTGGCAATTTAGGGGCCCAAATGTGTAAGAAGTACCTTGCAATCAAAATCTGTAAAAAATGGCCGGTGAAATCCGAAAGGTGCACTTTGGAATATGTGCCCCTTTGCCCACCTTGGCTGCAAAAAAGTGTCACACATCTGGTATCGCCGTACTCAGGAGAAGTTGGGGAATGTGTTTTGGGGTGCCATTTTACATATAACCATGCTGGGTGAGAGAAATATCTTGGCAAAAGACAACTTTTCCTATTTTGTTATACAAAGTTGGCATTTGACCAAGATATTTTTCTCACCCAGCATGGGTATATGTAAAATGACACCCCAAAACACATTCCCCAACTTCTCCTGAGTACGGCGATACCAGATGTGTGACACTTTTTTGCAGCCTAGATGCGCAAAGGGGCCCAAATTCCTTTTAGGAGGGCATTTTTAGACATTTGGATCCCAGACTTCTTCTCACACTTTCGGGCCCCTAAAAAGCCAGGGCAGTATAAATACCCCACATGTGACCCCACTTTGGAAAGAAGACACCCCAAGGTATTCAATGAGGGGCCTGGCGAGTTCCTAGAAATTTTTTATTTTTTGCATAAGTTAGCGGAAATTGATTTTTTTGGTTTTTTTCTCACAAAGTCTCACTTTCCGCTAACTTAGGACAAAAATTTCAATCTTTCATGGACTCAATATGCCCCTCACGGAATACCTTGGGGTGTCTTCTTTCCGAAATGGGGTCACATGTGGGGTATTTATACTGCCCTGGCTTTTTAGGGGCCCTAAAGCGTGAGAAGAAGTCTGGAATATAAATGTCTAAAAATGTTTACGCATTTGGATTCCGTGAGGGGTATGGTGAGTTCATGGGAGATTTTATTTTTTGACACAAGTTAGTAGAATATGAGACTTAGTAAGAAAAAACAAAAAACAAAAAAATTTCCGCTAACTTGTGCCAAAAAAAATGTCTGAATGGAGCCTTACAGGGGGGGGTGATCAATGACAGGGGGGGTGATCAATGACAGGGGGGTGATCAATGACAGGGGGGTAATCACCCATATAGACTCCCGGATCACCCCCCTGTCATTGATCACGCCCCTGGTAAGGCTCCATTCAGACGTCCGTATAATTTTTACGGATCCATGGAACGGATCCGCAAAACACATGCGGACGTCTGAATGGAGCCTTACAGGGGGGTTATCAATGACAGGGGGTGATCAGGGTGATCACCCCCCTGTCACTGATCACCCCCCCTGTAAGGCTCCATTCAGACATCCGCATGATTTTTTACGGATCCATGGATACATGGATCGGATCCACAAAACACATGCGGACGTCTGAATGGAGCCTTACAGGGGGGTTATCAATGACAGTGGGTGATCAGGGTGATCCGGGTGATCACCCCCCTGTCACTGATCACCCCCCCTGTAAGGCTCCATTCAGACATCCGCATGATTTTTTACGGATCCATGGATACATGGATCGGCTCCACAAAACACATGCGGACGTCTGAATGGAGCCTTACAGGGGGGTTATCAATGACAGGGGGTGATCAGGGTGATCAGGGTGATCACCCCCCTGTCACTGATCACCCCCCCTGTAAGGCTCCATTCAGACATCCGCATGATTTTTTACGGATCCATGGATACATGGATCGGATCCACAAAACACATGCGGACGTCTGAATGGAGCCTTACAGGGGGGTTATCAATGACAGGGGGTGATCAGGGTGATCACCCCCCTGTCACTGATCACCCCCCCTGTAAGGCTCCATTCAGACATCCGCATGATTTTTTACGGATCCATGGATCGGATCCACAAAACACATGCGGACGTCTGAATGGAGCCTTACAGGGGGGTTATCAATGACAGGGGGTGATCAGGGTGATCAGGGTGATCACCCCCCTGTCACTGATCACCCCCCCCTGTAAGGCTCCATTCAGACATCCGCATGATTTTTTACGGATACATGGATCGGATCCACAAAACACATGCGGACGTCTGAATGGAGCCTTACAGGGGGGTTATCAATGACAGGGGGTGATCAGGGTGATCAGGGTGATCACCCCCCTGTCATTGATATCACCCCCCCTGTAAGGCTCCATTCAGACATCCGCATGATTTTTTACGGATCCATGGATCGGATCCACAAAACACATGCGGACGTCTGAATGGAGCCTTACAGGGGGGTTATCAATGACAGGGGGTGATCAGGGTGATCACCCCCCTGTCACTGATCACCCCCCCTGTAAGGCTCCATTCAGACATCCGCTTGATTTTTTACGGATCCATGGATACATGGATCGGATCCACAAAACACCTGCGGCCGTCTGAATGGAGCCTTACAGGGGGGTGATCAGGGAGTGTATATGGGTGATCACCCGCCTGTCATTGATCACCCCCTGTAAGGCTCCATTCAGACGTCCGCATGTGTTTTGCGGATCCGATCCATGTATCCATGGATCCGTAAAAATCATGCGGACGTCTGAATGGAGCCTTACAGGGGGGTGATCAATGACAGGGGGGTGATCAATGACAGGGGGTGATCAGTGAGTGTATATGGGTGATCACCCGCCTGTCATTGATCACCCCCCTGTAAGGCTCCATTTAGACGTCCGTATGCGTTTTGCGGATCCGATCCATGTATCCATGGATCCGTAAAAATCATGCGGACGTCTGAATGGAGCCTTACAGGGGGTGATCAATGACAGGGGGGTGATCAATGACAGGGGGTGATCAGGGAGTGTAAAATGATACGCAACTGACAATACTAGCTAATTCCTCAAGCCGATGTTAAAAGCTGAGAACTTTGCCAATATCTTCCAGTAAGGAACATATCGTAGCCCCTCATGCACCACGTCACGGTGTCTCACGGCATCCTCTATTGTACGCATTTTTTGCTGGGGATTGGCGTTATCTGCGGACCGTATGCTGAGGAATTGCTCCCCCGGTTATAGACACGCTACAGTGTCTGGGTTTGGAGCATTTCCACCCATTTAGGCCACTTTTTTCGGTGAGTTTTTGTGTTCACGGAAGTACAGGCCCCAAAATTTAGGCATTCTCCTGACAGAAAATAACTTGTGATGATGTGGCTGGAGGTACATTCGGCGGTCACTGGATAAAATTTTTACTGTAGGCCACTGGTGTAGAGGCCCCAAAAATTAGGCATTTACCTGACAGAATAGGCCTTTTTTGCCGCTGTCTATACATAAGACAAGGACCGTTCTTTGTTCTGAGTGGTGGCGGATATGTGTGGGCTGGCATGAAGAAATTCAATTAAACGTGGTCGTCACAGGTGTTGAATTCCTCAGAGATCAATGCCTCATTCATTTTTAGAAATGTGAGGTAGTCCACACTTTCGTGAGCTAGGCGAGTGCCCTTATTGGTCACGATCTCCCCTGCTGCGCTGAACGTCCTTTCGGACAGGACACTCGACAAGGGGCAAACCAGTAGTCCAGGGGTTCCTCGCTTCTCAGAGCATCCACATTGGCCGTTAACCCGATGTATTCGGACACCTGACGGTGTAGGCGTTCCCTGAGGCTGGATCCGGAGGGTGGCTGTCGATGGGTTGTTTGCAAGAATGATCTCATATCCGAAGTGACCAACACATCTTCAAACCGCCCTCTTCTTGCAGGAGCGGTAGGATTGGTACCCGCACCTGTTTAGCTGTGGGTGGAAATTCCTCTGCCAGCACCTGCAATAGCAGAATGCAGCATCTCTCGCAGCAGAAGAAGAGGCAGGCCTGCATGCAATCCGTGGTGGTAACACCAAATCCAGACAGGAGCCTTGGGATACATGCTTGACTGCCGTCAGAAGGTTCACCCAGTGGGCAGTAAAGGCTATGTACCTTCCCTGCCCGTGTTTGCTAGATAATGTGTCAGTGGTCAGATGCATCTTGGCACCGACACTGTGTGCCAGAGATATATTCACTTGCCGCTGAACCTGGCCATATAGCTCTGGGATGCCCTTCTGGGAGAAATATTTCCTTCCGGGGACCTTCCATTGCGGTGTGCCAATGGCCACAAATTTTCCAAAGGCCTCTTAGTCCACCAGTTTATATGACAGTAGTTGGCGGGCTAGCAGTCCTGCCTCTTCTCCTTCTCCTTCTTCTCTGATGACGTCAATCGACACGTCATCATCGTCAACTTCACCACCACTGACATTTGAGATCTCAGAGTAGGCAGCAACAGCGGTGACCTCACTCCTTCGGCTTATCTGGGTACTGTCGTCAGACCGCTGGGTGGCGGCCGTTGCTACCTCCTCTTCCTCATCCGATGTCAAGAATGGCTGCGCATCGGTAAGGTCTGGGAATGGAATGGGAAAAAAATTCCTCTGACTCGAGTGGAGGGGCTATGGTGGTAGTGGTGGTGTCTTTGGGGGTGCACACAGCAGAGAGTGAGGAGGGTGCGGATACAGAGGATAAGGAGGGTGCAGAAGCAGAAGGCTGAATAAGCCACTCAACCAACTCTGGTGAGTCCTTTGAAGTAATCGCATGCGCCTTCTCCAACTTTTCACCTAGGCCCTGGCCTGGTGCACCTGCCCGACCCCTACCACTCCTGTGGAATGGCCTGCCTCTTCCTCTAGCTGTCATTTTCAAAATGACCCTATGCCTAAGTCCCTAGAGAAGAGCAGTATTTGTGGAAGCAGGTATGTCGCAGGCCTCAATCAATATTTGGTGGAAACAGATATATCGAACCCCTTAATCAGTATTTTGTGGAAGCAGGTATATCGCACCCCTCAATCAGTATTTTGTGGAGGCAGATATATTAAACCACTTATTCAGTATTTTGTGGAAGCAGGTATATTGCAGGCCTCAATCAATATTTGGTCGAAACAGGTATATCGAACCCCTTAATCTGTATTTTGTGGAACCAGGTTTATCGCAGGCCTCAATCAATATTTGGTGGAAACAGGTGTATCAAAGCCCTTAATCAGTATTTTTTGGAAGCAGGTATATCGCATCCCTCAATCAGTATTTTGTGGAAGCATATATATCAAACCCCTTGATCAGTATTTTGTGGAAGCAGGTATATCACACCCCTTAATTATTTTTTGGGGGGCAACAGGTATATCACACCCGTTGCAAATAGTTGTTCCAATAGCGCTTGTCCCTCTATATAGCTGCAGTATCGCAGCAGAAACGCACACAAGTGCTGCACAATACAATGCTATAAAGTATATTATTAGTATATTACACCCCTCTGTATATCACACCTATCGATAGCACACCTTTACCAGTCCTTAAAGGGACTTTTGTGGCCCTATTAGCTAGCGTTTGGTGTCTCTAACAGCCTGTCCCTGCTCCACACAGCAACCTCTCCCTACACTGGCAAAACACAAAATGTAAAATGGCTGCCAGATTGGCTTCTGTTATAGGGTGGGGGTATGTCCATGTGCTGAAATGTCTCAATTGGCTGTCCTGTCCCACCTGATGGATGTGTCATGGGTCAAAGTTCAGCACAATGCAAAAGAATATGGCACCGGCAGACATCGCCATATGTTCGCATGTTCGGCAAATCGTGAACGCCGGTCGAACCGCAAGGCAATCTCTAGTTGCACATGCTCAGTTCCATCCTTCAACTGCTAGAAGCTGTGACAGTTACAGGGAGTGAGCTGCAGCAGGAAGGACATGCCTGCTGAGATAAGTCACATCCCCTGAGCTACAGCAGAAAAGACACTCCCCCTGAGAAAGGACATCCCCCCCCCCCCCCCCCGAGCTGCCAGCCTAAAGAAAACCTAGCAGAGCAATGAATAGGGAATCTCTGGATAATGTGAGGTACATGACTAGTTCTAGATTTCTTAAAAAGAGATTGTCATGTACTATATGTATATATATTTTTTTACATCTGCAGTACCCAGAGGACTACTGCAAAGGGTTTATTATTCCCAAAAGGGTAATTTAATGTTACCGAGTTAACTGTTATTTATTGTTAACACTTATGTTTCTGTGCACTGTGTAAACCTAATAGCCATGTATAGGATTAACCTTAGCAGGCTGTTTAGGTTACCAGGGTAATGGATCGGGTCTGTCCCCCGGTTAGTTAGTTCCCTGTGTCTGAGGACGAAGGGGGACCCCCTTCAAAAAGAGTTTTGCAAGTGTTTTATCCTTACACTTTTATACTTTTGAAGAACAACGCCCCGGGGAATCCTATATTTTTTTCCTCTTTGCAGATTTACTTAAGTCAGACTAGTTAGCAAATTATTACCTTGGCTATTTATCTAAATTGGCCTAGTTAGTGGTCTGTCATGTCATAGAGATACATCACGGATCACATTTGCCCAGCAGTGGATTGGGAACTTTAAGTGGCCCTGGAAAAATAAACCAAAAGTTGGCCCATGTTGTAGGTCCAAATTGATAGAAGACTGGACAAAACAAGTAGGCAGGGTCAACAGAAGTAGGTGGGTCCCTTAATACCGTAGTGCAGTACAGAATACCGCCCCAGCAGAACCAAATACCACAGTGCAGTACAAAATACTGCCACCCCAACCAAAGTATTCGACTGTATCACTTTTAAGTACAGTTGAGTTCAGGAGAGCACCTTTGGCCATTGATCAGTATGTGCCTGGCCTGCAGCCATCAAGAGGGCTTGAGTGGCCTCCTGGGCATCGGCCCACCAGGAAATTTCCCTGTAGGGTCTATGGACAGTCCGCCTCTGCATTTGCTTGTTTTGAGCCTAGCCCCCTGCAGATTTCCAGACTTTTAAAGCACCTAGCCTCTTTCAGCGTCATTTAGACTTTTCCAATCATGGAACCGGCCATTTATAACGCGGTTTTATTCCAAAGGGGTTTAAACACTATTATACCCTACTGCCCCTCTGTGACATGACATCTGCTTATTTGTAGCTGCACACGTACTATAGATGGTAAAAGAGGGGCGAGGAGTGGCGCTGTGCCAAACTTTGATCCCACCTTCCCCTTGTGTATTGATGGATTAAAGCAGATCTATAGACCAGGTATAAAGTCATATTACAAGGACAGGTCCACATGTGTACTGAATGGGATAGGGGAGAAAGGTGCTGCAAGACTGCCCCCCCCCCCCCTCAAAAAAAAGGTGAGGGCAGCTGAAATCCAACATGCCCGATCCTTATCTCTACCCAACTACAGCTGTCAGGGGGAAAGCGGGAGGTCTTGTACACATTAGATGGTTGGCCATTATATATCTAAAGTAAATGAGAAAAGCAACCAGGTTTCCATGCTAAAGTGTATTAAAATAACATTTAATGGTGCCACAACCCCTTTAAAAGTCTAGCCAGTGGATTCCGATATTGCATACAGAGCCTAAGGCCTCATGCACACAACCCTTCCGTATTTTGCGGAACGGAACAGCTGGCCCCTAATAGAACAGTACTATGCTTGTCAGTTAATGTGGACAATAATAGGACATGTTCTATTTTTTTGCGGAACTGAAATACGGACATATGGAAACGAAATTTCCATATTTTTTTGCGGACCCATTAAAATGAATTGTTCCGTATACGGTCTGCAAAAAAAATGAATGGACACGGAAAGAAAATACGTTTGTGTGCTTGAGCCCTAAGTATGAGGCATGTGCTCCGATCGCGTCATTAGTTCTTTAGACAAGTTAATGCTCCATGAGGCAACTTCTCATCACATATCATAAAATCATTCCTCCATAAGTAGGATAAAATGAAAACTCCTATTGCACAGTTCATTAAATAATGCAGTGAGGGAACCGAAAAGGAAGGCAGACCACGTGTTACATACAAGGGGAACGTGGCCAGGGAGAGTAATGTTATGGTATTTCAAAGTGGAGTTTGTAAAATAATCCACGCAATGGAAAATATAACCAGACGTTGTGTGTTTCAAGAGCCAAGGCGGCCGAACACTGATTCTATTAATGCTGTGTGAAAAGAACAGCATTTAACCCCTCCATGGTTGGAGACTAGAGCATCTACTCTTCCATTGTGCTCTTCACTCTATCAGTTTCCAGCATACTGTATTTGCTAAATATGGAGGGGAGAGGAAGAATCTGAACGGTGGAAATTACAATGGGTTTCTACTTTGGAAAATGTATGTATGATTCAATTTTATTAAAGGGGTTGTCCACTTTTAGCACTTTGTTTTTGTCAGAAGGGTTCCCCAAGGACTAGCTTATCATAGGATCTCTTGAAATAAATAATCAGGGTTTCAGAAATGTGAACTGAGGTTGTAAGCACCCCTAATCGCCACAATTTCATCCAGGAGGTCAAGGTTTTCTAGGGCAATTGTTTATTAGGATGGTGTGACGGTAGGAGATCCTTCTGTTTCTAATTCTGGATAACCCCTTTAAAGAGTATAATGTTGTGAGGAGGAGAACACGGATCTCTGCATGGCTTTTGAATTGTACTATGTTATTGTCTTCTATGTACTTCAGGTCACATGGAACGATAACAGTGTGATTTATGAACTGCATCAAAGAGAAAAATATCCGAGGTTTCCATTTGCTATTGACCAAAACGGAAATATTAATGTGACAGAACCACTGGACAGAGAGGAACAGGACCAGGTAATCGACAAGGCGTCACAATATTGTAGAAAATGTAATAAGTGATAGCTTACTGTGTGTTTTCAAGGATTTGTCCAAGCTTTCTATTATTAAAGAGGTGGTTCACCTTCAGGGACCTTTCAGCCAAACATCCCACATGGTCAGGGCCGGTGCAAGGATTTTTGCACACACAAGCGAAGCTACATTTTGCCCCCCCCCCCCCCCCACACACACACAACTCGGTGGGGGTGATGTAAAAAGGAGGCCGTGATGTGACATGAAGGGGGATGAGAAATGTGACATGGAGGGGTGAGAAATGTGACATGGAGGGGGGTGATGTGACATTTCTCCCCCTCCATGTCACATTTCTCCCCCTCTATGGCATATTTCTCCCCTCTATTAATGTTGTGTAAAAAAAAACATTATGCTCCTCACCTGGCCCTGGTCATCTGCAGCAGCTCCCCTTCTCCTCTGTGTGGTCCTGGTATCTTCTCTCTGTGCTCCCGACAAGACTTTGAGGACCTTTCCCACTCAGCCAATCAGTGGCTGCAGCTGTGTCATGTGTCAGACCAGTGATTGGCTCAGCAGGAAATCACTGCCCTGACACGTGACACAGCTACGGCCACTGATTGGCAGAGTGGGAAAGGTCCTCAAACAACTTGCAGGACTCGGGAGCCCAGAGAGAAGATATGAGGACCACCACACAGAGGAACAGCCACAGGAGGCCGGCGGCATGCAAGTGATTCATGAAAAAAAATAAAAGTTTTATTTTTCCGCCCCCCCCCCCCTTCTCAGCGCCCTAAGGCGGCCGCTTGGTCTGCCTTATTATAGCACCGGGCCTGCACATGGTCAGACCATACGTCAGTAGTTCACTTTGCTGCTGCAGCCAGTGATTTGCTGCAGTGGCACACGTGACCCCTGTCAAACCAGATGTTGATGAGTGGGAACCCAGCAGGAATCCAGTGGTAGGGAGCTGGTAAGTATGTTTCCCTACGCAGGTCCAGTCGCGTAGGAGGGTCTGGTGAAGGGCATCCAAAAGTGAACCAGCATTTTAAGCATGCCGCATAACTTTCAGTGGAGAAGACCATATGCACATATATTTCTTGCACAGGGGCCTCAACCAACTTTTAGGTCAGCCCTCAATTTACCCTTTTATGTTACTTTTTGTAAAGTGGAAGAGAACTTATTGTCATTCATGGATCTCGTAGACCTCACATACAATTTTCACACTATTTTTCAGTATATCTTCTATGCATTAGCAAAAAATTTTAATGGTGTTCCTGTGGCGAGGCCCCTGACAATTGAAGTCAATGTTGAGGACATCAATGATAACCCTCCAGTGTGTCCAGCAGCAGAGACCATTTTTGAAATCCAAAACAATGAAGCTATTGGTAAGATGCAATATGTTTATATGTATTATCTTCAATAAATCGTTTCACATGTGAATTTTAGACTTGAGTTTTTTGAGCATAGCAATAGGTGCTGCAGAGGTAGCAGTCTCAACTGAGCCTTGATACCTTGGTCCAAAGGACCCTCTCTGCAACTTAAGAGGACATCAGTCTTACAAAAAGCGCATGGAAGGTGAGGACCTTGCTGAACTAAGCTCCTGGCTGAACATTTCCTCCAGTAACCAGTCTGCCCGACATCAGACATATCTACAATACTGTGCTGCCTGCCCAGTTGCCTGTCCACAGATGCCTTCATGACAATGCCAGCCAGACAAAGTCCATAAGTGGCAATCATAAATGCTTCCATGAAAGACTTAGGGCTGTTTCACACGAGCGGATGCCGTGCGTGACATCCGCTGCGTGAATGACAGCCAAGACCCGATGCGGACAGCAGAAGAACGGAGCATTAACATGACTGATAATGCTCCGTGCCTCTCTGTGACCTCTTTACTACGAAATCACAATGAGATAAAGTTGTCACTGTGATTTCAGGTAAATTCATGTAATAATCTGTGGCAAAATCAGCACATTACATTGGTCAGGAAAGGAGATGGGGAGAAAACCAGAATCAAGTCCTCATGTCTCATGTATTACAATGCAGATGTATTGTAATGTATTGCAGAGGGGATCAGACCCCCAAAAGTTGAAGTCCCAGAGTGGGACAGAAATAAAGTTTAAAAAAAAAGCAAAAAAAAGTGTTTTTAATATAAAAACATTTTTTGTAAGTATAAAAAAGAAAAAAACGCCCCTTTCCCCTGATTTTATAATAAAAAATAGAAAAAAAATGGAAAAAACACACAGATTAGGTATCGCTGTGTCCATAACGACTGGCTCTATAAATATATCACATGATCCACCCCGTCCGATAAACACCATAAAAAAAAAAAACGTGTCAAAAAAAGCAATTTTTGTCGCCTTACATCACAAAAAGTGCAACACTAAGCGATCAAAAAGGCGTATGTCCCACAAAATGGTACGAATAAAACCGTCACCTCATCCCACAAAAAATGAGCCCCTACATAAGAAAATAGCTATCAAAAAATATAGATCTCAGAACATGGAAACACTAAAACATCATTTTTTTATTTCAAATATGCTATTATTGTGTTAAAGTAAACTAAATAAAAAAAAGTATACATATTAGGTATCACCGCGTCCGTAACAACCAGCTCTATAAAAATATCATACGACCTAACCGGAAAAAAAAAAACTGCCAAAAAAGCCATTTTTTGTCACCTTACATCACATAAATTGCAACACCAAGCGATCAAAAAGGCGTATGCCCCCCAAAGTAGTACCAATCAAACCGTCACCTCATCCTGCAAAAAATGAGACCCTACCTAATACAATCAGTCAAAAAAAAAACTATGATTTTTGGTTTAAAAAAATGCTATTATTGTGTAAAACCTAAATGAATAAGAAAAGGTATACATATTCGGAATTGCCAAATCCGTAACAATCTGCTCTATAAAAATGTCACATGACCTAACCGCTCAGGTGAACGCTGTAAAAATAAATAAATAAAAACTGTGCCAAAACAATAAATTTTTTGGTCACCTTGCCTCATAAAGTGTAATAATGAATGATCAAAAAATCATATGTACCCAAAAATGGTACCAATGAAAACGTCAACTCTTCCTTCAAAAAACGAGCCCCTGCACAAGACGATCGTCAGAAAAATTAAAAAAATTAGGCGTTCAGAAAATGGAGACACAAAAACATACCGTAATTTGTTTTTCAAAAATGCTTTATTATGTAAAACTGAAACAAACAAACAAAGAAAGTAGACATTTGATATCACCGCGTCCATCAGATGAATGTTGTAAAAAATAAAAACGGTGCCAAAACAGCCATTTTTGGGTTACCTTGCCTCACAAAATACATAATATAGAGCAATTAAAAATCATATGTACCCCAAAATAGTACCAATAAAACTGGCACCTTATCCCATAGTTTCCAAAATGGTGTCACTTTTTGGGAGTTTCTACTGTAAGGGTGCATCAGGAGGGCTTCAAATCCATCTAAAAACCAGTCCAGCAAAATCTGCCTTCCAAAAACCATATGGCGCTCCTTTTCTTCTGCACCCTGCCGTGTGTCCTTACATCAGTTTACGACCACATGTGGGGTGTTTCTGAAAACCGCAGAATCAGGGTAATAAATATTTAGTTTTGTTTAGGTGTTAACCCTCGATGTGTTAAAGAAAAAAATAGATTAAAATGGAAAATCTGCCAAAAAAGTGAAATTTAGAAATGTAATCTCCATTTTCCTTTAAAGGGGCTGTCGCATCATGGACAATGGGGCATATCACTAGGATATGCCACCATTGTCTTATAGGTGTGGGTCCTAGTGGAGAACGGAGCCCCACAAGTGAAGGAGGGCGCACTGCGCATGCGCAGCAGCCCTTTATTCATTTTCTATAGGGCCGGCAAAAATAGCCGAGCGCTGGCTCGGCTATTTTCGTTGGCCCCATAGAAGTGAATGGGAGTGGGAGCCATGCATGCGCGGTATGCTCCCATTCACTTCTATGGGGAGCCGGCTTGGTGGTGGCCAGACCGGAGTCCTCCAGCCACCACCTTGCAGGGCTCCGTTCTCTATATAGGTGCGGGTCCCAGCGGTGGGACCCGCATCTATAAGACAATGGGGGCATATCCTAGCGATATGCCCCCATTGTCTATGATGAGACAACCCCTTTAGTTCTTGTGGAACACCTTAAAGGGTTAACAAAGTTAGTAAAAATCAGTTTTGAGTAACTTAAGGGGTGTAGTTTCTACAATGGGGTCATTTATGGGGGGTTTCCACTATGTAAGCCCCACAAAGTGACTTCAGACCTGAACTGGTCCTCAGGCCTTATGCACACAACAGTATTTTTTCACAGTCTGCAAAACGGGGTTCCGTTGTTCCGTGATCCCTGTCCGTTTTTTCTTCCGTGTGTCTTCCGTGATTTTTGGAGGATCACCAGACATGAAGGAAAGTTAATAGAAAAGTCGTTTTGGTGTCCGCCTGGCCTGTGCGGAGCCAAACGGGTCCGTCCTGACTTACAATGCAAGTCAATGGGGACGGATCCGTTTGATGTTGACACAATATGGTGCAATTGCAAACAGATCCGTCCCCCCTTGACTTTCAATCTAAAGTCAGGAGTCCCTATCTGAGTTTTCTCCAATCTGATGTTATATTTTAACTTGAAGCGTCCCCATCACCATGGGAATGCCTCTATGTTAGAATATACCATCGGATTTGAGTTACATCGTGAAAACTCTGATCCGACAGTATAGTCTAACACAGAGGCATTCCCATAGTGATGGGGATGCTTCAAGTTAGAATATACTAAGAACTGTGTACATGACTGCCCCCTGCTGCCTGGCAGCATCCGATCTCTTACAGGGGGCTGTGATCCGCACAATTAACCCCTCAGGTGCGGCCACCAATGATGGGGGGAGGATTTTAATTAGGGGGGGCTGGGGGGCCGCACAGGCCACCAATGATTTTAATACAGGGGGGAGGGAGGGAGGGGGGCCGCACTGGCCACCAATGAATTTAAAACTGGGGAGGGAGGGGGCGCCGCACTGGCCACCAATGAATTTAATACAGGGGAGGGAGGGGGGGGCCGCACTGGCCACCAATGAATTTAAAACTGGGAGGGAGGGGGGGGGGTCTTCCCCCTGCTGCCTGGCAGCACCTGATCTCTTACAGGGGGCTATGATACGCACAATTAACCCCTCTGGTACGGCACCTGAGGGGTTAATTGTGCAGATCACAGCCCACTGTAAGAGATCGGGTGCTGCCAGGCAGCAGGTGGCAGTCATATATACAGTTCTTAGTATATTCTAACTTGAAGCGTCCCCATCACTATGGGAACGCCTCTGTGTTAGAATATACTGTCGGATCTGAGTTTTCACTATGTGAAAACTCAGCTCTGAAAAAGCTGTATGCAGACGGATCTGCGGATCTGTCTGTGCTAAAGTAGCCTATGGACACGGATCACGGACGCGGATGGCAATCTTGTGTGCCTCCGTGTTTTTTCACAGACCCGTTGACTTGAATGGGTCCGTCATATTTTTTGACGGACAGGAAACACGGATCAAGGACACGGATGAAAAAACTGTGCATTTTCCGAGTTTTCAATGGACCCATTGAAAGTTAATGGGTCCACAGAAAATCACGGAAAACGGAACAACGGACACAGGATGCACACAACGGCCGTGTGCATGAGGCCTTAAAAAGTGGGTTTTGGAAATTTTCTTAAAAATTGTAAGAATTGTTTCTAAAATTCTGAGCCTTCTAACGTCCTAATAAAATAAAATGACATTTAGAAAATAATGCCAACATAAAGTAGACATATGGGGAATGTTAAGTAATAAATATTTTATGAAGTATCACTTTCTTTTTTATAAGCAGAGAAATAGAAATTTAGAAAATTGCTAATTTTTCTAAATTTTGGGTAAATTTTGAATTTTTTCATAAGTAAAGGTGAAATATACTGACTCAAATTTATGACTATCATGAAATACAATGTGTCATGAGAAAACAATCTTCAGAATGGCTTGGATAAATAAAAGTGTTCCAAAGCTATTACCACATAAAGTGACACGTCATATTTGCAAAAAATGGCCTGGGCAGAAGGGCAAAAACTGGCCCGGGGTAGAAGGGGTTAATTACATGGAGCTACAAAAATATTTAGATCCAGTTGCTGGTTTGAAAAATGTATAATCATTTTCGTGGGACAACCCCTTTAAAGGAAGATTCCAAGCACTGTGTTATAGCTATTGCCGGGCCAGGGTAAGTGGAGCATGACTAATCTCTTTGGTGTTCTTTGACACATGAGTCATGCTCCACCCTTCAGATTCTGTGCCATGCATTAGACAATCTACCAGTTTTAACCGGAGTATTCCTTTAAGTTTTCCCACGGGACAACTGAAGAATAAATTGTATTGATATTAATGTACTTACCAACTGTCCAATTTTTGAGGAATTTGCCTGCAAAATGGTCCTCCTTGTGTAAATGTGCCTCAAAATGGGGATTTTGGTAGATATGTATTAAGAGAAATTCCCTGTTTCAGTCTTTGGTATTGGAATCCATAGAATAAAGTCATATCAGACACAAGGTCCATTTGGGTTGAAGACTTGCATCTAGAGACATTTAGACATAAGGACGCAGTAGTGTGGTGGATGATGTTTGTCACAGATATTTTCTTTTGTCCTGCAGGAAGCGTTATAGGTATACTTAAAGCCACTGATATGGACCAGCATGATTTATCAAATTCAGTGCTAAGATATTCACTTCGTGATCAATGGCCTGAAACATCCACTGGAATCCTTTTTAATATCGGCTTGTATGATGGTAGTATTCAGCTGATCAATGCCGGCCTAAATACCTTCAGAAAGTACAATCTGAATGTGCAGGTGTCAGATGAAGGGAAGCCTTGTAAGTATCCCTGAATAATCCCAAAAAATTCAAAATCTTTTGAATTTCGTGATTTGTCTCTGGAGGGAACGTAATGTGGTTTCAATCAGAAAAGAAAATAATGAGCCATATTTATCAAAAATATCTAAAATAAAAACTTGTACCTTGTTTCCCATAGCAACCAATCACATTGCAGCTTTATTTTTTCATAGTGGTTTGACAGAAAAGCTGAGCGCTGATTGGCTGCTGTGGGCAACAAAGCTTCTTTTCGGTTAGTTTTGATAAATCCCATCAACGATTTTTTTTTTATGGGACATTGAAAATGACATACGTTTTTACGATTGATATTTGGGTCAATTTGGCGGTGGACAGTCTTCTTATGGCACCTCATAACTGCCGTACTATACACCAATATTTTGCACCACAAAAATGATGCACGCCAATAATAAGTCAGACTTGTTTTGTTATAACTAGGGATGAGCGAATCGACTTCGGATAAAACTTTGTTAGAATACTGTACGGAGCGAACTGTCCTGAATTTGCACTGAGTGTCCCTGATTTTCAGAGACAGTCCTGGTAAATTCGGGCTGTCTCGGGGCGAAAATGGGGGGGTTAACGATAACCCCGCTCATAAGTTATCATTTCCGGGAAGGGTTTTGGGTGCCCGATTTACCAACCTAAACAATTGTAAAAATGACACAGGAGAGTATTACTTGAAGATTCAGCGGGGGGGAAATTTATTGAGACAGTTTTAAAGGAAAACTAGATTAGTTGCCTCTAGGAACCAATCAGATTGATCCTTTCATTTTCCAAAAGAGCACTGAAAAAGAAAGGGGGAATCTGATTGAGTGCTACAGACAACTAAGTCAGTTTCCATTTGCACCAGTTTTGATAAATGTCCTCCAGTTACTTTTCCATTCACTTGATAAATTGCATTAATCTGTCTTATGTCTTTACAGCTTATAGTACAGTGTGTTCTGTGGTGGTAAATGTCATTGATATGAATGACCACATTCCAATTTTTGAGAGTTTTGATGTGAGTATCTTTAGCTATCCTCAGATCTTGTGTTTTTCTTCCGATTTCTGGTCTTATTATAACACACACTGAAGCCGGCCTCACACTTATGTTATATCACTACGCTAGATTTGCTGTGGCATTGATTCAGGCTCATTGAAGAACTGATGATGGATCCACAAGCAGACATACAGGAGAACAGGTCTTATTAGTAATTACAAAATGGGGCTTTCTCATGATGCTGGTACATGTCACCATACCATCCACAATCCTTCTACCAATCTCATGCAGAACAAAACATGGGCTTCTTCTTTGCTCTTCCCTGACTTGGGCCCCATTTCCTTCAATTGGGCCCAATTCCCCTGAGGACTCCAGTTTAGCTGGTGAAACATGTTGGGGGGTAGCGTTTGAGCGATTTTAACACAGCAAGTGCACATAGGGAAGGATTAAAGAATCTAGTGTGTATGAACACCATTATAGCATAGGGACAGAATGGTAGTGAGCCAGTAAGTAACCGGCTCCCTATATCTCTTAGCTAGTAAATCTACACTGTGAGTCAGTATTCAAAGATGCAAAGCAACTATGTGACACAAGCTGACATGTTTAAACATCTTTCTTTAGGTGGTAGATATTTTATATTTTGGATCTAATAAATGTTATGTTTTAAAAGTAGGAATTGGCACATGAAACAAAAAAGGCGTCCATTGGTCTTATGAACCATCTGTAAATAATTAAAGTATAGAGGTGCCTTCACATGTGCCAAGTGCAGTGTCCCACTATGTGTGAAAAGGGGACACTTCAAACTTGTGTTTATGTCATTAATTTACATTATCAATTGCAATGTATTAGGCTGCTGATTCCTTATAACAGGCTGGTAACTGCATTACCAACACCTCTCAGCGCACCTTTATGGTGCTGGAGTCACGAACACCAGGGACCCTGCCACCAAGGCACCCAAAGCATCTACACCATCAAGGGCACCTCAAATTCCATCTGGCTGGGGATCCCTGGACAAATAGAGAGCGCCCCCAGGGACTTTGTGCCGTCCTTCCCTTCACTGCACGCTGGCCCAGGGAGCTACAGAATAGTGAGTAATTAACTACTACACCCATCGTCTCACCATACACTACACTCACATTGCCCCCTGCGGTCTGGTCACTGCATAAAATCATAAAATGCCGCAACCGGGTCTGCAGGGGCAATAAGTGAGGTACGGTGGGCCGATGAGGGTAGTAGTTAATTCACTTACGGTTAGCGGAGTCTCCCTGGGCCGGCGTGCAGTGATGGGAAGGATAGCACCAGTTCCTTCGGGGCACACTCTGTTGTCCAGAGATTCCCGTCAGATAGTGGTTGAGGTGCCCTTGGTGGAATGGGTTTAAGGTGCCGTGGAGGCAGGGTCCCTGGCGTTAGTGATACAGCACCACAAGGTGCAAATAGGTGATAAGTTTGCACAATAAGGAGACCGGTCCTCTTAACAAATTCCCAGTACTTTACTGAAGCTGATCCAAAGTCATCAATGTGCGCAAAAGTCACTTACAGCGAGGTAACTTTTACAATGGCTCAATTTAGTTCCCAAAAGTTGCATAAGGGGTAGTTTTTCTCTATAACAATCAATACCTTGTTTCTCCAGGCTGGAGGGATGGACTATCTGTGCTGTACTGTATAGTCATATACTTCTGTATCCTCTCTAGGAATACTATATTCTGACAGATGGCCTTTCTGTCTTTGGTTATGGTGGGCAGCTGGTAGCTTAGAATTTATCCACCTAATGCAAAGGAGACTAGAACCTGATAAATGACAATTACCTTCCTTTGCCAATATTCTCCCTCCCTCTCTGGGTCGCCTGGATCTTCTATAATCTGTCTCTTCTGTGGGCTGGTACATGGAACTAACTCTGGAGTTTAGATAACTCTCCAAAATGGCTGCTGAGATGCAGCTTTTCCCACAGACATCACACTCTCCTCCTTCTTCTCTTCTCTCAGAGAGCAGGGAGGAGTCAGCCCTGGGAGGTTTGTTAGAACCTACCCCTTCCTGTGCAACTTTATGGGAACTCAGGCACAAGCACATTTTCATGAAACACAATCACAATATTAAGTAGTGTGTTTCAGGACACTGCACAAGGGCCATCAAAAACGTTGCTCTTTCAAGGGCCCAGTTTAGAGAAAACCAAGTGTGAAACTGATGAAGACTATAGAAATAAATATGATCTGTGGACTAGTCCATCATAATCAGCTTCTGGTTGTTGTTTTTTTAAGACACTGCCACACAAAAAAAGTGTGAAGCCAGACTTAAAGGGTTACTGGAAAACAGCACCAAGGCTTATGACTATCTTCACTGTACAAATATACAGCAAATTATTGCTGTAGCCTACTGTGCTATTAGAGGTTGTATGGCCTGGCAATACACTGATAATAACACTCAATATGGCTTATTCTTATTAGGGTATAAGTCCAGAAAAAGCCTTTTAATTCACATCCCCAAAAAATCCATACGTGCTGATATAAGCACGGGTTAAAACACCAGTTATGTGAGACTGGCACATGTACGCTCACACAACTGTCTATCAGTAATGTTATATTTGAGGACTCATATCCATCTCAAATCTTTCTATCTACTGTATCTATCTATCTCAAATCTATTATCTATCCATCTATCTAGGTATCTAACTCATATCCATCTCAATCTCAAATCTATCATCTATCTATCTAGCCTCATCCTCCACGGCCTCCCGGTCTCACTGCTAGCACAGTCTGCTCCCCCTGGGCTGGGACCTCTGTCGGTGCCGCCCGGATTCGATGAGCAGGCTATGGGTGCTCAGTCTGTACCGGCTAAGGGTCTGTCTCTGGGGTTGGGGAGTTTCTCCAGATATGGGGCCAGTTTGTACTCCCTCTGCAGGCTCTGGTATACAGTCAGCTTTTGTGATGTTCTTATGTTGTTCCTCCAGGAGGGGATGTGCTCCTCTTTGCTTTTGTGCATCGTCCTCTGGATATCTATCTGTCTATTTAATATCTGTCTGCCCGTCCATCGGTCTGTCTGTCTATCTATTATCTTTTTAGCTAGCTATGGTATCTTGTATAAATGTGAAATCAAGACCCAGGAGCTTTATAACATTTAAACCTCTTCTTATATTTCTAGTATGGGAATGTAACCTTGCGGGAAGATGCTCCTTTGAGAACACTGGTGAAAGAAATAGAGGCCACAGACAATGACGACCCTCGTACAGGGAGCTCTTTTATTCTTTACAATATAGTCGAAGGAGATCCAGATAAAAGGTTCATAATTGAAACCAATCTGGAAAATAATCGTGGATACGTCAGAGTGGCCGCTGTAAGTGACGGATTTCTGATGACCTCTTGCTGGATTTGCTCATGCCATTTGCTGACCTTACCTTCCTTCTCTGTCCTGCAGCCACTGGACTATGAAACCTACAAGGAGCATAAACTAAAGATAGAAGCGAGAAATCCCGAGCCCCTGGTTACAGGAATCAGTTATAATGACAGTTCCACCACATATTTAAAGATTATAGTCACTGATGTGGATGAGAGGCCAATCTTTGGGAATACGATATACCATGCACAGGTCCGTGAAGATGTTCCTATTGGAACCAAGTTGATAAAAATAAATGCCTCAGATCCAGAAGGTGATACAATACAGTAAGTAGCTTGCTAGTCACACTAGACTTGTATTACAATATTACGTTTTAGTCTTTTTAGATATCATATAGACGTAAACTCTCACTAGTATTGACCATTTCTTGAATATTTCTCCTCAGGTTTTCATTGAGAGGAGATGTGTTTAATTGGCTCAAAATTAATGAAGACACTGGAGATATCTTCAGCAAAGCCAATCTGGACCGTGAACGGAAAACATTTTACGAAGTGGAAGTAATTGCTGCAGAGTCAAGTAAGTACCCACATACATCCTCAATATCCTCGTATATAGAATAGGTGATTAACAAAATTCTAGTCACTGTATATATGTAATTCCAGCAGCTCATGAGGTTTTTGGAGAGGAATGCCCCTGACTAAGACCTCAACTAATCATATGTGCCACAAGCTTCTTCTATTCACTTCTATGGGACTGAAGAAGCACTGTCTATGTCAGCCCGATAGAATTGAATGGAGAAGCAGACCAACATGTGCACTACTGGTCCACTCAGAGAGGGGACTCAAGATCGCAGGGTCCCAGCAGTTAGAATCCCCATGATCCGATATTTCAGACCTATCCTGTGGCTAGGTGAAAAACAATTTTCGTGGGGTAACCTATCCTATGCATTAATGGATTCATTGCCGTTTATGCCAAGAATGTCTAATAGGTTTGTAGGTTTCTAAACCGTTCTTCACCTCTTCATGCCAGTCGCATTCTCCATTTAGAGATGGCTGTGCCTTCTTCAATTAGGTTTTTGGGATTTATTGAAAGAGCTGACTAAGCCAATAGGTAAGGGCAAGGCTGTTATCAAGAATTTCCAGGCCCCATACAGGCAAATTATATGCTCCCCCCCAGGCCTTCTCACATTCATAGCCATAACATCCATAACTTTTCTTTCCATCAGGCCATTTTACCAAACACATAAGTAAGATTTTAAATTTCTATCAACTTTTCTTATGGGTTAAATGAAGAGAAATAAAATTGCACCGTAACGCGTTCACTGTTTTGTGATAGATATTTAATAATTGTTACAAAAACATTATAATGGTTTTTGCTCGATAATTTTTTTAGTAACATCAACTTTTCAGAAAAAATTATCTTTTACCAGAAAATAAAAGCGGGAAAATAAAAGTTCAATTTTTCTGCCAAAATTTTTACTAAGAAAATGACTTGCTATAATTATGCTGTGAACTGAACCTCAGACCTTTTAGTATAGTAGGCAAAATACTCACCACTACTCTATAGGACTGCTCTGTTATAAAGGCATGATTTTGTGTGCTAAAAGGCTACAGTGTTACTATTTATTTAATATTGTGAAGAAAAGAGTAATACTATAAGAAGCTTTTTAGCCATCCCACCTTTGCATTCACATGACCGTATGTATTTCGCGGTCCGCAAAACACAGATCCGCACAAAAAAATTGATTTAATCCGTCTTACGTCTGTGTTGTATGGTTCTTTTTTTTTTTTTCCGGACCCATTGCGGATCCACAAAATGGATAAGAAAAGGACATGTTCTATCTTTTTTGCAGGACTGCGGAATGGAAATTCGGATGCGGACAGCAAACGGTGTGCTTTCAAGTTTTTTTGCTGACCCATAGAAATGAATGGGTCCATGTGCAATTCACAAATAATGCGGATTGGATGTGGACCAAAAATACGGTTGTGTGAACGGGGCCTTATAGTAGAGATTTTGTTTGTGTAGTAGGGAAGGTTGCTGCTTGCAATACTAAAAGGGCTAGGGTTCAACTCCCAGCTAAGATCTGTCAAATATATATATTTTTTTTAAGTTATGGCAGAAAAAAATATAACTTTTACTTTCCAGGTTTTCTTTTATGGTAAAATGTATATTTTTCTGCAAAATGATTGTTACTAATAAAACAATAACTGAGCAAAAATCATTACAATAAATCTGTTTTAATAAATATCACACATTATTTGGTATCCTGTGATCATAATAATCTGTACAATATACGGTAGTTATTATTCATGATGAAACAGCGTAAATAATAATGCCGCAAATTCTATTCCCTTCATTTCAGTTATATACTATCTATTTAATATCATGCCTATTAAGAAAATAACTTTTCAGTCCCTCCAGTAGGGCAGGTCTATAGTGTAATGGTTAATCTTCTGCCTGCCATACAGAGTTCCTGGGGTCCACATCCAAATAAAGGCCTGTAAAAGTCTGTGTGCCGGGAGAGGGCCCCTCCCCCAACCAATATTGAGCCGAAGGGCCACACTGAAGTTAATATAAATGAGACTACCGATGTCAGAAACCCGAAGTAGCTGGGCTTCTGAATGCAGTACTGCCAGTGCAGCTATTGGCCATTTATAGTGTAGTCTGTGGATATGCCACAAGTAATTAAGATGCAAAAATCCCTTTACATACTGTAAACTAAATCTTCACCTTGCAAATGTGTTCACCACTTTTATGTTTTTACAGAAAATCCTACAATGAGTTCATCTGTGTATTTCCAATTGTTTCTGGATGATGTCAATGACAACTATCCCCGGTTAGCCAAGGACTATTATGACGATATCGTCTTCTGTTATCCATTGACAAAAACGGAGTCCTTTGAATTCAGTGGTATAGACGATGATCAGCCTAAAATGCCACTGAGATTTCGTCTTGGTGGTAATGCAACAACAGCAAAGGATTGGACCATTCTGTATGTGAATGGTAAGTGTCAAGAAACCAGATTACTTTTGGACTGAGGGATCTTGGGCCCATCAGAGGAAATTATTCTGTGGGTGTACCATCTATCTTTACAGAACAGGTCCATCGAAAACGTTGTTGTTATTGTTCACACAGGACAAATTAACCATAAAATCTACACCCTAGTAGCAAGTTTTTGTCTCCAAAGTTACCTCCAAATACAGTTGTCTGTTGTTGAACCTAAGGACCAATACTACTGTATACTGTATACACATATGGCTTAGGCCTATTTGACCTGCTGGTGTGTAGTTGTAACATTTTTGGAAATGCTTTGCCAAATGAATTTTTAGACTTGCCTATACGTATATTGCGTGCATCCTACTTCTATTTTATGTGAGTATTCTCTTATGAGCAGATCCCCTTCTAGATTAAGTTGACTTTAGATTCTTTGGTTGGTAGACTTAGGCTACTTTCACACTGGCGTTTTGGTCTCCGTTTGTGAGATCCATTCAGGGTTCTCGCAAGCGGTCCAAAAAAGATCAGTTTTGCCCTAATGCATTCTGAATGGAAAAGGATCCGCTCAGAATGCCTTAGTTTGCCTCCGTTCAGCCTCCATTCCGCTTTGGAGGCGGACACCAAAACGCTGCTTGCAGCGTTTTGGTGTCCGTCTGACAAAACTGAGCCAAACAGATCTGTCCTGGCACACAATGTAAGTCAATAGGGACGGATCTGTTTTTACTGGCACAATAGAAAACAGATCTGTCCCCCATTGACTTTCAATAGTGTTCAAGACAGATCCGTTTTGACTATGTTAAAGATAATAGAAACGGATATGTTCTGAACGGATGCATGCGGTTGTATTATCTGAATGGATGCGTTTGTGCAGATCCCTGACGGATTCGCACAAAACGCGAGTGTGAAAGTAGCCTAACCTTGCTGAATGATCTTTTTATGCCTAATGGATGACCATTGCTCTTATGGAGCTCCTGATTTCTCTTTCTTTTTTGGCTATTTTGAGGATCTGGAATTACTTTTCTGGGTCAGAGGCTTTATAATATAACTATACAGTGGATATAAAAAGTGTACACACCCCTGATAAAATGTCAGGTTTCTGTGATGTAAAAAAATGAGACAAAGATAAATAATTTCAGAACTTTGTCCACCTTTAATGTGACCTATAAACTGTACAACTCAATCAAACTGAAATCTTTTAGGTGGAGGAAAGAAAACAAAAAATAAATAATATGGTTGTATGTGTGCACACCCTTAAACTACTACTTTGTTGAAGCACCTTTTGATTTTATTACAGCACTCAGTCTTTGTGTGTATGGTCTATCAGCATGGCACATTTTGACTTGGCAAGATTTGCCCACTTTTCTTTGCAAAAACACTCAAAATCTGTCAGATTGCGAGGGCGTCTCCTGTGCACAGCCCTCTTCAGATCACCCCACAAAAGTTCTGAAATGTCTCATATTTTTACATCACAGAAACCTGACATTTTAACGGGGGTGTGTAGACTTTTTTATATCCATTATATATACACACACCCCATGGCTCCTGATGGGCTCGAAAAAACCCATTGGCTTGGCAAGAACTTAAATATATATACAGTACAGACCAAAAGTTTGGACACACCTTCTCATTCAAAGAGTTTTCTTTATTTTCATGACTATGAAAATTGTAGATTCACACTGAAGGCATCAAAACTATGAATTAACACATGTGGAATTATATACATAACAAAAAAGTGCGAAACAACTGAAAATATGTCATATTCTAGGTTCTTCAAAGTAGACACCTTTTGCTTTGATTACTGCTTTGCACACTCTTGGCATTCTCTTGATGAGCTTCAAGAGGTAGTCACCTGAAATGGTCTTCCAACAGTCTTGAAGGAGTTCCCAGAGATGCTTAGCACTTGTTGGCCCTTTTGCCTTCACTCTGCGGTCCAGCTCACCCCAAACCATCTCGATTGGGTTCAGGTCCGGTGACTGTGGAGGCCAGGTCATCTGGCGCAGCACCCCATCACTCTCCTTCATGGTCAAATAGCCCTTACACAGCCTGGAGGTGTGTTTGGGGTCATTGTCCTGTTGAAAAATAAATGATGGTCCAACTAAACACAAACCGGATGGAATAGCATGCCGCTACAAGATGCTGTGGTAGCCATGCTGGTTCAGTATGCCTTCAATTTTTTATAAATCCCCAACAGTGTCACCAGCAAAGCACCCCCACACCATCACACCTCCTCCTCCATGCTTCATGGTGGGAACCAGGCATGCAGAGTCGATCCGTTCACCTTCTCTGCGTCGCACAAAGACATAGTGGTTGGAACCAAAGATCTCAAATTTGGACTCATCAGACCAAAGCACAGATTTCCACTGGTCGAATGTCCATTCCTTGTGTTCTTTAGCCCAAACAAGTCTCTTCTGCTTGTTGCCTGTCCTTAGCAGTGGTTTCCTAGCAGATATTCTACCATGAATGCCTGATTCACACAGTCTCCTCTTAACAGATGTTCTAGAGATGTGTCTGCTGCTAGAACTCTGTGTGGCATTGACCTGGTCTCTAATCTGACCTGCTGTTAACCTGCGATTTCTGAGGCTGGTGACTCGGATGAACTTATCCTCCGCAGCAGAGGTGACTCTTGGTCTTCCTTTCCTGGGGCGGTCCGCATGTGAGCCAGTTTCTTTGTAGCGCTTGATGGTTTTTGTGACTGCATTTGGGGACACTTTCAAAGTTTTCCCAATTTTTCGGACTGACTGACCTTCATTTCTTAAATAATGATGGCCACTCGTTTTTCTTTACTTAGCTGCTTTTTTCTTGCCATAATACAAATTCTAACAGTCTATTCAGTAGGACTATCAGCTGTGTATCCACCTGACTTCTCCACAACGCAACTGATGGTCCCAACCCCATTTATAAGGCAAGAACTCCCACTTATTAAACCTGACAGGGCACACCTGTGAAGTGAAAACCATTTCAGGGGACTACCTCTTGAAGCTCATCAAGAGAATGCCAAGAGTGTGCAAAGCAGTAATCAAAGCAAAAGGTGGCTACTTTGAAGAACCTAGAATATGACATATTTTCAGTTGTTTCACACTTTTTTGTTATGTATATAATCCCACATGTGTTAATTCATAGTTTTAATGCCTTCAGTGTGAATCTACAATTTTCATAGTCATGAAAATAAATAAAACTCTTTGAATGAGATGGTGTGTCCAAACTTTTGGTCTGTACTGTATATATATATATGTGTATAGAAAAGTTGATGAGCAGCACACAAATCCACAGCGGTGCAATTCCTTGAAGCAGACCACGGACCCGGTCTTATGAGATATATACAGGAAAGGCCAAGGCAGCACTCAGGTCTTCGTGAAAAAAAGTATTTTTATTCACCCATGTGAAAGACAGCAACGTTTCAGCTCACTCCATGGAGCCTTTGTCAAGCCATATATATATATTATAAAACAAAGTATAGAAACCAAATTGACAGAAGCATCAAGACAGGCAGGAAGGCAAATCATGGGTTGGTGGTGTGTAGGCATACATAGTAGGTTTAGAGGGAATGTTGACATGTGGAGAACTTCCGAAGAAGATATGGTAGTTATGAGTCCCACTCATTATTGTATGACTCTGACCAGACCTGAAAAACCCTATATGCAATATATTGCAGCAAATACATATACGAGACTAAAGGTTCATTTATACATTTTTCACAGCTTCTTCTGCTCGTCTGACTATGCAGCATTACAATTTTCCAAAGGAAACTATCTATGTTCCAGTCATTATTAGAGATGCTGGACGTCCACCATTGGAATCAAGTGTTTCTGTACCAGGTATGATAAATGTAAAAAAAAGTTAATTATATTTAATGACTTTGATAATTATTTTTTTGATAATATTATTGTGTTAGCTCAGTCAGCAATGAAATATCGTATAGAGAGTAGAGCGGTAAGGACAGAGAAAGTGCTAGGGGTCTCCAGTACCATACCGGTAGAGTTGTGATTATAGACAGGGCTTCTATTGGTGCTATGGTATCGGGGCGGATTGGATATAGACCCTACAGGGAAATTTCCCAGTGGGCCATCCAAGCCCTCTTTATGGCCGCAGGCCAGGTACATAATGATCTGATGCTTAACGGCCACAGGTGCTTTCCTGAACTCAACTGTATTACTGTCCTCATAAAGGTGATACAGTTGAATACTGTGATGAGGGAGGCAGTATCTTGTGCTGTTCTGTCATATTTGGTTCTGCAGGGGTGGTATTTGGTTCTGCACTACAGTATTGCAGGCCCTGCCTACTTCGGTTGTCCCCGCCTACTTGTTTTGGCCTGTCTTCTGTCAGTTTTAACCCACCTACAACATGGGGCCACTTTTTTTTTTTTTCCAGGGCCTTTTTAAGTTCTCAATCAGCCTCTGTATGATATTATATTAATACATTTTTGGGGTGACCTCTCTTCCAGCAAACTCCTACCATTCTTGAAGCAGATGGCAAAGATCTATATATCTATATTATGTAATTAACGATTCTAGGTAGAGTCCTGTTCTTATTGTTGAATTTACACGTTGGCCCTTCCCTTTTCGTTGGGGGAGCACAACAACACAAAGCTGATCAGTAGGTCTCCTGCTGCTGGGACTCTCAGCAATCAGTTGCACTTTGTGGTGGAACGTAAGCTGGAAGTGTTCAATTTCCCAGCAGCGCCACCACAGGAAAAATGAAGCATTACACAGTTCCCATTAAAATGAGTAGCTTGCCTCTGTAATACATGGTCTTTCAGAGTGAAAGACACTCTTTGTCAGCGTATCAGAGAGAATGATGAACAGAGAAGCTCCCTGACTCAGAGCTACCCCATCCTTAAGTATCCTTTCCACTGTGTATGTAACAGAATATGTCATCCAGGTAAGTGTCACATATTGACACCAGCTTGTTCAAAAATACCATATGTGTAAGGCTACTTTCACAGAAGCATTTTTGCTGGATCCGGCAGGGATCAGCAAAAACGCTTCCGTTATGATAATACAACCGGTTGCTTCCATTCTGAACAGATCTGGTTGTATTATCTCTAAAATGACCAAGACACGAAAGAAAACGGATTCGGCACCATTGACTTAGGCTACTTTCACATTAGCGGCAGGGGAGTCTGGCAGGCTGTTCCGGCGGGTGAACAGCCTGTCGGATCCGTCCTACCGCTAGTTCACGTGTGCCCCCGGACTGCCTCTCCTTCCCCATTGACTATAATGGTGGTGCAGAGTTCTGGCGGCAGCACGGCAGCGCACGACGAGAGGCAGCCGGACTAAAACTACGCAGTGTGCTGCCGTGCTGCCGCCGGAACTCCGCCCAGCCCCCATTATAGTCAATGGGGACGGAGCGGCAGTCTGGGGGCTCACGTGAACTAGCGGCAGGATGGATCCAACAGGCTGTTTACCCGCCGGAACAGCCTGCCGGACTCCCCTGCCGCTAGTGTGAAAGTAGCCTAACATTGTGTTTCACGCACACATAAATTCTGCGGCATGGGAACACAACGAAACTGAATACATTCTAGTGCACTTTGTTCCATTCAGTTTTGTCCCCATTGACAATGAATGTAGACAAAACTGGAGCGTTTTCCTCCGGTTTTGAGATTCTTTGATGTATCTCAATACTGGAAAGTAAAACGCAGGTGTGAAAGTTGCCTAACCTGTGCTGTTGCCTATGGGTACAGTGGGTAACGCGGCCCACTGTCACCTTAAAAGCAGCTTCCTACTGTTACATTGCATGCAAGGGCTAATGCGTTTCATGGATCACACCGGAGTCAGGGAATGGTGGCCATTTGAGTGCAGGGGACCTACATACTGTTCTTTCAGGGGTTCCCTCTACTGCCTGGACCCAAAATAAAAACATAAACCCACACACGTAGACACAGAAATGTAGCATCCATCCTCTGTTGCAACAGTATGTTCACATGTGGTTTATTGCTGCATATTTGAGGTGAAGATTTCATGTAAATCTGCGACAAGGTTCAGTACAATGCAAGGAAATGGATTTTTACGCATCATGTGAACATGACCTTATATGATAATGCTAACTGTGACCGAAAGGGCAGAGACCTTGCTCAATATAAACCAGTAAAATCCTAAATAAACCTGTTTGTGGGGACAGGCTTAGATATGTAAGGCCCCACTATACTGTGTGGATGCCCAGTAAATTGTGGGTAGTCAGATCTTTATTTGTCCAAATGCACCTAAAGAAATTTTGCAAATAGTCTTGATTTAAAATCTCCAATCACTTTGCACACAATCTCATTCGGCAGTCATTGGTCCACTACTTTTCGACAACCTACCAGATGTACCTTAGAAAGAAGTAGGGCTAAAAGGGATGGATTATGACTACAGGATCGGATTATACAGTTAGTAGTCTGTTACCATGGAGACACATTGACCTACATAGGAACTTTAAACACAAAACAGAAGGACATTTTTGATATCAAGGCTAATTGTAAAGTTGGTTTCATTTTTCATTTCGGATATAGAACTAGAGGTGAGCAAATCGCTTAAAATTCAATTCAGGTTCGATTCAGCCGAACCAGGTGACCAATTTCATTCCGAATCGATTCTACCAGAATCGAAAGTGCCCCAATTAGCCTGAAGATGTGTGTACGACACTCTGAGGTCTCTCTTGTCTAACACTTTTTCAAACTTTTTTTATTTTATTTTTTTATGTTCTCTCTCTCTCTCTCTCTTTTGGATGCAACTTGAAAGTAAAAAAAAAAAAATTTTGATTGAATTTGATTCATTTAGAATCGATTCTCTCATCTCTAACTGGGACAACAAACAAAAATTGGTTGCCAAGTCAGAGATGTCTACCCACCTGCAATTTACTGGCTCCGTCAGATAAAGTTTAGAATCAAGCGTCTAATACAAGATGAGGCATTGGGGTGGTTATCTATCTGTTTAGATGAATACCTTGTATTGATAACATGTTTTATTTTGCAGTTCGGATATGCACTTGTAACTCTAAGGGCAAGTGTGAGAACGAGGCAGTAAACCACGTTGGGTTTACATCTATTGGAATGGCTCTTGGAATTTTATTTGGAACTCTGGCAGTAATAGGTTGGTCTCCCTCCATAATTGTCATACATTGGAGCATATCGAAATAGTTTTTCTCATGGAAAGAATGTTTGGGTGTGTAAATTCAAAGGCACGCCAAAGTATAGGATAGGCCCAGAGCAGATAGACATTTCACATGGATCCTTACATTAATGGCTTATCCTTAGCAGAACCATTGTAAACCTCAAAGAAAACATTAATGAGGCTTCAGCGGTTCAGCATGGCCGCCCCTTCAGTTGATTGATGGGGGTGACAGGAGTTGGAAACACAAAGATTTAATTTGGATGGCCTATGCTATCTTATGGATATCAATTTAATAAAAAAACATGTATGTTAAATGAAAAAAAAAACTGAATAACCCCTTTAAAGGTGTTTAACACTGTATCTGGTCTTATCATTTAAAATATAACTTTTATTCTTTCTTTATTAAACAATACATTGCCACGAAAACATAAAGTGAAAATGTTAAAAATAAATATGGAGGGCTACTATATTTGGGGCTGAGGGTGCAATGTCTCTATTTGTCCAATTGGCCTAAATGAAGGCTTTACTTATACAGCATTTATATGATACTTAAGAAGGAGATGACAACCTAATGGTGTTGAGTCCAAAGAATCCCCCATAACCTTATAGTACAATTGATTTTCCCTCTCTCTTCTTAGTTTAAGGAAATAAAATATTATTAATAAGTTATAAAAGCCAATATGTCCAGGGAAACATAGGGCACAAATATCCAGATGTACGGTGAAGAATAGGCATATAGTCTAGGATACAGGTCCTAGGAACGGTAAAGAATAGACATATAGTTGAGAAAACAGTGCTTTGAAAAAATAAAAAATAAAATCGGAAAGCAAAACGAGCCTAGGTGGTAGATACCACTTTAAGTCAGTGTTTAGTCTAGGCTAAAAGTGGGCCAGTGACTGTGCACTGCTACTAAGAAAAGTGGAGGTATTTCATAAAAAAGACAGATGAATATCAGGCTAGTGAATATATATATGGTATATAATTCCTATGTACATGCAAATCTTCACTAACTGCAGGAAAATCAGGACTCTTAGTACCTCTCTGATTTGAGTGTATATCAGGCACGAATGCAGACGCATTAATCAGATGGGATGCTGTAACCCACCAGGCCCGAGCAAAAGCGAATGTGGCTTCTCGAGTATAGGTATAACAATTTTCATCTTGGTCTATACCTGTGCCTATTTTTGAAAAAAAAAGTCTGAGTATAAGCATGATGATTACACTGCAACAGGTTTTCTAAGTCCCAGCGCATGCGTCCACAATTTACAGACAATGGACATAAATCCCTTTTAATATCTAAGTTCTAACGCCTGCGCGTAGTGAGGGTGCATGACCTCTGAGATAAAGTCTGAAAGCGAGTGCAGTGACCGGAGTGCTGAAATTACCTAAGTTTTAGCGCATGCTCCTGGAACTTATAGATACTGACTGAATTTGAATACCCCCAAAAAAATCTTTGAGTTCTGGTGCCTGTTATTCCTGGACACAGTCGCAAATGTACTCTAAGTCCGAACGCATGCGTGCTCGATCATTGAAGTCTTAACGCATGCGCTTTGAATGTATAGACACGGATAGAATCCGAACACTGAAATCTTCTACGTTTCAGCGCATGCGCTTCTAATCCCTAGACACAGATGCGATTTTTTCTAATTACCAACGCATGCGCGCTAAATGACTGAATCTATAAATACCGAGAACGGTTGATCGTAGGGATAGAGTTTGAGCGCAGGCGTGGAAACTATGTGACCTGAAGGGAAGAGTCCTAAGTTCTAGCGCATGCACCTCGAATGTATATACATCGATCTGAATCAGAGCGCTGAAAATCCTAAGTTTTAGCGCATGCGCATATAGTCCTTGGATACAGACACGATTTTATTATAAGTTCTAACGTATGCACACTCACCTACCGAAGTAGAAGAAACATCTAAGTTTCGAACGCAGGCGCGAAATACCTTACCCGATTTGCCTAGATAGCCGACACTGTGATAATGGATGGAGATGATTGGCCTGAACGGACATCACTCAACACGAGACCGAACTCTTACAGGTGATTGAAAAGGTGAGATCCGCCCTAAGGGTATAAAGGACCTCCTATAGGAAGTGCTCGTGTTGATAGTAGCTCCTTTTACCTGAAGACGCCGCATCTTGCGGTGAAACATGTCGGGGGAGCTGCATCTTTAACAATTCTTTTAAAAATTATGGCAGGGCAAAAAACGGAATAGGAATAAGGCAATCTGCAGACGCCGAATACACCTGAATATAAGATAGGGGCAGTGTAGATAGAAAAGTGCAATTAGCACAGCTACCGAGAGACATAATATTAATCAAAGAAGCAACCTCTATAGGGTGATCAGCCAACAGAGTGCAGTCTAGGGGACAGAATGCCTGGTGTTGGCCGACATTGCAGACATAAAATTACAGTGATATAGGTTACATCATTAACTAGCCTGCACGTAGCTTCAGCAAGATATGGAGTAATATCCCTCTGATTCACCAACAAAATAGAGACATTGCACCCTCAGCCCCAAATATAGTAGCCCTCCATATGTATTTTTAACATTTTCACTTTATGTTTTCGTGGCAATGTATTGTTTAATAAAGAAAGAATAAAAGTTATATTTTAACTGATAAGACCAGAAACAGGAATTTATAGTCGCAGACTATTGAAATATCAAACTTGACCTCCTGGGTGCAGAGGGTCATTTGAAACATTATAACACTGTATCTGTCTCCAGCAGCAGCCACCAGCTCACTCGTCCATGTCCATCCCACTTGTATTTATAATCTCACTTTAGACATTCATGGGAAAAAGGAGGTTGATATTTTGTTAACCCAGGCAAAAACTTTTGCCACTTTTCCTCCTTTACGCCATGCTTGCCACTTTGCTAAAAAGCAATGTAGTAAAAAGGAATGGGACCTGCACAGATATCCTATACCAGCTCCTAGCTGGTGTGGATCACAGACTATAGATTACAGAACATCTGAGGTGCGCACAGTTAATACATTTTGGTGTGGCACTGTGTAGATCAAGAGATCCAGTATTCAACTAGTTATGTTTTTCAGGTATAATAATTGCGGCTGTTTTCATATCAATCAACAAGAAGAAGAAGAAGACAAGTGGTGGCGACGCGATCAATGCTGCAGAGACTGTAAACCTGAGGACCTGAGAAGATGTTAGAATTTTTTGAAGATTCCAAAGTTCCATCCTCAATTCCCAAAACCTAAACTGTGCGCTACAAGACAGCTTGTTACTGTGGATGTTTTTACTTATTAGAGATTAAACTGTTTCAATAAAAGGGAAAATTGTTTTGGAGGAAAATTAGAACATATTGAGTTTTTCCACCGTGTTAAATTGTTAATTGTTGAGTACATTCAGATGTGAGAAGAAGAACAATAGGGCCAGAAAAAGAGGCAGGCAGAGTAGGCAGCTGCGTAATGTGCCATTGCAGGGACAATTTATGGATTGACATCGAAAGATCAATTGTCACAGCTACTCCTGTATTCTTACATCAGATCGTGGTCAGGAGTGACATGAGGTGTCCCGGATGTGGCACGGGTGATGGCTCTTTATTACATAATATCTATCCCTCTGGATCCCTGAGTTTGCATCTTGGGGATTTTTGACACTCAGGTGGGGCATGCGCAGCTCACGCTAGGTATTCAAAGAACGCTTTCCAGGCATGGAAATTCATTGCTTGACACTGGATCCAACCATACCCTCCCATTAAACAAGACTTCATTAATAAAATTAATGTTATAATTAGACTTAAAGAGGACCTGTCACCGCTCCTGACAGGCCTGTTCTAATAGCTTCACGCATCCCCCATGAAATAACAATTCTGGAGCATCTATTCTTATGGCTCTATGTTGTGCTGTTCCTTTATTATTTCTACTAGAAGTTAGGAATGAATTGCTAGCAGTCTGCAGTAAGGGTACCGAGGGGAGGTGACCAGTTGGGGGGGGGGGGGGGGGGGGTACCTGCACAGTTTGAAAATGGCAGCACTGATTGGATAGAGCTAGACTGTGCAGGTACACCCCCCCCCCCCCCCAACTGGTTACCACTCCTCTGTACCCTTACTGCAGACTGCTAGCAATTTATCCATCTAGTAGAAATAATAAAGGAACGGCACAGCATACAGACATAGGAATAGATGCTCCAGAATTGTCATTACATGAGGAATGCATGAAGCTATTAAAACAGGCCTGTCAGGAGCGGTGACAGGTTCTCTTTAACCACCTCCCGACCGCTGTACGCACCGATGCGTCCGGGAGGTGGTTGTTTAGTTCCTCCTGGACGCATCGGCGCGTCCTCTCGCGAGACGCGAGATTACGTCACAGCCGGCCCGCGCATGCGCATCGCGGGCCGGCATTTCGCAGCAGACTATTTCGTCAGCAGCCTGCTGGCCACGATCATTGGCTGGCAGGCTGCTGATTTTTAAAAAATCCAATCAGCAGCCATATAACCCCACATATTAGTAAATATGATGGGGTTATATGGCTGCTGTGCTCCTCTGCTCCTTCTTTTGGTCGGTTGGTTCCAGCAGAGGAGCAGAGGAGCACATCATTACTGTGAGTACCCACCACACCACATTTAGCCCCCAGATCACCCCAATTAACCCTTTGATCACCCCTTTTATCCCCCCCTGTCAATCACTAGTGAAAGGAAAAAAGTGATCAGTGCAAACTGTCACTTTTTTTTTTCACTGTTATTGACCGTTAGGTTTTAGGTATAGTTTAGGTCCCTTGGTTAGGTAGTTAGCGATCAGTTAGCGCCCAGCCCACCGCACCGCAGTCCGTTATTCGCTGATTAGCGTATCGCTAATCAGCATTTGTACTTTTATAGTATCTGAAAGTGATCAAAACTGATCACGGTCAGATCTATAATAGTACTAGTGTCACTTTAGTTCGCCCTCCACCCAAAACGCAGTGTTTGCCCGATCAGGCCTGATCGGTCGCCCACACCCGCCCCACCGGAGTGACAAAAAAATTTTTTTTTTTTGATCACTGCACATTCACTTTACACGCACTGCGGCGATAAAAAAATCAGTTTTGATATTTTTTATCAACCGCAGCAGCCTCCGGTACTTCGCTAGCCTCCCCTTTGTAAGACAGGCTTGCTTTTTTTTTCTTGGGTAGTCTCAGGGAATACCCCTAAATTTAGTTGCCCACATGTCAAACAGGGGGTATTCCTCTGAAGAGGCCTACAGGCTTCTGACCCAGTCGGATGAGGAGTGGGAACCCTCATCTGATGAATCCAGCGGGTCAGAATACGAACCTGTAGAAAGCAGTGGCTCTCTGACCCAAAGTTCGGACGAGGAGGCTGAGGTCCCTGATAGCACCAGGCGTACCCGGCCCCGTGTCGCTAGACCACAGGTTGCGCAGGATCCGCTTCAAGAGCAGCAGAGTGGGGCTGGTGCTGTCGGATTACGTGGTGAGGCATACACCAGCAGCCCAGCCCTCCCTGGACCTAGTACCAGCACTGCCGTACAACCTGGTGAAGTAGCGAGCACCAGAAGGGCAGTTGAAGCTGGTACGGTGGCACGTGCAGTAGTGACCCCGTCGCAGCCACCGCAAAGACGTGCCCGTAGAGCCCCTAGAATCCCAGAGGTGCTGGCAAACCCTGATTGGCAGTCCCCAACTTCAGCCGCACCCGTAGTTTTCCCTTTCACCGCCCAGTCTGGAGTTCGGGTTGAGACGGCTCAGATCGGTTCGGCCCTGGGATTTTTTGAGCTGTTCTTGACTGCGGAGCTTTTAGACTTAGTCGTGGCAGAGACAAACCGGTATGCCACACAATTTATCACCGCTAACCCGGAAAGCTTTTATGCCCAGCCTTTCCGGTGGAAACCAGTCCAAGTTTCCGAATTTAAAACTTTTCTGGGCCTCCTCCTCAACATGGGCCTGACAAAAAAACATGAATTGCGGTCATATTGGTCCACAAACCCAATTCATCACATGCCCATGTTCTCTGCTGCTATGTCCAGGACACGATTTGAGGTCATCCTGCGTTTCCTGCACTTTAGCGACAACACCGCCTCCCGTCCCAGGGGCCACCCTGCTTTTGACCGGCTCCACAAAATTCGGCCCCTCATAGACCATTTCAACCAGAAATTTGCAGATTTGTATACCCCTGAGCAAAACATCTGCATAGACGAGTCCCTAATACATTTTACCGGGCGCCTTGGCTTCAAACAATACATCCCAAGCAAGCGCGCCCGGTATGGGGTCAAATTGTATAAGCTCTGTGAAAGGGCCACAGGCTATACCCACAAATTTCGGGTCTATGAGGGAAAAGATCAGACCCTGGAGCCGGTCGGTTGCCCTGACTACCTGGGGAGCAGTGGGAAGACAGTTTGGGACTTGGTGTCACCCTTATTCGGCAAGGGGTACCATCTTTATGTGGACAATTTTTACACAAGTGTGGCCCTCTTTAGGCATTTGTTTCTAGAACGGATTGGCGCCTGTGGTACCGCGCGAACTAGTCGCGCGGGCTTCCCCCAACGGCTCGTTACCACCCGTCTTGCAAGGGGGCAGAGGGCCGCACTGTGTAACGAAGAACTGCTCGCGGTGAAATGGAGAGACAAGCGTGACGTTTACATGCTCTCCTCCATTCACGCAGACACGACAATCCAAATTGAGCGAGCAACCCGTGTCATTGAAAAGCCCCTCTCAGTCCACGACTATAACCTCCACATGGGAGGGGTCGACTTCAATGACCAGATGTTGGCTCCGTATTTAGTTTCCCGACGCACCAGACGCTGGTATAAGAAGGTGTCTGTATATTTAATTCAATTGGCTCTGTACAATAGTTTTGTTCTCTACAGTAAGGCTGGGAGAACTGGATCCTTCCTCAAATTTCAGGAAGAGATCATCGCGAACCTCCTGTATCCAGGAGGTTCCGTGGCCCCATCCACCAGTGTAGTTAGCCGTCTACACGAGCGACACTTCCCCAGTGTCGTTGCTGGTACCTCAAACCGACCGCCACCCCGAAAAAAATGTCGTGTCTGTAGCAGGAGTGGAATAAGGCGTGACACCCGTTATTTCTGTCCTGACTGTCCCGACCACCCTGCCCTATGCTTAGGGGAGTGTTTCCGAAAGTACCACACACAGGTACACCTAGCATAGGGATCACATCTCACCAGGATAGGCACACAGGGCTATTAGGGCCCATTCACTCACAGCTGCTGCAAACGTCTCCTTTCACATGGGACAAAGTGCATAACGCACTTCGCCACATCTTTGGGCGATTTGCGCTTTGCACATTGACCCATGGGGAAGGAGAGGTTTGTTCTATAAAGGTAAAAAAACAAAAAAAAAACAAAAAAAAAAAACAGGTAAGCAAACAGGTTAATGTTTAGTTCCAAAAGTTAAAGTTACATGTTCTGTTCCAAAGTTAATAAAATTATTGCGTTGTGGCCTGGTTTTTTCTTTTTTTTTTTTTTTTGGTCTTTTTACCTTCCAGGTGGACCAACCGATCTACTAGCTGCAGCACCGATGTGCATTCTGACAGAAGCATTGCGCTGCTGTCAGATTACACGCAAGTCGGTGTATGCGGCGCTGCAAGACGGGATTTTCTCCTCTGCAGTGACAGATACGTTTGCCGAGGCATACGAGCTGAGGAGGAGGCGGTGTTCCTATGCTTTGGCAAGCATTTTGTATATATAAATATATATAAAAAAAAAAAAATCCCGGCAATGATTTATTCATCCACATCGATTGATGCGAATGGAGAAATCTGGTTTGCCAGGGCATACGAGCTAAGTGGGTATGGATGTAGGGCGGAGCTCCTATGTCCTGGCAGACGCCTTTCCCCTCCATTTTTTTTTTTTGGCAGAGATTTTTTCATCCACATTGATCGATGCGAATGAAGAAATCTGTGCCGTTCATTTTTTTCTTTCAGCCCAGAGGCTGAACGGAAAAAAAAATCTCATTACCTGTATGCTCAATATAAGGAGAATAGCAGAAACTCCTAATGCTGGCCATACATGTAATGATTGCGGAGACCCTCAAATGCCAGGGCAGTACAAACACCCCACAACTGACCCCATTTTGGAAAGAAGACACCCCAAGGTATTTGCTGAGGGGCATATTGAGTCCATGAAAGATTGAAATTTTTGTCCTAAGTTAGCGGAAAGTGAGACTTTGTGAGAAAAAACAAAAAAAAATCAATTTCCGCTAACTTATGCGAAAAAAAAAAAATTTCTATGAACTTGCCAGGCCCCTCATTGGATACCTTGGGGTGTCTTCTTTCCAAAGTGGGGTCACATGTGGGGTATTTATACTGCCCTGGCTTTTTAGGGGCCCTAAAGCGTGAGAAGAAGTCTGGGATCCAAATGTCTAAAAATGCCCTCCTAAAAGGAATTTGGGCCCCTTTGCGCATCTAGGCTGCAAAAAAGTGTGACACATCTGGTATCGCCGTACTCAGAAGAAGTTGGGGAATGTGTTTTGGGGTGTCATTTTACATATACCCATGCTGGGTGAGAAAAATATCTTGGTCAAATGCCAACTTTGTATAAAAAAATGGGAAAAGTTGTCGTTTGCCAAGATATTTCTCTCACCCAGCATGGTTATATGTAAAATGACACCCCAAAACACATTCCCCAACTTCTCCTGAGTACGGCGATACCAGATGTGTCACACTTTTTTGATGCCAAGGTGGGCAAAGGGGCGCATATTCCAAAGTGCACCTTTCGTATTTCACCGGTCATTTTTTACAGATTTTGATTGCAAAGTACTTCTCACACATATGGGCCCCTAAATTGCCAGGGCAGTATAACTACGCCACAAGTGACCCCATTTTGGAAAGAAGACACCCCAAGGTATTCCGTGAGGGGCATGGCGAGTTCCTAGAATTTTTTATTTTTTGTCGCAAGTTAGTGGAATATGAGACTTTGTAAGGAAAAAAGAGAAAAAAAAAAAAATCATCATTTTCCGCTAACTTGTGACAAAAAATAAAAAATTCTAGGAACTCACCGTGCCCCTCACGGAATACCTTGGGGTGTCTTCTTTCCAAAATGGGGTCACTTGTGGCGTAGTTATACTGCCCTGGCAATTTAGGGGACCACATGTGTGAGAAGTACCTTGCAATCAAAATGTGTAAAAAATGCCCTGCAAAATCCGAAAGGTGCACTTTGGAATATGTGCCCCTTTGCCCACCTTGGCAGCAAAAAAGTGTGACACATCTGGTATCGCCGTACTCAGGAGAAGTTGGGGAATGTGTTTTGGGGTGTCATTTTACATATACCCATGCTGGGTGAGAAAAATATCTTGGTCAAATGCCAACTTTGTATAAAAAAATGGGAAAAGTTGTCGTTTGCCAAGATATTTCTCTCACCCAGCATGGGTATATGTAAAATGACCCCCCAAAACACATTGCCCAACTTCTCCTGAGTACGGCGATACCACATGTGTGACACTTTTTTGCTGCCAAGGTGGGCAAAGGGGCGCATATTCCAAAGTGCACCTTTCGGATTTCACCGGTCATTTCTTACACATTTTGATTGCAAAGTTCTTCTCACACATTTGGGCCCCTAAATTGCCAGGGCAGTATAACTACCCCACAAGTGACCCCATTTTGGAAAGAAGACACCCCAAGGTATTCTGTGAGGGGCATGGCGAGTTCCTAGAATTTTTTATTTTTTGTCGCAAGTTAGTGGAAAATGAGACTTTGTAAGAAAAAAATAAAAATAAAAAATCATCATCATTTTCCGCTAACTTGTGACAAAAAATAAAAAGTTCTATGAACTCACTATGCCCATCAGCGAATACCTTAGGGTGTCTACTTTCCGAAATGGGGTCATTTGTGGGGTAGTTATACTGTTTGGGCATTGTAGAACCTCAGGAAACATGACAGGTGCTCAGAAAATCAGAGCCGTTTCAAAAAGCGGAAATTCACATTTTTGTACCATAGTTTGTAAATGCTATAACTTTTACCCAAACCATTTTTTTTTTGCCCAAACATATTTTTTTTATCAAAGACGTGTAGAACTATAAATTTAGCGAAAAATTTATATATGGATGTTGTTTTTTTTGCAAAATTTCACAGCTGAAAGTGAAAAATGTCATTTTTTTGCAAAAAAATCGTTATATTTTGATTAATAACAAAAAAAGTAAAGATGTCAGCAGCAATAAAATACCACCAAATGAAAGCTCCATTAGTGAGAAGAAAAGGAGGTAAAATTCATTTGGGTGGTAAGTTGCATGACCGAGCGATAAACGGTGAAAGTAGTGTAGTGCCGAAGTGTAAAAAGTGGCCTGGTCATGAAGGGGGTTTCACCTAGCGGGGCTGAAGTGGTTAAAGGGGTTGTCCAGGTTCAGAGCTGAACCTGGACATCCCTCCATTTTCACCCCGGCAGCCCCCCTGACATGAGCATCGGAGCAGTTCATGCTCCGATGCTCTCCTTTGCCCTGCGCTAAATCGCGCAGGGCAAAGGCATTTTTCTGAGTTCCGGTGACATACCGGGCTCTCTATGGGGCTGACAGGCAGCCCGGTGACGTCACCGGCACTGATGGGCGGGATTTGGCTCTGCCCTAGCCAGTAAAACGGCTAGGGCAGAGCTAAAGCCCGCCCCTCAGAGCCGGTGACGTCACCGAACACACTGCTGGGCGGAAGTTACCGCCCGGCAGTGTGTTATTGAAAACACAAGAGCCTGTGCCCTGCGCGATCTAGCGCAGGGCACTGGAGCGCATCGGAGCATGAGATGCTCCGATGCCAGGCTCAGGAGGGCTGCCGGGGTGAAAATAAGGGTATGTCCGGGTTCAGCTCTGAACCCGGACAACCCCTTTAAGAGGGAAATATATGTGAAAAGAAAAAGTTTGTCCACACCCAAGGTCTTATGGTATGGGTGGGGACAGCGCCAGCTGTATGTTCCTAATCATTTCTTAATACCTGGTTGCATTCTTGAAGTTCGGTAGTTGGGAGACTTTTACACATGGGAATACGAGGGGGTCTTCTGGGCGCAGAAAGGGCTGATGGGTTGCTGTACTTGCAGTGTGCATACCTTTAGTATGTATGGGATCTGGCATCTTAGGAACTCAGCGTAACTATATTATAGACTAAAAAGCCACTGTTAAACTCTCCGTGGGCTTGCTGACCGATGCATTTCAGGGTATCTCATGATGCTTGAGTATACCGAGTTGACCGCAGCTGTATCTTCACAGTAGGGGGGTTGGTTTCTGTGGGTGGGGATTTCTGTTTCATTGATTTTTGTTCCATGTATCTATGCTAATAAAAGAAAGATTGATGCAACAGACTGGCCAGGTGAGTGAACTGAACTAGTCCAGGTACATGGTAACGACAATGTGTGAAGAGGTTGAGATGGAGGAAAATATGAAGTATTATATATAGGAATACTATCTTTTGGTGAGTCTTAACCCCTTAAGGACCAGGACAATTTATGTTTTGGGGTTTTAGTTTTTTTCCTCACTGCCTTCCTAGAGCCACAACTTTTTACATTTTACATTCACATTGCTATATAAGGATATTTGTATTTTTATATTTAATTTACCATATGTTGCGTAGAAAAATGGGGGAAAAAATTTTTGCATGCTACAAATGACATGACAACTTTAGGGCTCATTCACACAGCCATATTAGTTTTTGTGGACTGCAAATTGCAGATCCACAAAACATACCAGCCGTGTGCTTTCCGCGTTTTGCGGAACAGACCATCCTCCTCCATGATAGAAATGCCTATTCTTGTCCACAAATAAGGGCAAGAATAGGACATGTTCTTTTTTGTGGCGCCACAGAATGGACAGATGGATGCGGACAGCACACGTTAATACCTTGTTTTTAGGACAAAAAAAAACACCTTTCCCTAATAAAGTATATAACATCCCTTTTCATACACTATATTAAAAATAAACCAAACAGACAACTACACTTTAACTTAAAGAATCACTGTACTTTCACACAATTTCATTTCATTTAATAGAGAATATTTCTAAATTACTTTATTTAAATCTGCCTACATCCACCTGAAAAAAAGCTGTAAAGTCATGGCCACTAGGGGTCTCACTTCCACCTAAGTTTCAGTGCACTGCCTGTTGTCTGGCAAGATCCATCCCTGGTGACAGAGACTCAGAAGATGGCAGAGAGGAAGTGGGGGCCTGTCAGGCCTAGCTCAGATCCTGAAGCTGATTATACAACTGCTTCTACACAACTTCTGAATATGACAGGAGCCTCCTATGTGTTTGAACTTGTGATTTATCCTTCCTTATCTGTTCTGTGAGCTCCAGAACTGAAAAGAAACATAATGGGAAATAAGGGAAAGGATGTCACAGCAGTACAATGCTAGCTGAAGGGAGACACCCTCTGCTTCTGAGTGAAATGTACCTAGCTGTGCAGCTGAAACAGGGAATAATATGGTTGAAGAAAACATAAGGAAAGCCCAAACATAACTGTTCCTTCACAGTTATGTTTGTACAAAGAAGCACAGCCGTCAGGCAAACTTTTTTGAAAAATCAGGTATGCTTTAAAAAAACAATTAACACAATTGTTTTTTAAAGAAACGATTATTATTATTAAATAAATGTCTCAAAACATAAAATGATACACGTATTTGGTCTCTCTGTCACTGTATTATAGTTACAAAAGTTAACACATGAGTGAATCCTGAGTGCTGTCTGAGTTTGTCATGGACAGCACACATATCCATTGATATTAATGTGTTTATTCATATATTCTTGTCTTTCCACTGACCGTTGTTAGTGGAAGAACAAGGCACGTGTTGCAGACCAAACACACCCATTGAAATCTTTAAGTCCGTGAATACCTCTGACGGTACATAGATGGCATCCGCGTTCTGTCAGTGGTTTTCATTGACCATTGGAAGGAGATGCTCAGGAAATCTTCCTGTCAGCCTAGCAGTCCACGTGGAACACGGATAACACATGGAGGGCATGGGACAACAACAAACCTTTCATGCACACTGTTTCGGGCACGAATGTGTGAATAACATTACCTGTTGCAAAAAAAATCTAGATTTTTTTTTTACCAGCTTCCCCGATTTTTTATTTCTTTTTTTGCTGTAGTTTGTGCCCTCTTACCTCTTTTTTTGTTTAGCTCAGAGCAGTAGCAGTGCACTTGGCATTCACCCATGTGGATTTCTAGTATCCAGATAATGACTACGGGAACGTCACACCCACACGCGCACATTGCCCGACGCGACAAGAGTAAACCCCAGTATCTATGTGTTGTGGAAAAAAGTTCCCACCAGAGCTACAGCTCATTAGCTGGATGTGAAACTGTATCTTTTCAAACACCTCTGATAGTTTTCTTTAGCTGCACAAATTATTGCTTGGAGGACGCCTGCCAAGAAACATGCTGCCAAACTGCTAAAATTATGAGGCCCATGGAAAGTATGAAGATTGCATTTGTGACCTTTCTCACATTCTGAAATTCAGTTCTTATTTTCTATATACTTGTACTAAAGACAAGGGAAATAAGTGCAGAAGGTTGCAGATGATGGATGCATTTCTAGTAATGTGGCTAGTGCACTTTATGGTCATGCACCAGGTTGCACTAGAGGTGGGTTCACATTTATGTTTTTGTGGCAGCCTTTTTTTTTTTTGCCAAAGCCAAAATAGAATTAAAAAACCTAAAGGAAAGACTTAAACTTCTCCTTCCTACTGGATCCAGCTAAAAAAAAAAACGCCACAAAAAAAGTAAATTGTTTATGGGTAAGTAAATTTTGATTGTCATAGGTTAGAAATAACATTAACTTTGATAAAGCATTAAAGAGGTTGTCCAAGTCTTGAATACTGAGGACCTATCCTCAGGATAGGTCATCAGTATCTAATCGTTGGGGGCCAGACACCCAACACCCCTGCTATTAAACTGTTCAGGTGACATGGCTCTCTGCAGCTTACCAAGCACAGTGCCATCCTTTGCATAGCGGCTGTGCTTGGTATTGCAGCTCAGCCCCATTCACTTTATTGGAACTGAGTTGCGCTTAGGCCATGTGACCGAGGAATGTGATGTCACTAAAGCGCAGCAGGTCAGTCATCAGTATTAAACCTTCAGACAACCCCAGAGGATAGGTCATCAGTAAAAAAAAAAAAAAGTCTGGGAAATCCCCTTTAACTTTTATTCAGTCTCTATTTTTAAATTATTTCTGCTAGCTCCCAAACCAACAACCTTCTAACTGGGAAGCAAAGGCACTAACCAGTGAGCTATAGAGCTCAATGCTAGTAAATGAAAGATTTTCTATGGCTAAAAATCTCAGTAGTATTTTTCCCATGTATTATGTATTCAGAAGTACAATGTACTGGAATATACAGATATATCTCTATATATCCCAGGACATTGTATGGTTTTTTCAATATATATCAGGACATTTAATATTTTTTTAGCAATCACAAACAAACTAAATTACAATAATCACAAAACCTTCCATTATAGAAGGAGAACAATTAAAATAATGGAAGTGCTGTCTCCATTAAATGATGGAAATGAACATCCCCTGATGGACCGCACTGACTATAAGGCCTCATGCATGACTGTATCTCTTTTGCAGTCCACAAACCATGGATCTAAAAAATATGGATACATCCTTATGTCTAGTCTGCAAATTATAGAACATTTCCTATTGTGTATTGGCCTGTAAAATGCAGTCTACAGACCCATTAAAGTCAATGAGTCCACAAAACAATGCAGATGGCACCCGGACAGTGTTTATTATTTGAGTCAGGGGGGAACTAACTCTCCTTAGGGAGAGAGCACCTTAATCAGCGTGAGGAGATTTATAGGCATACATGCTCCTCTGGAATTCTGGGAGGTAAGGGATGCAAATGAGCTCTTAACAAGCTCCGCCTCTAATGCCACCAGATGTAAGGCAGCTATCCTATAAGTCAATGTTCAGCTCTTAAAATAAGCCTTGAGACATGACTTGGATATTAAATAAGCCAGCACCTCATCTGCAGACAGCTGTTTCGGGGTGATTGCCCCTCATCAGTGCAGAGTAGAGAGTACTGGCTTAACTGGGTGAGAGGCCCTGAAACAGCTGTCTGCAGATGAGGTGCTGGCTTATTTAATATCCAAGTCATGTCTCAAGGCTTATTTTAAGAGCTGAACATTGACTTATAGGATAGCTGCCTTACATCTGGTGGCATTAGAGGCAGAGCTTGTTAAGAGCTCATTTGCAGCCCTCCTATTATTTCAGTTGCACTTTCATACAACTGATAATACTATAATGAATCCCATAAGAGCTTATTTTTCCAGAAACAGCACCACTGTTGTCTATTGTCTATGTCTGGTATTGCATTTACTTGAAAGGGTCTAAGCTACAATACTAGACACCGCCTATGAGCAAGAGTGGCGCTGTGTCTACCACATAAAAGTCAAATACTTTAAATATTGCTGTAGGGAAAAGTATTCTTTAAAGGGGTTTCCCATAAAAGTGTTTTATGACACCCCTTTAATGAAGGATAATATATGAAGATAATTTATATAGAGAACGAAGGAAATGGATAATGATTATATAGCTATCCCCATTCTGTAAAGTAAACTTACTTCCCTCTTACAGATGGAAAAAAGACGGAATTGTTTTGGAAATTATCCAGCCCTTTGGATAACCTTGGGATGTTTAAACCGGACTTTACTGAAATATTTTCCATTTCCTTTAAGAAATATTTCAATCTTAAGAAGTTCCTGTTTTTTTTCTTTTTTTTTTTTTTGTAAGTGCAATGATATTATCATGAAGGTGTACTGTACACAGCTCACGATATTGAATTCTCAGCACTGCACTGAGCAACAAGAAGACAAGACCACATCCAAGTCCAATATTTTACAAAATGAGGCCCTGTCCACCATTTTAGGCATTTTTTTTTTATGTGACACTTATGTAACACTCTTGCTCATAGGCGGTGTCTAGTATTGTAGCTTAGACCCTTTCAAGTAAATGCAATACCAGACATAGACAATAGACAACAGTGGTGCTGTTTCTGGAAAAATAAGCTCTTATGGGATTCATTATAGTATTATCAGTTGTATGAAAGTGCAACTGAAATAATAGGAGGGATGCAAATGAGCTCCTAAAAAATTCTCTACTATGCCCATGCAGTGACCCACAGGAGGAGTGCTGTTAAGTAGGGTGGGAGAGGTAGTTGTGGCGTGATAGGCATAGTAGCAAATCACAGTGGCTGTTGTCACTCTGGCGCTCCCTGGGGCTGTGCAGCAGTGAATGAAGGGTGCAACCCTTTTTCCATTCGGGTTACTTCTTGATGTTTAGGGTCCTTGCCTGATGTTAGTTGGGATGTCCTTGATGTTGTGAGGTGAAGAACCACAAGGCAAGGCTCCCTCGTGGTGCTGACAGTGTTGTGATACAGTAGTGCTGAGCAATAGTGGAGCGAGGAAAAAGCTAGGCCAACAGCAGTCTCTTTACTGAAGAGGATGCGTGAGGCGGTACAGAAGTGGCCGGGTTTGAGGCGGCCCCAACGCTATGCTGGGTTCCCCGGACACAATTGAGGTGTGTCCGCGTGTTACTGCACTCCAATAATAATGTTAGGTGTCTGCAGTAAATCAGAGTGCTTCTTTACTGGTGGAACCCAAGTGCAAAACAATGCAGGCAAGGCACTGGGTTGGCTTCTTCAGTCTCCTCCTGGGCAATATAAGGGTTTGATGCTGAGGAAAGACCTGAGCAGCTGTCCCTCTCTCTCTCAGAAGGCTGGTACACTGGACAAAAGCTGGTGATCCAGGGTCTGTGGCAGAGTCTCAGCGTCTTCTTCTGGTCATGCAAATAGTCTGGCAGAGGCTCCTCTTCTGAGCACTGTTTCCTAACTGCAGAACACTAGAGGCTCAGACTGCTCTCCTTAAATGTGTTCTCCAGGAATTTTTTTTTTTTTAATACTTAAATATTATTTTATAATAAATATATTCCAAAATACCTTTTATTACTTAGAATGGCTTGTTTTGTCCAGGGAGCAATCATTAGGAGAAATAAAATGGCCGCCGTCCTATCAGTATATACAAGTTACTTCACCACAATGAGCCATAGTGCTGCCTCATCCTCCTCTCTGCTCTGCTTGTCAGGGATCATGATCTTGAATACAGGTGAATCTTTGTGAATGGAGATGATGAGGAGACGCGAGAGGACGGTGAGTTGTGTCTAATGAGCAGCAGCACTTGTTTACAGTCTCCATTCCATTACCACAGCAACACATTACCACAGTCTGTCCTGTCCGTCCTCTCTGTACTTCATGTCTCCTCATGAACTAAATTCCCCAGAGATTCAGCTAAAGTTCTTATCATCTGTATTCAGGATCAAAATCCCTAACAAGTAGAGAGGAAGATGAGGCAGCTGTTACGCTGAGCGCTCCGGGTCCCCTGCTGGCCTTGGAGCGCTCACAGCGTATGCCCCCAGGCAGCACTCCAGCACTCCACGCCGGGACTCTTAGATTCAAAGGGCCAGTGCACCAGTGATTGGTGCCTGGTCCAAAGGGGTTATTAAGGGTTAAGGTTTGTGAGAGGCAGTGCTGACTTAATTAGGCTGCACCTGTGCACTGCCCATTTATACCTTCTCCTCCCACAGCTTCCTGCCGGATCTTTGTGCCTTGTGCCTCAGAGAAAGCGTTCCACTGTGTTAGTTTGCCTTGCCTGTTGCCGAACCCGTTGCTACCGTCTACTCACCTTTGAACCTTGTCGCCTGCCCTGACCTCTGCTACGTCCGACTACGCTCTTGCCTTCTCCCTGTGTACCACGCCTTATCAGCTGCCAGAGAGGTCGAGTTGTTACTAGGGGACATGACATGGTAGTTACCGCCGCAGCAAATCCATCCCGCCTTGCGGCGGGCTCTGGTGAAGACCAGTAACTGCTTAGAACCGGTCCTTTAGTACAACCCGCGCCATCGCCTCTCTGGTCCAGAGGATCCACTACCTGTCCTGCCGGTACGTGACAGCAGCTCTTTACCTCAGTGTTGTAAAGTAACTTGTCCTCCTGTGTGATCATAACAGGTTTTGTGTGAACTAATGGGACAGTGGCCATTTTGTTTCCCCTGATGATTGCTCCCCAGACAAAATGAGCCATTATAAATAATTAAAGGTATTTGAGAATATATTTATTATAAAGTAATATTTAAGTATTTTCATTTTCTTAATTCACGGAGAACCCCTTTAAATACAGTTTCTAGCTGAACTAGAAATTTCTAGTGGGAGGGGTGGAGTTGAAAAGCACAGCCTAAACAGATACAATGTTACAATTCTGGTCTGTATCAGACTTACATTAGAGTTTCAGCAATACTCAATAGCAATGACATAGCAGTTTTTCCAGACAAAAAAAAGTCTACAGACATAATAACATAGCTAAACAAGACATTCAAAAGGTCAGTCTGTCTGGTTTTGGTGGTAAAAAAGTCTGCCCCCCCCCCCCCCCCCCAAAAAAAAAAAAACATGCTCTTCTTTAAACCCTATGGCAGCAGTGGAAAATTACTAGCTTCTAATTATCAGCTATAAAGTCCCAAAAGTCTCTCAGTATTCGTTAAACCTTTCTGCAGTGCTGTGCAAATAGAGTGCAAATGAACAGGACATATAATACAACATATAAAACAGTATAACTCAATGCAAGTTGACCCTTTAAAGTGAAATAAAGTAAGGAGTTGATGACTTTGCATAGGGGAAACAGGCAAATATCCACAAATGTTCAGACTTCAAAGTACCACTGCTCCAGAGCACCATAGTAGAGCATATAAGTCAGGCACAGTTCTGAGGTGGTACACATGGCTTGCGTTTTCCCAATGGCTGTGTCTAGGCAGCGGCAATGATGGTGGTAGTACTCCCCACTTACTTCCAGTACCACTTATACGCCATCTGACATACATGACATAAGTAAAACATTACCACAGTATTATATACCAAACAATTTGCAAATACTCTATCTGCATGAGGGTCTCTGAAAACCACTGACACAACAAGGATGGCATCCATATTCTCTCAATGATTTTTACAGTCTATCGGTCAGAGATGCATTGGAAATTAATTTTCAGTCTAGCAGTGTATGTGAAATATGGATGACACACAGAGGGCAAAAAACAGACACACAGAGAAAACATGAATCCTTCACAGATGAACCACTGACCATCCTGTGTCAGATGTCATCATCAGATGACAATGTAGAGTATTACAGTGGTCCCTCAAGTTACAGTACTAGTTGGTTCCAGGACAACCATCATAAGTTGAAACCATTGTAACTTGAGTCCATAACTTTATGGAAAATTAGTAATTGGTTCCAAAGCCCATAAATATCATCCAAAATAAGAGGAAATTAATATTTAAGAAAAATAGGCACATAACTAGGACAGATAAAGGAAGTCCTTACCAGTGGCGTAGCGTGGGTTGCCAGCACCCAAGGCAAGCCAAGTATTGCGCCCCCCCCCAACCTGTGACCACGCCCCTTTTTTTTTACAAATAATGTAGTAGATGTCATCTGCAGTCCTATGTAACACCACAGATAACACACAGATAACTCTCTGAGTATAGATAATGTAGTAGATGGGTGTGAGGCCCCAGAATTCAGAACACACACAGTGTGACCTGAAGTCTGGGGCCAGGCTTTGGCAGTGTGGGCCAAATTCTATATCCAGCCCCCCCAAAACAGATATTTGGATGGACATAAAATACATTGCTATCAGGGCCGGCTCTATCATAAGGCAGCTGGAGGGCGCAGAGAAGGGGGGAAGCCGGCGACTGAGCCTGTGTGCCGAGCAGCCCGGCCGCCCCCTACCCTTTCAGAGCGGCACGCAGCTGACAGGCTGAGGCAGCAGCAACAGCAACACACACTCTGAGCTACAAGACCCTGGTGTATTTAAGTCTCATTTAGCATGTCTTTCACATCAGAGGCAAGGCATTTACCCACACAGCTATGAGAGCTGTATAGCCAGTTACTTAAAAAAAAAAATATATATATATAAGACTTCTACTGTGGATAACTTTGAAAGTGGAAGCAACCACAGCAACTCAGCCACGAACTGCAAAACAGAGAGGGGTCGCTGAACGATGAGGCACATAGTGCATAAAATACACACTCTGCTGACTCCATAACTGCAGAGTCGAAATGTCTTCTGGACTCAACATCAGCACAAAAAGTGCATCGGGAGCTTTATGGCATGGATTTCCATGGCTACGCAGTTGCATGCAAGCCTTACATCACCAAGCACAATGCCAAGCGTCAGATGGAGTGATGTAAAGCACATCACCAGGAAACATATTCTGTCAAGTGAGGAATCACACTTCGCTATCTGGCAGTCTGATAGACAAGTCTGGGTTTGGTGAATACCAGGAGAATATTACTGACCTGTAAAGTCTGGTGGAGGAGGGATAATCCTATAATTTTTTCATTTTTTTGTGGTTGGCCTCATTTCCTTAGTTTCATTGAAGGGAAATCTTAAAGCTTAAAGGCTATATACACCTTTGGGGCCAGTTTTTTAAATTATTGCATTGTACTTATTTGGGGCTAAAAATCTTTTTTTCAATTGGTCTTTATTAAAAATATGGAGCCCTTTTTTCTGTACAGAGCTGAGATGCTCTAGTAGCAGCCTCAGGATTTTCTCTCTTTTCCGTCAGTAGAGGAGCTGACGGGCTCCTTATCTCTGCTCTCTGACATTAGAAACACTCATAGATCAGATATTATCTTACTGATAAGAATGCGGCTTAAATAAGTATTTATGACCTCTTAGTAGTTTAGAGATAAGGTTTATTGGATGACCAGCACAATATAAACATACCAATCACACAGCTGGAAAAACAGTTAACCCTTTGTGACAGAACCGCTCAATATTTTTATTAAAGGCCAAATGAAAAAAAGATTTTTAGCAAAAAATTAGTAAAATGCAATCCTAAAAAAAAAAATGGCCTCCAAAGGTGTTCATAACCTTTAAGCATACCAAGACAGTTTAGACAATTGTATACTTCCACGTTTATGGGAACAATTTGGGGAAGGCCTTTTTCTGTTCCAGCATGACTGTGTCCCATTGCACAAAGCAAGGTCCTTATAGGCATGATTGGCTGCACAGAGGCCTGATCTTAACCCTAATGAACACCTTCAGAATGAACTGGAATGGAGATTGTGAGCCAGACCCTCTCATCCTGCATATTAATGCCTATGGGTTTAGAATAGGATGTCATAAAAGCTCCTGTAGGTGTACTGTGTAGGTGTCCCAATACTTTTGTCCATATAGTTTATCTGGAATCGAACGAAACCAGAATAACCACATCCAAGACTATAATAATACGTTCTTCATGTTGCTCAGCGGTGTATTACATGATTTTTGAATCCTGGATTCATTCAGTAGAATGTGTTCGTCAAGTATTCTCTAATGTAAAATTGTGGGTTTAGTAGATTTTCTTCATGTGTACGTTCTAGAAAGAAATTTCTTTGGAAATTGTATTTTGCAACGGTAGTGAGAACATTTCTTACACGGGGCCATTATATGGTGAATCCTCCGCTGAGGTCTCTTACCATTTTTAACAAGAACAAAATGTCTCGGCACTCACTCTCAGCTGGATATGATTTACTTCATGAAATACGAAGGAGCTCATTGTGTCTCAAGACTATGAAGACAGTTGTTCTGGGTACATTCCTGGTATTTTGTCTTATTGTATTGTGTTATTGCCAGGACATAAATCTGTATTACAAATGTGGGCCATGTATGTGTTGTATTTAAAGGGTGTCTGTCACCAGGAAATTCACTGCAAAAAATAAAAGTCACAATGCCCCCTGTCTCCTTCTTGATTGTCAGGGCCAGGTTCTACATGGTCATCTCATCAAGGACAGGTAGGGGATGGCAGAGGAAGCAGGAGGAGCAATGCTTCTAACTTTTCAGCCATGAGGACGTGCACCTGGGCATTTACTTCATCTTACAGGATGTGGGGACTGACTTTGTCTTTTGTTTTTGCAGCATGGAGGATCCATAAGGAGGGACCCCCGTGGAATTATTGACATCCCTGGTTTAGTTTTTACAGTTTGGGCGAAAAATGTTGCCACTATTTCTGCTCCACCATCTCCAGGCAGATTTTCTGGGGAAGGTGGAGTACAGGTATTGGTTCAGTGACAGCATGTTATTGGTAGGTTCTGTCAGGGTAGAGCCTCTTAAGATGAGCATTTTGGACCGACCAGATGTGTATGTCGATATTCAGCCCAAAGGAATTACTGCTGTTCCGCCCGCCCTCCCAGCCCTAAAAAAGTTTGTAACATTTTTTTTTTTATTGTTTGTGGTAAATTGTCATCCATGCTTGAATGGACTAGACAAAAAGGATTTTTAATTGAAATTCAAGCTTATGGCTGGACTTTAAGGCTACTTTCACACTTGCGTTTTAGCTTTCCGTTTGTGAGATCCGTTCAGAGCTCTCACACACGGTCTAAAACGGATCAGTTTTTCCCTAATGCATTCTGAATGGAAAAGGATCTGCTCAGAAAGCATCAGTTTGCCTCTGATCAGTCACCATTCCACAATGTAAGTCAATGGGGACGGATCAGTTTTTTCGGACACAACCTGGCACAATAGAAAACGTATCCGTCTCTCATTGACTTACAATGGAGTTCATGACGGATCCATCTTGGCTATGTTAGGGTACTTTCACACTAGCGCTTTTCTTTTCCGGCACTGAGTTCCGTCCTAGGGGCTCAAATTCGGAAAATAACTGATCAGTTTTATCCTAATGCATTCTGAATGGAGAGTAATCCGTTCAGGATGCATCAGGATGTCTTCAGTTCAGTCTTTTTGACTGATCAGGCTTTTCAGAAAACCGTAGCATGTTGTATTTTTACCTCCGGCCAAAAATCCTGAACACTTTGACTGAACGCCGGATCCGGTCTTTTTCCCATTGACTTGCATTAACGCCGGATCCGGCGCCGTGTGTTCAGTCAAACCGGATCCGGCTTTTGCATGTTAAACCCGAAAAATGTGAAAAAAAAGTTAAAGTCCATAAATGGCGGATCCGTTTTTTCCAATGCATTTTTTCATTGTGATCAAAATCCTGATCAGGATTCAAATGTAATCCGTTTTCACACATTTTTCCGGATCCGGCGGGCAGTTCCGGTGTCGGAATTGAACGTCGGATTTAAACAACGCCAGTGTGAAAGTAGCCTTATAGATAATACAAATGGATGCGTTCATGAAGGATGCATGCGGTTGTATCCATGACGGATCCGCCCAAAACGCGAGTGTGAAAGTAGCCTAAGGTGTATTTGAAGGTAATTCAAGTTGAAGTTTTGGTTATATAAATTGAATTGTCAATAAGGAAGGCCATGGTCAATATTTATCAACTATCCAGTTGTCACTGATTGTCTTTATTTTGTATGTGTAATAGCATATAATTTTTCTTTATATATTCCCATGCACTTGGAGATGCAGCTACCTCCATCTTGGTCGTGCACTCCTAACTAACCCATTCTTTCAACAGGCCGTTTTTAAGACGTGCAGTATACAGTGGGAAAAGTAAGTACAGTATTTAATACACTGGCGATTTTGCAAGTTTTCCCACTTTTATCATAGGTACACTTCAACTGTAAGAGACAGAATCAAAAAAAGAAATCCAGAAAATCACATTGTTTGATTTTTAAATAATTAATTTGCATTTTATTGCATGAAATAGTATTTGATTACCTACCAACCAGCAAGAATTCTGGCTCTGGCACAGACCAGTTAGTTTTTCTTTAAGAAGCCCTCCTACTCTGCACTCATTACCTGTAATTAATTGCACCTGTTTGAACTTGTTACCTGTATAAAAGACACCTGTCCACTCACTGAATCAATTACACTCCAACCTCTTCACCATGGCCAAGACCAAAGAGCAGTCTAAGGACACCAGGGACAAAACTGTAGACCTGCACCTAAGTCTGGGATGGGCTACAGGACAATAGGCAAGCAGCTTGGTGAGAAGGCAACGACTGATGGCGCAATTATTAGAAAATGAAAGAAACACAAGATGACTGTCAATCTTCCTCGGTCTGGGGCTCCATGCAAGACCTCACCTTGTGGGGTAAGGATGATTCTGAGAAAGGTCAGGAATCAGCCCAGAACTACACAGGAGCACCTGGTCAATCATGTGAAGAGAGCTGGGACGACTGTCTCAAAGATTACCGTTAGTAACACACTACGCCATCATGGATCAAAATCCTGCAGGGCACAAAAGGTCCCCCTGCTCATGCCAGCACATGTCCAGGCCCGTTTGAAGTTCACCAATGACCATCTGGATGATCCAGAGGAGGCATGGGAGAAGGTCATGTTGTCAGATGAGACCAAAATAGAACTTTTTCGTATCAACTCTACTCGCTGTGTTTGGAGGAAACCCCAAGAACACAGTCCCAATTTTCTCGATTTTATTTTAGTTTCTGTCTCTCACAGTTGAAGTGTACCTACAATAAAAAATACAGACCTCTCCATTCTTTGTAGAAGGGGAAACTTGCAAAATCGCCAGTGTATCAAATACTTATTTGCCCCATCACATAGAATAGGTTCACATCCAGAATGAAGTCACCTTGCCGTCGTGGATGGGCCCAAAATAATTTTGATCAAACTATTTGCTAAGTACCTCATATTGATTTATATAGTGAATATAGCATTAGTTTATATGATCTATGTTTGCAGAGTGCTGTTGCACTGTATGCATTCATTTTACAGGATAAGCTTACTAATCTTGTCGTATTCACTATAATGATGATTAGGCTTGAGTGAATCGAGCTTCGGATTATAGGTCATTTATGAAGCTTAGGCATATATTAGGCGTATTTCAGATGCAGATTGGGGCGCAACAGCTAGTTGCGCTGCAATCTGCGACTTTGCCCTGCTCACGCCAAATATAAATAAGTGGGCGTGGCATGGGCGGGGAAGCAGATAGGCCATCAGGCCCGTCTCATTCACCATTTTCTACGCCTGTTTCAGGCATAGAAAAAAGTCTAAATGTGAGAGAGCAAAGAAGCTGTCTTACATTAAGAACTGGCGCAGGATCCGCCAAAGTTATGAAGAGGGCTTTATTAAGAACGGTGTCTAAAATGCCAGTCTTAATAAATGTGCCCCTTCGTTTTAATGCTGTCCGGAAACCTGTCTATGTATTGCCTCCGTGGAGGCAAAATTTGTTTCAGCCGAAGTCGCACAAGACTTCGGTGAATGACTGGTTTAATCTGAAGTCTGGTTTAGTATTTGATATTTTAAAATGTTTTTAAAGATGCAGAAATGATTACCAAATTCATTCACCGAAGTCTTATGCGACTTTGGCTGAAACAAATTTTGCCTCCACAGAGGCAATACATTTTAATGCTGTACGGAGACAGGTCTCCGGACAGTATTAAAACAAAGTGTTTGAACGAATCGACTTCGGATCTATGGTCCAAAGCTCGGTTAGCTCAAGGCTACTGATGATCTGCAATTCAATGTAATCAGTGGTGTAACAATAAGACGTGCAGATGTTACTTCCAGGTGGGCCTTGGAGCTTTATGGGGCCCTTTTTGCTCCATTTTGAGTACTCTAAAAGCCATGTTATACTTGGGTACCATTAAGAATTTTGCACTGGGGACGAATGATCTTCTCGTTACCCAAACTGAGTATTATTAATGAATACAGAGTAGGGTGGCCATAAAAGTAAGATCTCATGTGGCAGGCTTTTGGTATCTCATGGAACATGTAAAGTAATAATAAATTCATTGTATGCTCTTTTTATGAACTTTATGCAGTCGTCGGCGCACTACTTGGGGTCCCTTAAAGTACATGTTTGTCGTGACGCCAGTTGCAGTGAAGCTGATAACAGCTTTACTTGAATAAACTTTTCTTCAAACGATTTACAGGCTTTGCCTTGGTTTCCAGCAGGCTTATCATTGACTGTGGCAGGCAAACTACTCTCTGCTGTGTCTTCTGCTCTCTAGCTCTGCTGTGCTGACAGGATAGCTATATAGCTTAAAGGGGTTCTGCAGTTTTTTAAACCGATGATCTATCCTCTGGATAGATCATCAGCATCTGATCGGCGGGGGTCCGACACCCGGGACCCCTGCTGATCAGTTGTTTGAGAACGCAGCAGCGCTGGCAGTAGCGTCGTGGCCTTCTCGCTGTCTACCGCAGACCCAGTGATGCCATGACTAGTATCAATGGGCGGGGCTAAGCTCTGTTCACTTGAATGGAGCTTAGCCCCGCCCAGGCCATTGATACTAGTCGTGACGTCACTGGGCCTGCAGTAAACAGCGAGAAGGCCGTGGCACTACTGCCTGCGCCGCTGCCTTCTCAAACAGCTGATCGGTATTGGACCCCCGCCAATCAGATGCTGATGATCTATCCAGAGGATAGATCATCAGTTTGAAAAAAAAATGCAGAACCTCTTTAACTTTAGCTGTGTGCTGTAACTTTGTTCCGTAGTCTCTAAACTGTTCCAGGGAACTTTACTCCTGGCTTCTGAGGCTTCCAGCTTCTGCCTCCATGTCCATCTGGGCTGAAGGTGTTCCAGCTGGTCTGGACAGGGCTCGTCCAACAGGGATGTGCTCCTGCTGCCTTCCCCTAGGAGGGGCTACACTGCAACCTTCCCCTAGAAGGGGATAAGCTAAACCTTCCCCTAGAAGGGTGTAAGCTAGACCTTACCCTAGCAGGGGGTAAGCTAGACTAACTCTAACAAGGACTCCTCCCTCCCTGCAGCAAGTGGGACACGCCTACCACACCACAGAGGAGGGTGTTAGAATGGAAGGAAAAGCTCCATTCTCTGTGAGATAGCTCTGCCATTTATGCCGCCACCTGCTGGTAAACCAGACATATTACACTTAAACACAAACATTTGCAAAATAGGGGATGCACATTATGCAGCACCTGGTAATAAATACATAGAATCACATTAGGTTAGCACATTAGAAATAGTAGTGGGGTGCAAAAGTGATAATACACCTCTGGGGCATTACATTTATACACAGTGTGTGACTACAGAGGTAGAACCATTTTATGAACCCAGGACCAGATCTAGGGTTCAGTTATAGCAGCCATAACTCTGAGTAGACTTTGTGAAATAGTTCTTTACTGTTATGAGCGAGGATGTAATAATTACAAAAGGCACGCTTGCTTTTTAGTGTCTTGCTCTACTTTACAGTTAATTGTCTGTGGCTCGATTTCAATGCGTTTTAAGAAAAAAGAGTTGTTAAAATACAGAATAGTTTATTGATGACACATTTCTCATTGGAAGGACAGGTCTCCAGGGCTGGGACTCTACGTGTTTGCTGAATCCATTAGACATAATTCCTTGTATTCAATTTCCTAAGATAAACATAAAAAACAATAGCATACATGCAATGTGCAGCACAGATAATATGCATGTTCATGGCTTATGATGAGGGAAAAAAAGGACACGTTACAACATCCAAGAATATACAACCGTGGGAGTGCACATAGGCACACATGCGCAGCAGCTCCCGTTCCACTACCTCGTAGCGGCGGCCATAACCCTTGGAAGCGAGCCGTATATAATGTGATGGAAAAATGAATCAAGCCAGCAATATGCACTCACAATACATTAGTAAGTGCCTTGCATTAACGTTCTCTACGTGATAAATGCCATTTGCTGAAGTGAGAGAACCCCTTTAATGTCACTGTATATCATGCATTATATTCCTGTATTTTATGTCCTATAGGCTGTGTATGGAGGGAGAGGGTGGGAGGTTCCCTAGTGGCTATACAGGGGTGGCTCCGCCCCTTCCTCTCTAGGAGGAAGTGAACTTCAGCCTAGTGTGAGCTGCAGATGAGTAAACAACTAAGGAGCAGTGCTGACAGGGAAATCACCTTACCCTGTGGATTACCAAAGCTAAAGCGACAGGATACGTGCCAACTCTTGACGGAAAGAGTTACAGAAGGCGGCAATTGAGCAGCCGCAAAAGAGGATTACAGAGCATTTTGTCACAGAAGGGCTAATATATTTGCACTGCGGCTACAGATATCACTGCACGTGGTGGGAGCAAGCTTCAGGTTCCCCATCATATAAAAAGGACAGAAATCGCCCTCTGTTCAGAGACTGTATCCAACTGATAATCTGAGGATACTGGAAAGCTAAATTAATATAGAGCAAGTGTACCTCTTAGACCAGGAAAGGAAAGATTGTACTGTTTGAAGAAAGGAGAGACCAGACTCTCATACACAGCCTTGCGAATTGCATATGCTTTCTGTAAAGACCGCATTATGTGAATCACCTATTGAAACTTGGTTGCTATTTGAAACCTGGCTTTATTATTGACCCAGGTTTCAGGAAATCGCTAACACCAAGGGCACTTCTATACATCAGAACCCCGACATCAGGGAGTGCCACGAAGGGAGAAACAGATGCTGCACGGCCCAGGGAGCATCATAACTGTGGCTGCAGCTCGCTGCACATGCTGAAGGCACTTAGGCACTCAAATCATCAAGATCCATTGCTGGCAGATCCCTTTGCAATTGACAACCAGTGAAATCCCAGATGTGCTTGATGGAAGACAAGTCCGGAGATGCTGCCGACCATGGTAGCACATATACACCACACAGGTGGCTGTTAGTGTACCTGAAATGAAGACTAGGAGGTCTGACTACTACACATTATGCCACCCCACACCATAACCCTGGGAGTAGGACAGTGTGACATTCCCTTGTGAAGGCTTCTTCAGGGAGTTGCCCACATGGTCTTAAGTTCAATCTCTGACTATTATTGCATACGAGACAAAAGCAGGATTCATCTCTGTAGAGGATAGAACTCCATTCCAACCTTCATTTCTATCTTGTGCACCATGATAGCCTTTGAGAGCAGTGATGTAAGGTCAATGGAACACCTGTAGCTGGATGCCTGCCTCATAGCCCGATGTTGTGCAAATGCCTTCTGATGGTTTGTGTAGAGACTGTTTGCCACCTTAGGCTTGGGATGTGACGTCCAATTTCACTTGCTCGACAGAATTGATCACTACGTGCTATTCTTCTAATCAGAGGATCCATCCAGGCAAAGGTTCTCCTCTTGCTGTCACTCCAGTAAATCATTGTTCTCCCAACCAATGGGTCATGCAACGTTGACTAGCGCTGACATCTCGGCCCAGATCAGGGGTGGCAAAACTGCGACTCTCCAGCTGTTGTAAAACTACAACTCCCACCATGCCCTGCTGTAGGCTGATAGCTGTAGGCAGTCTTGTAGGTGCTGGGAGTTGTAGGTTTGCAACAGCTGGAGAGCCTCAGGTTGGCCATCCCCGGCCTAGATGCTTAGCAATCTGCTGGAGTGATAAACAAGGCCTCTCAGTTCAAGGATTAGGTCCCTCTCGGTTTGAGCAAGTGTTGATAACTGGCACTTCAACGAACAGGAAATATTGCACAGTCATCCCACACGACTTGAGACGATTTTTAAGGATACATGTAACTAAAAAACTTTTCATTTAATCTGGTTTTTATGCCCCTCCCACATCCCACAGATTGTTGTGTTTCCTACACAGTCTGACACTGTCAGCACTGATTGGATAATACTGGAGAATACAGGGACACACCCCAACTGGTAACACCCAGTTGTCAATGTATTCACATGTCAGGAGGGCGCCCAGGTCCTCTTTAACTCTATGTGACTAGCAGCTGAGATCCCAGAATGCAACGCTCTCTGTTAATGGGAAAACAGCAGTTATTAATATCCAAGTATATATGGATTTTTTTACATCGGTCCCTGTGGCCCCTCTGTCCACCTGACATGTTTATCCACATCAGATGAGTCAATTAGGGGACATCAAGATAATCCATTGACAGAGACATGATCACGTTCAGACCGGCTCAAGCAGTAACAGTTAAATTTGTCTGCACTCCCTGTTTATACCGGGTTCATTTGGCAAGTGAGATCAGAGAATGTCTTGTATCAACAAAACCCAATGAACTCGAGGATACGAATTCCGAAAACACTCACCAGCATCTTTTACTCAGGGAACATCCCTCACAGTGAGTCACGGGTCAGTAGGGTTAAGATATGGCCACACAGTCAAGTTTTCTGATGCAGTTTTGGAAACCATAACCAGGAGTGAATTCAAAAAAGAGGAGAAGTTGTATCTGTCCTTTATAGTTTCTCTCCCTTTATGATCCCCTCCTGATTTTGGCCTCCAAAACTGTATCAGAAAACCTGACCGTGTGGCTGTACCCATAAAAGTACCTGTGTAGTCCATATAGAAATCCATACCACTTCTTGGATTGTAGAAAAAGATTCTAGAAACAGCACCACTCTTGTCCATGGGCTAAGACTGGTTTCTGCAGTTGAATACGAGTCCCCAGGAGCTGGTGCAGTGGCCTGGTTTGGGGTCACTGGGTCCCCCAGACACCGTTGAGGTGTCACCATGTTTAGCTGCTCTCCAAAGGGGGTGGTAAGGTGCACCCCCAATGGGAAATAAGTCCAGAGAGTCAGGATCTGCAGTAAACCAGTGAGCTCCTTTACTGGAGGAATTCAAGAGCAAAACAATCTAAGGGCTGGCTTCTCCAGTCTCCTCCCTGGCAGAAGTAAGGGAAAGGCCTGAGCTAGCTGTCCCTCTCTCACTCTCAGCATCTTCTTTTGGTCACTCATGCAGACTAAAATCAAATAGAGTAAACCACGGCACTCAATTGTAGCAATAAGTATTGAGGGTTCTTTATTCCATCCAAAATTAATAAGGAGCCATTGGCCAATGTTTTGGTCTAACCTAGACCTTGTTCATTGCCTATTGGATATATATAAGTAAATTATAAATGATGGTGCATAATTAAGGTCCATAATGCATAAGTTGCATAGATCACAAAATATAGTTATAAGGTGATATATAATAGAAGATTAGTCCATAGTACAACTAAATTCAACAAAATTTAATGGTCATCCCAGGAGTCACTTTACAGGTATGGTGGTGAGGAATACTGGGAATATAATAAATACACATTATACAAGAAAAACATCAAGTGTAGCATCATATATTAGTCCATAGCATCATATAATAGCCTTATAACATAGCATAATATCTTAGTCCATGATTGTATATAAAGTAATACTTCAGTCACGGTCCATAAATTTTGGGTCATCAACACAATTCTAACATTTTTGGCTCTATACACCACCACAATGGATTTGAAATGAAATGGGAATTACAACAGTTTGCATATGTGCCTCCCACTTGTTAAGGAACCAAAAGTAATGGGAGGCGTGAGGGTCCCCATGCATGTAGCGCAATCTATGTGTGGGATGGTATACTCTGACCTAACTATAGGTCAGTTTGTTATAAGGATTACAATATAAAGCGTAAATATAAGCTAAAGGCTGGCAGCAGCATTGGTGGACAGTGGGTACCTACCATAGTATCGGCATATGGATCATTGTAAGGCCTCATGCACACGACTGTTGTTCTGGTCCGCATCCGAGCCGCAGTTTTTGCGGCTCGGGTGCGGAAACATTCACTTCAATGGGGCTGCAAAAGATGCGGAGAGCACTCCGTTAGGTAGCCCCGCAAAAAAATAATAACATGTCCTATTCTAGAATCGGCATTTCTACAATGGGCCGCCTGTTCCATTCTGCAAATTGCGGAAAGCACACGGGTGACTTCTGTGTTTTGCGGATCTGCAATTTTTGCGGAACGGTTGTGTGCATGAGGCCTAAGGAGGATGGCTATCGATCACTGGAATGTGCTATCCGCCTTTAGTTGTACTGGCCGGACGGCGTATGACGGCATGTCCAGTCACTGCATTCGAATTAGATATTGAAAAGGTTGCCGAGGTGCTGGCAAGTGCCCATAGGTTCTAGAGAAAGCTGCGCATGCTCTGTAGGGATACAGCGTCTGAATTGTAAATAATTGCTATTTGTGTGTCCTAAATAAATGAATAATAGGTTGTCTTAAGTCAGAGGGCTGAGAGCCGCATGTGGGGAAACAGGCCCCCTAAAGCCTGTTGTGGACTCTAAAAGAACCTGCTAACAAGGTGACTGTTTTTGTGCTTTGGACTTTCCTTTGTGTGAAAAAACACTAAGACTGAAAAATGTTGCTTTTTTTTTTTTTCTCCTGTGTGAATAAACACTGAAGTTTTGTTTTACAAACTGTTTCTTTTGCCTTTTTGGCTTACCCTGCCTACGAGAGCGAATCCTCATATATATATATATATATATATATATATATATATGGACATATAAAGTCATAAGGAAAAGCACATAAATATTAAATTGTGCGAAAAGATATAGTGGAAAATGAGTTAGTGGATCCACTAGTATACATAGGCAACTGGTATACACTGTAGTATAATTAAAACAGCTAACATACAAGGGCAATGGGGTTAATACATAAAGATACATAAAAATACATGTAAGGAATATATGAAAATTGTTCCCTAACTACATAACACTAGGGCTCTGACTGCTCTCCTTATATCGATTTCTAGCTGAACTACAACCTTCTAGTGGGAGTGGTGTAGTTTAGAAACTCAGCACAATTACAAAGTTACAACTCCTGTCTGTCATAGACTTAACTTAGCGCTTCAATGATACTCAATAGAAATCACACAACAGTTTTCCCAGACAAAAACAAGTTTCCAGACATAACAACAGAGCTAAACCAGACATTTAAAAGGTCAGCCTGTCTAGTTTTGGTGGTAAACAAGTCTTTAAACCCTATTGTAGCTGTGGAAAATTACCAGCTCCTCATTAAAAGTCCCAAAGGTCTCTCAGTATTCGTTAACCCTTTCCACAGATCCTTGCAAATACAGTGCAAATGAACAGGATATACAGTCAGGTCAATAAATATTGGGAAATCGACACAATTCTAAAATTTTTGGCTCTATACACCACCACAATGGATTTGAAATGAAACGAACAAGATGTGCTTTAACTGCAGTCTGTCAGTTTTAATTTAAGGGTATTTACATCGAAATCAGGTGAACGGTGTAGGAATTACAACAGTTTGCATATGTGCCTCCCACTTGTTAAGGGACTGTGAGGAATATGCCAGCCATCTGCTGTCAGATAGCAGAGGTAGTGAACTCCACAGGGGGCCCTGCTTCAAAGCCCAGCCAAATGGCAGAGAACTTCTAGCAGGCCACCTTTGTTTACAATTTCTCACCTTCATTCAGATAGCACAAATCCTTCAGGAAAGCTTCCCTGCAGGGGGTCTAGGCAATTCCCCAGTTCAATTAACATTATCAGACATCATGGAACCGGCGATTCATAAGAAATTATGAATCGCCTGTCCATCACAGACATAAACCAGATGCATATTTGTGTCCCTGTGGCCACAATAAACAGGTAGTTTGGTGGTGGGATGCCAGGGAGGGGAGATATACATATCTCCCCACAGAAACCAAATAATGATACCATGCTTGGACTCTACTGTAGCTGAAACCCAGAGGCTGGGAGGGGAGGGGCCGGCTACAGGTCAAAAGGCTTGTGCCAGCAAGCAGGCGGGTATTTTCTCTGAAGGGAGGTCACATCGTGCCATGTGTTTAGAGGGACCTGCAACTGGCTGACATCACTGCCCCCCATGTGACTACAGCTAAGAACTCACCACAACCCAAAGGACACATACACCTGGTAAACTGACCTTTTTGTTCTGCTTAACCCTGTTGTACCAGGGTTTCTTACCCTATATAATCCCATTAGTGAGCTTATATCAAACAAGAAGCTGGCGACAGTCTTCCCGGGCTGTGAAAAGGCTGTTTCACTGGTGTAGTGAAAAGGGCTCCCTCAGCTTGTTGCTTCTCTGTGCCCGTGTAGACAGGAGGAGTCTGTGAACACTGTACCAAGCTGATCTTACCTGTTCCTCAGGGACGGCGTAACATCACGCCTTGGTAACCAGTGACTATACCGTATCTCGCTGGCTCTATGTATTTGACATCCGACGTCAGTCGGGGTACGGTATTCGTCACACCCTTTGAAGGTGTTGTTCAGGAATAATGCTCACAGCCTTCCTCAGTAAGCAAAAGAGCAAATTCAGGATACATGTAGAGCCTTCTCTCCCTGAATTAATTTGAGGCTAGTTGGCACAGTGAGAGGTATCATGTAGAGTAGGTTTCCATCCAGAAAGAGGTCACCTTGCTGTAGTGGATGGGCACAAATAATTTTGATCAAAATGTGCTGTTGCATTGTGTTTGCTTTTACTTCATTAAGAAGAAGATTCATACTTACCTGCTCCCAATCACTCCCATTCTGTCCATGTTCCAGTCTCCGGCTATGTTTACTTCTGGTGCAACACGGGCATGCTTGTATGCTCCTCTGCAGCCAATGACCAGCTTCAGTGAGATGACCACAGCAGTCTAATTTGTCAACAACTACTGCATCTCAATAGTGAATAATCTGTTTCTGAGGAGACCAGAAGATCTAATGGAAAAGAAAACAGAGCAAAAATAACATTTTATGAAAATAGAATAGTAAATTACATTACATGGCTTAAGGCAATGCTCCCATTGGAAGTAGGATTAGAGACATATTAGTTTGCTGTAGTAAGGTTAAGCAGAGGGTAATAACCTGTGCTCAGTTCATGTAATGAAATTGTTTTTAATGAAAAAGCACATAATGGCAAAATACATAGAAAACAAACCATACGCGTATTATATAAAAACTGCCCAGGGAGGGGTACTGTCACTCATTAAAGGGATACAGTGATGTATGGAGACTTATTTTTTAGGCAATACTCTATAGGAAAAAGCATAGAGCATTGCCTGAAGACTAAGCGGGGCATTTATTAAGATCAGTGTCTTGTATGCCGGTCTTAATCTCTGCCCCATTGGCATTTGGCATGAGATGTGCCGCATGTGTGCCTTTTAATATTTGCTATGCACAGTGGACGCGCCAGGGAGTACTACGAGGAGGAAAGGAGTTGCAGTGATGACACACAAAGGAGTAGAAGTGGATAGAGGGCAGGGGCATAACGATTCTCTGCGACCGTGACCAGGCCTGGTGAGGGGAGGGGCCCAGTAGGCTCACATGTAACGGGGCCCAGCATTGTCACTGTACTTAATGCGTCCCGTCAGAACGTTCAGCTCATGTGCATCGTGCACTCCAGGACTCCAGCATCAGGCCTCGGCGCTGCCCTACTAAAACTAGTCACAAATTAAGCAGGTGGGCAGTGGGCGACACTACTGGGGGGCAGTGGAGGACACTACTGGGGGGCAGCGGGGACACTACTGGAGGGCAGTGGGCGACACTACTTGGGGCAGTGGGCAACACTACTGGGGGCAGTGGGGGACACTACTGGAGGGCAGCAGGGGACACTACTGGAGGGCAGCAGGGGACACTACTGGGGGCAGTGGGCAACACTACTGGGGGCAGTGGGGGACACTACTGGAGGGCAGCGGGGGACACTACTGGAGGGCAGTGGGCGACACTACTTGGGGCAGTGGGCAACACTACTGGGGCAGCGGGGGGACACTAATTTGGGGCTATGGGGGACACTACAGATGGGAAGTGGGGACACTACTGGGGGGCAGTGGGGGACACTACTAGGGGCAGTGGAGAACATTACTGCGGGCAGTGAGAGACATTACCAGAGGCTATACTGGGGGATCAGTGGTGTAACAATCAAAGTCACAGAGGGTGCAACCAAGCACTGCATAGAGGGAAGGGGGCCTGCCTGATCCAAAGTTTGCCCTGGGATCCATAGCACTCTAGTTACGCCACTGATAGAGGGCACACATTTACTTACCTCGGGCACTTTCTCGGCCATTTGGGGACTCTCACTTGGTGGTAGTTAGGGTGCCCTTGATGGTGTCAATGGTTGGCAGGGTGCAAAGCAGTAGGGCAGGTGCAGGGCTGAATCATAGCAGAGGTGCAACAGTTGTGCAAGGCAATAACAAGGCCAGTGTAGGAGTAACAAATCCAATTTTCTTTACTGAGGTAGTTTAAAGGGACACTGACAGGCCCAATAAGCATAATTATCTATATATATGCATGCACAGGTCTTCTAATGTGCTTTCAAAACATATAAGTATAACCCCTGTCCACCTTATAAATACAGAAAACTCATGTTTTATAACCTGCAGTAATCGCTTTTCTTTCTGCCCAAGGGGCGGCGTTTCAGCTCCACTTGCGCCCAGCCAGCCGCCTTGCGCCCCAACCGCCGTTTTGAAGCGCCGCCCAGCTCATCAATATTCACTTCGCTGGGTGGCTTCTGCTGTGGCTTTTTCATTTTTAATCAGTGATAAATGTATTTTTTGATTTTCACTTTTTTGTTCACTTTTTTTCACCTTTTTTTACCCAGACCCACTTGGTTCTTGACGATCCAGTGGGTCTGATGTCTGTATAATACAGTACAGTACACTATATAGTGTACTGTACTGTTTTTTCACTTTACAAAGTCTGATTAGACTTCTGCCTTTAGCAGAAGTCTAATCAGCACCATGGACAGCCTCTGATCAGTACCATGGACAGCCGGACGCCTGTGAAGGCGTCCGGTTGCCATGGTACCCATCACTCGCTGCCACAGCAGAGCAGTGGGTGATGGGGAGGGAGGGGGGCTCCCTCCCTCTCCCATCGGGGGCTGAAAAGGCACAGCAGCCCGATGGGAGAGGGAGGGAGCTTCCTCCCTCTTAACCTTTTCTATACAGCAGTCCCTACGGACCACGGCATGGAAGCAGTTATACACAGGGCATCTGTGCCAGCACAGATGTCAGGCGTTTCAAGCAGAGTGTCAGCAATGTGCTGACACTCTGCAAACCGCTGGGCTATCCTGAGAGAAGGGGCGGGCGGATGATCGCATGCCTGCCCGCCTCCCAAGCACTGCCCGCACCGTCACAGACAGCGGGGATCAGAAACTTCCGAAACTGCAGCAAACCGCAGGTCTGAATTGACCTTCGGTTTGCGGCGATCACCGACATGGGGGGGTCACAGGACCCCCTGGTGCATTTAGCCAAGGCGGCGGTGATCGAAACTATACATGACGTACCGGTACGTCATGTGTCCTTAAGTATCAGGATAACATGCCGTACCGGTACGTCATGTGTCCTGAAGAGGTTAAAGAGCTCAGTTCAGTTATTGCTGTGCCCCTGTTTATAATTTTTAAAGATTCTCTAGGTACTGGTACAGTACCAAGTGATTGCAGGTAATTATAGACCAGTTAGTTTTACTTCTGTTGTGGGAAAAATGTTTGACGGACTCTTAAGGGACTATATACAGGAGTGTGTGACTGTAAATAAAATTATAAGTGATAACCAACATGGGGTTACCAAGGACAGAAGTTGTCAGGCTAACCTGATTTGTTTTTATGAGGAGGTGAGTAGTAGCCTGGACAGAGGGGCGGCTGTGGATGTAGTGTTTCTGGATTTTGCAAAGGCTTTTGATACTGTCCCTCATAGATGTTTAATAGGTAAAGTAAGGTCTATTGGCTTGGAAAGTATAGTTTGTAATTGGATTGAAAACTGGCTGAAGGACTGTGTCCAGAGAGCTGCGGTCAATGATTCCTATTCAGAATGGTCCCGGGTTATAAGTGGTGTACCCCAAAATTCAGGGGGTGCTTAGGGGTGGGTGGGGCTTAGGGTTTTTATTTTTCTGTTACAGCGCTCACCACATAGGAGATTTTTTGATATTTTAATAGTTTAGACTTTTCAGACGTGGCTACATGTAATGTTTATTTATTTATTGTTTATATATTTTATATGTAAAATTGGGAAAGGGTGTGATTTATACTTAATATTTTGTTTTTTTTTAAACTTTTAATTTAATAACTATCTCCCCACTTAGGGGCTAAAACCTGTGATCTTTTCATCCCTTGTCCTATTCACCCTGATAGAGCTCTATCAGGGTAAAAAGGACTTTACACTGTCCCTGCTGAGCTGTGCATAGTACACACAACAGCAGGGAGCTTACCATGGCAGCCAGGACTTCAGTAGCATCCTGGCTGCCATGGTAACCGATCTGAGCCCCGGGATTACACTGCTGGGGTGTCACGACCATGGTTATGGTCGTGACTCCTTGACCTGCATGCAGTTGTCAGCGGTTTGTTCTATGTTGTCAACCACAGGTGAGGGCTTTGGGTTTGTTGCCTCACGTGTGGTTGCCGTTGGCAACATATGGTTGTTGGCAGTGTAGCAGCTGGAGCTGTTGGCTAGGCGGCTCGCTGTCACGGCATGCGGTTGCCTCTGGCAACGTGTGTGTTTATATGTGTGCACTTTCCCTGTTTGGTGTGCACGGGGATTATTGTGTGAGTGTGTGTATTCCCCTTTAAGTGGCTTCACTACCCTGTCTGGTGTTGGAAGGGTTAATTCCCTTTCCAGTGTGTGTCTGTGTGTGGGTGTGGCTACTTAGCCTCTGCTGGATGCCTGTAGCTGAGGGGTACTCCTGCCATGTTTATGCTGGAGTCATCCTCCTGGTTTATATACCATCTGCCAGTGAGGGCCACCCTTGTGGTCATAAAAGTTCAGTTTGATGTTATGAAGATGTTTCTTTGGTCTTTCTGTTTATTGCAGCTATGGTTTCCTGGGTTCCTGTGTGATGTGTGGTGTGTGCTGTGTCCGTTTGTGTTGTTAGGGACAGCAGATCTTGTACATGTGTTCCAGGCTGTGTGTCTGTGGCAGGTAGGTGTGGTTCTTGTTTCACTTACCTGCCATTTCTATATGCTGTATATGTCCCCCTTTCCTTGCAGCTTGGCCAGTGAGACTCCTGTTCGTCCTTGTCTAGGAGGAACAGGTCGTCTTACCCTGCTCCTAATCCAGGGCTACCCTGAGGGCTAGTAGCGACCCTAGGTTCCAGAGTATGAGCCCTCCTACCATCAGGGTTGGCTCATACAGCTAGGAGTCAGGGTCAGAATTAGGGATGTATTAGGAGGTGACCTGCTCCCTGATTCCTGTCCTTGCCTAGCAGCGACCAACATCTTCTGTCATCGCACGGCTGAGGGTTTCCCCCATCCTCAGCCGTGACCTGGGGCTCCGATCAGAAGCTGCCACTGCCACAAATGAGGAGTAGGGGAGAAGCGACCCTGTGGCCACTGCCACCAATGATTTTAATACTGGGGGGGTGCACTGTGCCACTAATGTTTTTAATACTGGGGGGTGCACTGCACCACCAATGATAATTAACCTTTAATACAGGAGGCGGGTGCGGCAGAATCACATAGCCGACACCCGACCTCTGACAGGGAGCTGTGATCAGCGGCAGTTAACCCCTCAGGTGCCGCACCCGCCTACTGGGAGGAGACATCAGCTTCTCTCCCTGGGCATACCTTCTCTCTGGCTGTAGCATTGTCCAATCACTGCGCAGAGCGTCACAGCCAGGGAGAAATAAAATAGCTCACCTTCTCCCTGGCTGTGACACGCTGCGATTGGACAGTGCTACAGCCAGAGAGAAGGAGACGCCCAGGGAGAGAAGCTGATGTCTCCTCCCTGGTGTTCCAATAGTAGCATTTAGCATACAGCGCGGGAGATGGTAATGGGGGCCACAGCGGGAAAACGGAGCTGCGCCCAGAAATAATAGTAAGTGCAGGGAGATCCCTGGGCACCACTCTACATGTCCTGCTACTTAGTTAATAAAGTCCAGACCCATGAAAGGTCCTCTGGTTAATTATCATTGGTGGCACAGTGGCCACAGTCCCTCCCCTCCTCCGCCCACTCTCTCCTCATTGGTGGCAGTGGCTGGCCGGCATCACAGTTGGAAGGAAGGAACGCTCTGATTCCTTCCCGCTGTACAGTGCCCCGCTGTGTGTGATGTCCGCATCGTGCGCATGTGCCTGGCGTCTCCGCTCTTCTGTATTGCTGCGGCCCAGCAAACAATGTTCTAGGGCCAGGTCCTGGGCCGTGGCCCAGCAGTTGGGGACTGCTGTCCTAGGGGATGAAACACTGGGGGAGTCACTTATAGAGAAAGATTTGGGTGTCCTTGTGTATGGTAGATTAAATTACAGCAGAAAATGTCAATCATCTGCTTCTAAGGCCACCAGGATGTTGTCATGCATTAAACGAGGCATGGACTCGCGGGCCAGGGATGTAATATTACCACTTTACAAAGCGTTGGTGCGGCCTCATCTGGAATATGCAGTCCAGTTCTGGACACCAGTACATAGAAAAGACGCTCTGCAGATGAAAAAAAGTACAGAGGAGAGTGACTAGACTGATAAGGGGCATGGAGGGTCTTGTTATGAAAAAAGATTAAAAGAATTTAATTTATTTAGTCTTGAGAAGAGACGTCTAAGGGGGGACATGATTAACCCATACAAATCTATAAATGGGCCATACACAAAATATGGTGAAAAACTGTTCCATGTAAAATGCGCTTAAAAGACAAAAAAAAAATAAAGTTTAGTGTCCGGAAGCGTCAAAACTTCTTTACTGTAAGATCTGTGAATCTGTGGAATAGACTTCCTCAGGACGTGGTCACAGCAGGAACAGTGGACATTTTTAAAAAGGGTTTAAGTGAATTCTTAAAAGTAAACAACTTTAAGGGTCCATTCACACGTCCGTTGTTTCTTTCCTGATCTGTTCCGTTTTTTGCAGAACAGATCTGGACCAGTTGCGTACCCATTCATTTTCAATAGGTCCTGAAAAAAATCGGACAGCACAATGTGTGCTGTCCATTTCCGTTGTTCCGTTCCGCATGTCCGAAAAAATATAAAACTTGTCCTATTATTATCCGCAAAATCGGATCCTGGTACAATACAAAGTCAATGGATCCGCAAAAAATTGATGACATACGAATGACATTTTCAGGAACAACGGATCCGCAAAAAACGGACCGAAATTCGGGATATAGAAAAATACTGACGTGTGAATGGACCCTAATGCTTATGAAAACGTGTAGAAATCTGAGTCTCACTTCCTTCTGGGATTCGCGTCCCGACCTATCCCTTGACTGAACTTGATGGACTTATGTCTTTTTTAAACCGTATTAACTATGAAACTAACTATGTAAGTGCTCCTATTTCAAATCTTACAAATATCACATAGAAAAAGTGCATTAACATTAGCAATGAACTTTAACCCAAATTAACCATTTGCAGTAGCTCTCTGGGGTACTATGCATCTCTACAGTTCTGTGCACCAAAATTGAAATCTATGCAAGGAAGGGAGCAGGCATAGATTTCAGATACAATTTATACCAGTTTCCTGGATTTCTAATAAATATGCTGCTCACTCCTCGCCCTGCTCAGCCCATTTTTTGGACGTTTTGGTGCCAGTTTTCTGGTATACAGGAACCTATATATAGGGGCTTTTTTCTTCACACTGTACTGTGCAACTTCAATGAGAAACAGTACCCCCACCTGAGCTGAAGGCATCAAAGGCATCTCACCTGGCCGGCCAGTACTCCGTATGTACTGATAAGAGGCAAGAACTCCGAAAACAGTGCTGTCTGCAGATGGGTGTCTATAGTTTAGCTCATGCATTCTCAAACTGCGGCCCTCCAGCTGTTGTAAAACTACAACTCCCACCATGCCCTGCTGTAGGCTGATACCTGTAGGCTGTTCGGGCATGCTGGGAGTTGTAATTTTGCAACAGCTGGAGGGCTGCAGTTTGAGGATGCCTGGTTTAGCTGGTATAAACTATTTTAGATGCAAGAAACTGCTGCAGGAATATTGCTCTAATCCATGATGAAAAGTAACTTACTTTTAATCCACAATGAATGCCAAGTGACTGGACTGCAAGTGTAAGAAAACCTCTAGAAGGACATGTTCTCTAATGTCACAACAGTCTAATAACTTGTTGACAGCTCGGGGATCTCAACAGTGAATCATCTATTTCCAAGGAGACCAGAAGATCCAAGACATTCTTGTATGTGTTGACAGTATTATAGTGCTTATGTCCTCAGCCTTGTTACAGGGGCGGCTGAGATCTGCCACTGTCCCGCGTACCTAGCCTGGCCGCACGAGTTTGCCTCCTATTGTCTTCTTCTCAGTGGGTCCAGCCGCCAGGCCTGCTCTGTCCCTCCACATAGACTTCAGCCTGCTAGCCAGAAATGCATCTCCTCCCTCTGTCCCTTAAATGGCCGGTGCACACGTACCCTAATTTTCACCAGCCAATGGCTGGCAAGCCTGGGGTACTTAAAGGGGTTGTCCGGGTTCAGAGCTGAACCCGGACATACCCTTATTTTCACCCCGGCAGCCCTCCTGAGCCTGGCATCGGAGCATCTCATGCTCCGATGCGCTCCCGTGCCTTGCGCTAGATCGCGCAGGGCACAGGCTCTTGTGTTTTCAATAACACACTGCCGGGCGGTAACTTCCGCCCAGCAGTGTGTTCGGTGACGTCACCGGCTCTGAGGGGCGGGCTTTAGCTCTGCCCTAGCCGTTTTACTGGCTAGGGCAGAGCCAAATCCCGCCCATCAGTGCCGGTGACGTCACCGGGCTGCCTGTCAGCCCCATGGTGAGCCCGGTTCGTCACCGGAACTCAGAAAAATGCCTTTGCCCTGCGCGATTTAGCACAGGGCAAAGGAGAGCATCGGAGCATGAACTGCTCCGATGCTCATGTCAGGGGGGCTGCCGGGGTGAAAATGGAGGTATGTCCAGGTTCAGCTCTGAACCTGGACAACCCCTTTAAAGGGGTTGTCTCACCTGATAAAGTCATAGTTATTGTGTATATGATGTTATTTTCAGTCACTTTGTAATGTACTTCTATTTTCTATATGGCTTCTCTTCCCCGTTTCCTTTCATTATATCTTCCTTTAGATCATGCTGGTCTCTAGGGGTTACGGCCACCGCTGTAGTGCTGGAATGAACTTGCGGTGGCTGCGCTTGCGCACTTGTAGAGAAATATCCGGCCTTTCTGGTGGCTGGGAATCGCGGGGGCGAGCGCACATAGAGGCCAGTGTATGTGCATTCGCTCCCGTCCCCGGCCACCTATGTATTCTTGGATTAGCTCCTGCACCCGGCCACCTCGTTCTTGCTATAGAGCATCTTCAGGGCATGCGCTGCAGCCCTGTTCTCTACAGTTATGCTAGGAGGGTAAATAGTATAACAGGTAGGGTTGCCACCTTTCCCAACAAAAAATACTGGGCAAGTTAAGCCACACCCCAACGGAGGTGTGGTTGTGGGGGCGTGGCCTAACACAGGGTGTGAAGTCGCTGTCATACTGTGGCTCCCCAGGAATATTAAAGCTCCCATTAGCGCCCCCAGTAATAGTAATGCACCCAGTAATAGTAATGCCCCCTCAGTAATAGTAATGCCCCATTAGTGTGCCCCAGTAAGAGTAATGGCCCTATTAGTGTGCCCCAGAATGAATAATGCCCCCTATTAGTGCCCTCCAGTAAGAATAATGCCCCCATTAGTGTATAGGTATTCAGCGGCTCACCCCAAACCCTCCCAAAGGACCCGGTGCTCACTCCACGGATTCACCCAAATCCGGAATGAAAAATGCAAAATGTATAGATTGTTGGAGGGCACTCAATTACCTGTAAAACATCAATATAGGGTGTCAATAACCTTATTTACTATACATAAAAAACTATACATACATAAAAAAGTGCAACATGCACCCAATAGAACCTAAAACCTGTATGGTGCAAATGCACAGTATGACCGCAGATGCAGGCTGTGGACCCGATCCCGATGTGGGCAGTCCGAGTCCAGCTATACTATCCTAAGGAGGTATAGGATGATATTGGTCCGAATGTAGGACCGCACTTAATCGCCGTGTAAGGCGTATAGACAATGTATAGATAGATGCAGCCCTGTGGGGCAGAGTACGTTACCCCTCTTCTTAGGCTGGATGAAGATAAGAAGGTGTCCTTGCTCCGCCGCTTGGACTCACATCGGCGTCCCGTGTGGTCTCAAGGTCTCATACGCGTTGTCCCACGTGACCTAGCGGCACACCACGTGATCCACGCGGCTCCTTGAAGAACAGATAAGTATGTTGGTTCCTAGAGTCCGGACTGTGCGATGTTAATAACGCATAAATCCACTCAGCCGGGGTCCAGGGGGCTGCCTTTAGATGTCGGCACCTCAAGGACTTAAGCGAGAGCTTTGCTGTCGTATACCGGGCGCGTTTCGGGGATCAATCCTCAGCGGTAATGGCAGCATCTACATTCTATTTGCCCTCCATTCCTTCAACGAGGGATTCTGGGACCTCAATTGCATTGAAATCCCGATATGGATCACTTCTACGGGCAATGTTCTTATTTTTCACAACCGCAAATGCGGTATTCCTACTTTTTCTGTCTCATTGGGTCAATTTTTGCAAACGTATATATCATATAAAATAAAACTGCTTGCTGCGCCCATACATTGAAATGACATCACAGACAACCTGTGACCTCATTACATAGCTAAATTTTGTTGCCCCCATACAAATTTAGTTGCCCCCAAAAAATGCACATGTGGCATGAATGCGCCTCCTGAATTTGAAAGACGCACATGCGGTATCGGTGCGCTTTCTAATGCCCAGGTGCGTTTATTGGAGCCATAATGCTAGATCACAGACTGTTGCCAAAAAACATAAAAATGGCCTACAAAACATTAAAATACATTAAAAAACCATGTAAATGACCTCAAAATTGACGGGACTCTAAGAATATTGCTAGAGAGGTGGGTTCCAGAATGGAGGTAATCTTGAGGGGTGGTCCGGCAGGGATAGGGCATCCAAGTGCTGGAAACAACAGCCTGACTTGTATCCCATGTCCCCACCAGACAACCACCCTTTTTTATATATATTTGGTTCGATCACAAGAACCCAAACAACTTCATTTCTGCGTTTAACCCCTTTGGGACCGTGTTAAACTCAAATATCCTACGGGATTCCTGTCTGCACATACGAATGATCTGATTTCCTCCTCTTTTTGATTGATGTACTTTTTCAATGGCTGTAAAGCGAAGAGAGGATGGGTAACAATTATGAAAGATTTTATAATGTTTGGAGAGCGAATGTAATTCGTCTCCCTTTATAATTTTCAAAATGTGTTTCCTCACCCTCTTTTTCAGGGGCCTTTTGGTTCTGCCTACATACTGTTTACGGCATGGACATTCAAGGAGGTAAATGACATTTGGGATTCACATGTTAATGTTTCCCTGATCTCAATCTCAAAATCATTTTGTGAAGATTTTACTTTTATAGTCTTTTTAGGGAAGGAAGTATTCTTGCAATTTAGACATTGCCCACATCTAAAGAACCCCTTTGGTTTGATCCACAGGGAGCCGGTTGTGGTCTGTTGTTGTTTAATAGTGGGGGCTACTTTCGGGGCCAAACTATTGGCTCTGGTGTATGTTATTTGTGGGAACCCTGATAAAAAAAAGGGCCCAAAAGTTTATCCTCTAATTAGAAATGCCAATATTTTCTGACAATCCTGTCTACCTGTTTGTGTTGTGTGAGTCTCAAGATTTCATTTTGTTCTGTGGCCTCTTTTGGTGTGAAAAAAAGAATCCCTCTCCATTCCCCTTACTTTCTCCAAGGCTTCCGTGATAATTGTCGGCGGATATTCTTTCTCCAGAAACTGGTCCCTTAGTACTGAGGCCTCCACTTCAAATTGACCCCTATGAGTACAGCTGCGCCTCATTGCCTAAACTGGCTGACCGGTATATTGGTGAGCCATCTAGGCAGATGGCAGCTAGAGAATCTAATATAGCTGTTTTAAGCAACCGTTTTGAAGTGGGTACTGCAAATGATTTTTTGCCCCTCAACCTTTAAATTGACATCCAGAAATGTGGCCTCTCCATGTCTAATATCGGGGGTAAATTTCAAATTCCTATCATTCTGATTAATATCAATTAAAAACATATTTAACGATTCCTCGTCACCCTGCCAAATAAAAAACACATTGTCGATGTACCGGCGCTAGAGCACCAGACTCGTCCCCAGCTTGGGACGGATGATGTCATCCTCCCACTGGGCAAAAAAAATATTGGCATAGCTGGGGGCGAATCTGGTGCCCATGGCGGTACCGGTTAGCTGCAGAAAAAACCTCAAACATGAAGTAATTATGTGACAAAATGAACTGAACTGCTTCCAAAATGAGCCCAATCTGCGCTTCCTCCAGTCCACTGTTCCTTCTGAGTTGACTATTCAGGGCCTCGAGGCCTTGGTGTGTTCAATTATCGTATACAACGAACTGACATCAAGAGTCCCCATAATCCAATGTTCCTCCCATTTTAACAATTCTATAGTCTTAATTATATCAGTCGTATCTTTGATATACGACGGGACTTTTTTGACCACTGGTTGTAGCCATTCATCTATGTATTGCGACAAATTGGCAGAGATAGATTCAATCCCTGATACAATCGGCCTACCTGGTGGGGATTTCAAATCCTTATGGATCTTGGGGATGCAATAAAAGGCAGGAATCCTTTTGTCAGTAAACACGATAAAACGGGCCTCATGTTCCAATAGAAAGCCTCCCTCTAGGCTCTTCCGGCTTAGCTCAGTTAATACTTGGAAAAAATCATCCGTCGGGTCCCTTCTCAATCTCTTATATGTGGAGTCTTCATTCAATTGTCGAAGACACTCATCTCTGTATGCCTCTGTATCAAGGATCACTACAGCTCCACCCTTATCTGCTGGGCGTATGGTGATGTCGTTTGTCTTCTGCAGTTGTTGAATCGCTTCAATCTCCTTTCTGCTCAGATTGTTTTTATTCCTTGGTTTTATTTGTCTCAACTCCCATTTGCCCTTAAGGCCATCATTTTGCCACTTGTTTCCTGCCTAGGGTATTTTTTCGATCTCTCTCTTAGGGTAGTGTGAGGGTATCTTTCAAGTCTAGTGTCCACTGGCTTGTGTGGGAACCCAGGGTTCTTTAGAAAATATTTCTTTAGGCATAGTTTCCTAATGAACTTTTCTATCCCGATGTAGGTGGAAAATTTGTCAATTGGCTTAGTGGGAGCAAATTTTAATCCCTTATTTAACAATGAAATCTGTGCCTCCGTGAGTTGAATTTTACTAATATTGATTATACTCAATATGTCCTGTGTGCATAGGGATTGTGCCTTTTTCCGTGAATGTCTCCCTCTCCGTGTCTTTTTTGTGTGCTGTAATGTTGGGACATTTGATTCAACGGTGACCTGTTCCAATGAGTGATTTGACCCTGATAATTGCCATCTCTCGTGCGTCACTTGACGGTGTCTTAAATTGTAGTCGTGCTGTCGTGTATGCTGGTGCCTCTGTGTTGGATTCCATATGTGTCGACGTGGGGGGGGGAAGGGGTTCGGGATTTCCTGACCCTGTGGTGTTTAGTGTGCCCCAGAATGAATAATGCCCCCTATTAGTGCCCCCCAGTAAGAATAATGCCCCCATTAGTGCCACCAATTAAGAATAATGCCCCCATTAGTGCCACTCATTAAGAATAATGCCCCCATTAGTGACCCCCAGTTAGAGTAATGTGACCCTCATCCCCCGGGAACCGTCACTTGGGGCCGGCACACTGACTGTAGAGTTTTGTGTGAGAGTCTGGCAGCTTTCCTGGGCTAGGTAACGGACACCGGGGGAGAGGGGAGGTGTCGTGATAGAAAAGGAGCACAGCAGAAGATCCGGGGACGGGAGGAGTGCAGGCCCGCGGCTCGTCTCATTGTTATACCGCCTCATCTGTGAGTGAGAGCAGCTCAGTCCTGGCGCAGCCGCCATGCTGTGGGGCGAGGGTTTGCTGCTCTCTTTCAGCAGTGTCTTTGTGCTCCTGCTTCTGACCACTCGCAGCCCCCATCTCTCCGGCTTCCAATCCATCCTGACCGGCGACCTCGTCCTCTTCAGGTTCGAGCCGGTCCCGGAGTGCTGGCCGCTTACAGCTCGCCGCTGCTCACTCACCGCCAGCTGTCAGGACTGTGAGTGAGCAAGTCAGACAGTCTGCACTGCAGTTTGAAATTAATCCTGTGTCCGTGTCTGAGACAGGCTTGTACCCGGACACAGGATTACAAACCCAGACTGTCCGAGTCAATCCCGTACGGGTGGCAACCTTAATAACAGGTTTGGGGCTTGCACAAATAGCCCCAAACCTGTAATATACAGATCGCAAGTGCCAGCTGTCATCTTGTGAAAGATGACTGTAGGAAAGCTTCAGGTCTAACCTGAAAGTTTCCTATAGCGGCTGGCAGAGCGATCCTATCTGTCTCCTGGTAGCCTTATCAGGAGACAGACATCACCCTTGCTGGGACCCACTGTTATCTCTATATGCAAATATATAGCGATAACAGTATGAAGTGAGCTAGGAGGGCTGCCTGTGTGAGCGCACATGGAGAGGCAAGGGTTACTGTCAGGAGGAGAAGCCCCGCTCCAGCTCAGAACAAAGCCAGCAGAGATGCTGGGAAGGCAGAAGGTGAGACAACCCCTTTAAGGCACCTTCCCCTGTGGCAGGGTGCCTGAATAATAGCTTTCATAGCTTGCAAGTGCCTGCAAAGGTGTGCTGTTTCTTATTGTCTGCCTCTGTACTGACTTTCTGCCCTTTTACCATCTTATGACCCTCTGTTGCCTGGCCTGACCTATGCATTGACACTCTGATGCCTGCTCTGACCTTGGCCTGTCCCTGAATATGGTTTTGCCTGACCATTCGGTGTCTTTTGACCCCCTGTGGGTGAGCTGTCAATCACACAGACTCTACTTAAGGAGATAACAGATTGGTGGTTCCCTGCAGGGAAGTCCAGATCCTTGTATTGAAGTTAAAGGGTGAATGCCAGGGGACTGCCAGAATAATGGTGTAACGGACCGTTTCAGCAGACAAGGGGTTAAAATCCGTTTAGGCAATATGCCCCTTTCTGAGAGACAGGCACAGCTACTGCAGAACACCAACCTCCCGAACTGGATACAAAATAGCACTCCAAACTGGAACCTCGTGAATAGCTGCCGGCAGACGAACAGGAAAAGCGTACAGTCAGCTTACACTCCTGGCAATCAGTCTCTAACAGCATATAGGGAATCCCCCCAATAACGAGACAAGGCTCCGTCTTGAGGGTCAGCAGTGGTCTGATGTGCTGGCACACCCAGCCTGGTTTTTATTACAGTTTTGCAAATACAGAACAGATACAACACATCCCCACAATGCATCATGGTTTCCTCCTCTCTGTCCCAGAGACAACCAAAGGCAATCCAATTATCTCTCAGGACAAAGGGAGATCACCAATACACATGTGGAGACAAAAGGACAGACATCACCATTTAAACACACAATGGCACACCCCCACAGCAAACACAGACATTTAACATATCCCCAGATAGCTCAAGTCTGAGTGCATATCATTAGGTGAATGGCACTCAGAATACACGAATACAATAATATTAGCTATCTGGGTGCCCTCACATAACATACAATTTAACCGAACGCATAATAACATAAAATACAATTCTACAGACAGATTTAAGCTGTGCGGCCGGTCTGTTTTCTCCTCTAAAGTTACTATGGGCCATAATCCTGAGGCAAGAGGCTTTTAAACAGCCCTCTCCAAAACCCAGTGGCGAGGTTGGTTTCGCCACAAATGTCCTTAGGATTAGCCCAAATCTATTGGTTGACACAGTGGTTCCATACCAAATGCCCTAACACCTTTGTAGTCCGCTATTGTTGGTGGACACATAAGTGCTAGCATTAGTGTCCCTGAACCAGTGTCACTTACTGCCTCATGACTCCTTTTGCCCCAATTTTCAACCACAATGACCAATTACCAACAATGGAGCCTTAATTACCAGCCACACATCTTTACAATTTTGGAGTTCAACAACAGTAGAGGGAAGGTCGATCTGACTTGCAAGCTATGGTTAATCTGACTTTGTTTCAGCTCCATGGCCCTTGGGCTATCTTCACTGGACTTCTGGTCCTTGTCTGTCAACTTCCACATAGATGGGGTCACCTGCTGCAGCCAGTGACTGGCCTTAGCGGTGATGTGTGCCTAAGCGGCATGTCACTGCTGGGCACTGGCGTGCCTAGGGTGTTTGGCACCTGGGGCGGATGCTTTCTCTGGAACCTCCCCCCGCCCCCCATACTTGACCACATACCTCTTACATCCAGGGACATCTCCTGTCATGTAGACCTTCACTTTCCTCTTCTCCTCCGTTAGACCACCATGACAAATTCTTTCAGCCGCATCTCGTCTCTACACAGTTTGTAACACAGACACGTTAGATTTCTCAATAGATAAACGTGAAAGTGTAGAAGCAGCACCTTACGGTCTCAAGATAATGCGTTGTTCAATGCAGCAGCCTAGCCGTAGGCCCTTGATCCATCAGGCCTTGGAATACGTATATAAAAAGGAAGATGGCTTCGGCAGCATGTAGCAGTATCAAAAACTTCTTTATTTGTACCTCCAGACACAAATGGCAACGTTTCGACTGTTCACCAGTCTTTGTCAAGCCTAATGACATCGGTGTTGGTAGGCATATAAATACCCCCCATAATAAAAAACACGCCCCACATTTAAATCAACAAAGCTAATCATTGTGATGGAATAAATCTGTACAGGTTGTTACTTACTGAAACCGGCATGGTCTCCCTCCTCCTCGTGTGCGCCACAGCGTGTTATTTACTCCATTGCGCAGCCGCGGCTCACCGGCTACACATGCCGGAAGTGTCGTCAGTTACCATGACTACGGCAGGCGTAGACGTCTCCGGCCAATAGATAGCCAGAAGAGAACATTGTCGTCATCATCTGCGCGACGCCCACGTGACACCCCACATGGTGCGCACAACCGTGCGTCAATCTCATGGGTCACATGGGCGGCGCAGCCAATGGAGACATAGTGCAAGTGTCGGAGCCATGGAAACCCCGACGCCGTGGACTGCGCAACTTATCCTAAGGTGATGTGCATGATCCATATGTCAACATGCACACGATAGGTGGCTGGATGAACATTGTCAGATCAAGATCGCAACAATGATCACCACATTCTCCCTAACTGATGCCCAAATCAAACAGAGGTGGAGACCATGTCCGGCGTCGCATGTCATTATGTATAGCACATATTTCAAAAATGACACCCATCAGACAATAAAAGGCATTATATCATACAATTATAGCAATCACTATAATGGGGATGTGTTATCACATATAAAAAATTAATTATAAAAAATTAATTAATGATGTCCCTATACTGAAGAGGACCATCGAACGACCCACATCAGTCGATAGATGTAACGTTAAACTCCAAGTTTAACCCATAGGGTTGAAGGGATCTAAGGGTATGGATCCACTTAAGTTCCTTTTTCCTTAGGATCGCCTTCCTATCACCACCTCTTCTCAGATATCCAACGCTGTCTATTGCTCGGAATCTTAATTGATTAATAGCATGTTTACAATCAATAAAGTGTTTGGCAACCGGTTTGTCAATGGCTCCTGTTCTAATAGTACTCTTATGCTTATTAATCCTTTCCCTCAGTTCCATTGTGGTTTCACCCACATATATTAGGCTACACGGACACTGTATCATGTAAACCACATCTGTGGATTTGCATGTGAAGTGTCCCTTGATCTTAAACCGTTTACCACTATAGGGATGAGTAAAACCATCACCTCTCATGATGCAACTGCAGTTGCAGCAGGAGAGGCAAGGGAAATTACCATTCCTAAGTGGTGCCAGTCTTTTCTGTTTGTCTAAATCCTTACCTCCTATGTCCGCTTTAACCAATCTGTCACGTAAATTACGAGTCCGTTTATATGCCATCATTGGGGGGACAGAAAACTCTTTGACTGTTGGCAGTCCTTTCTGAAGGATCTGCCAATCCTGGCGTAAGATGGCAGCAATATTGCGGCTGTCACCCCCAAAGATGGACACAAAAGGGATACGGGCAGACTCTTGTTTCAGTGGTTTTCTCACCAATGTGGATCCACGATTCATGGAAGTAATCCTATGTTTGGTACGGTTAATCAGCTGGTTAGGGTAGCCTCTCTTTGTAAATTTCCTACACATCTCATCTATTCTGTAGTCAAATTGGGTGTCATCGGATACAATCCGACGTACCCTTAGTAACTGGCTCCATGGAAGAGAATTCACCATGGACTGAGGGTGATTACTGTTGTACATTAGTAGGGTATTCCTATCTGTAGGTTTCTGGAATAGATCAGTACTGATCATTCCATTGTGCACCTGAACTCGGACGTCAAGGAACTGCAGCTCACGGGCAGAATGCATCACGGTGAACTGCAGGTCCCGGACCCCAGAGTTCAGGTGCACATGGAAATCCTCCAGTTCAGGTATAGTGCCTGTCCAAATCAAGAAAATGTCGTCGATGTAGCGCCACCAGCACAGAACCCTCTCCAAAAAAGTGGAGCGATACACAAGCCGATCCTCGACCTCCGCCATGAAGATGTTAGCGTAGGTGGGGGCCATATTGGACCCCATCGCCACACCACGCTTTTGCTGGTAGAAGGTGTCCCCAAAGAGGAAATAATTCCTCCTCAGGACCACCTCCAGGAGGGCGAGGATCAACCGGCGTGCCCCAGGAGAGAGTTCTGTGCTGGCAAGGGCCACATCGACGACACCCAAACCATAAGAGTGGTCGATGGACGTGTACAGCGATACAACACATTGGTGAGAAACCACTGAAACAAGAGTCTGCCCGTATCCCTTTTGTGTCCATCTTTGGGGGTGACAGCCGCAATATTGCTGCCATCTTACGCCAGGATTGGCAGATCCTTCAGAAGGACTGCCAACAGTCAAAGAGTTTTCTGTCCCCCCAATGATGGCATATAAACGGACCCCGTAATTTACGTGACAGATTGGTTAAAGCGGACATAGGAGGTAAGGATTTAGACAAACAGAAAAGACTGGCACCACTTAGGAAGGGTAATTTCCCTTGCCTCTCCTGCTGCAACTGTAGTTGCATCATGAGAGGTGATGGTTTTACTCATCCCTATAGTGGTAAACGGTTTAAGATCAAGGGACACTTCACATGCAAATCCACAGATGTGGTTTACATGATACAGTGTCCGTGTAGCCTAATATATGTGGGTGAAACCACAATGGAACTGAGGGAAAGGATTAATAAGCATAAGAGTACTATTAGAACAGGAGCCATTGACAAACCGGTTGCCAAACACTTTATTGATTGTAAACATGCTATTAATCAATTAAGATTCCGAGCAATAGACAGCGTTGGATATCTGAGAAGAGGTGGTGATAGGAAGGCGATCCTAAGGAAAAAGGAACTTAAGTGGATCCATACCCTTAGATCCCTTCAACCCTATGGGTTAAACTTGGAGTTTAACGTTACATCTATCGACTGATGTGGGTCGTTCGATGGTCCTCTTCAGTATAGGGACATCATTAATCAATTTTTTATAATTAATTTTTTATATGTGATAACACATCCCCATTATAGTGATTGCTATAATTGTATGATATAATGCCTTTTATTGTCTGATGGGTGTCTATTTTGAAATATGTGCTATACATAATGATATGCGACGCCGGACATGGTCTCCACCTCTGTTTGATTTGGGCATCAGTTAGGGAGAATGTGGTGATCATTGTTGCGATCTTGATCTGACAATGTTCATCCAGCCACCTATCGTGTGCATGTTGACATATGGATCATGCACATCACCTTAGGATAAGTTGCGCAGTCCACGGCGTCGGGGTTTCCATGGCTCCGACACTTGCACTATGTCTCCATTGGCTGCGCCGCCCATGTGACCCATGAGATTGACGCACGGTTGTGCGCACCATGTGGGGTGTCACGTGGGCGTCGCGCAGATGATGACGACAATGTTCTCTTCTGGCTATCTATTGGCCGGAGACGTCTACGCCTGCCGTAGTCATGGTAACTGACGACACTTCCGGCATGTGTAGCCGGTGAGCCGCGGCTGCGCAATGGAGTAAATAACACGCTGTGGCGCACATGAGGAGGAGGGAGCCATGCCGGTTTCAGTAAGTAACAACCTGTACAGATTTATTCCATCACAATGATTAGCTTTGTTGATTTAAATGTGGGGCGTGTTTTTTATTATGGGGGGTATTTATATGCCTACCAACACCGATGTCATTAGGCTTGACAAAGACTGGTGAACAGTCGAAACGTTGCCATTTGTGTCTGGAGGTACAAATAAAGAAGTTTTTGATACTGCTACATGCTGCCGAAGCCATCTTCCTTTTTATATACGTATTCCAAGGCCTGATGGATCAAGGGCCTACGGCTAGGCTGCTGCATTGAACAACGCATTATCTTGAGACCGTAAGGTGCTGCTTCTACACTTTCACGTTTATCTATTGTTGATCCGGGAGGCGTGCACCAGGGGGTTGAAAATCGTGGAGTTATATACACCATGGAGGGTCCCCCAGGTCCAAGTAAGAACATGGATACCTCGTCAAGACACATGTACGTTTATACTGAGGAGGACATTCAGCGGCTGATTAATGTCGATGGAGGTGATGTAACCTTTTTAAGTTCTCCCTCGGTTGATATCTTGAAACGTAAAGCTGAACAAGATCTTAAGAGATTAAATACCATGGAGTTGCACCTAATAACTCTGAGAGAGTATTATAAACAGCAAAGAATACCAAGGGGCCTCAGGTCCAATCTTCGCCCGAATTTATTCCCTTCCAACGGCGATTTTTGCAAAGCTTTTGAAGCAATAAATAATCAATACTCTTTTGAGTTGATGCTGCTCAATATAGATTATCTACAGAAAGAAGTGGATAACCTGAAGGTAATTACAACCAATTTGGAAACCCAGATTCGGGACCTGATGAGTGGCGAGGAGTTTACAGCTTACAAAGAAAAAACGAATCAACACGTTATGCGGCACAAATCCGAGGTTGAACACATTAAAAGGGATAAGTGGCACAGAGACTTGGATGATTACCAATCTGGTAAAATTTACAATTGGCAGACGTCTCAATCACAAAGATTTAACAGGCGGAGACGTGGGAAACGCTTTGATCAAGGCAAGTTTGGCTTCAGCACTGGTAAGTCCGACTCTGCTGATGAGTCAGGTGCGTCCAATAATTTTTTAGGCCATGGCCGAAAAAGAGGCGAGGGCGATACAGAAGGGGTGGTAGGAGACACCATCGATCCAGCAAGGGCCCTTCCCCCTATACCCATGGAAGCCTCTTCCCATCCACAGGGGAGGATAACGAGGCGCGGGCTACGGAAATGAACCTAGTTGTGAACATTTCATCTTCCCAACTTGATGATATACAAACCAATGTATTGAGCCGGGGCTTGACGTTCTGCCCCACTACCCCACGTGATTGGTTCGAACTTGAACTGGACCTACAAAAGTTCTTTAGACGCCTTAGGCTGAAAGCCTTTTTCTCAATGAGAGACATCGATACATCCAGGTGTCCACCAATTGTACCCACTGATACGCTTATGTGTAAAGATTTTGATTTACGCAACAAAAGTTATTTTTCGCCACCGCAAAATAACCATGTGGTTGAAACATATATCAGCTTTGTCAGGAAACGAATTGACCAATTGAGGGAGGATGGTACTGACCAGTTCAGGCATAATCTGTCCCAGGTTGAGAGGCGGGCTTTGTCTGAACTGGAAAGCAATATAAATTTAACCATTAAGCCAGCTGACAAGGGGGGTGCCGTGGTCGTCATGGATACCTGTAAATATATTAATGAGATCACACGACAGGTAGGGGACGTTAATGTCTATGAGATACTGAACAAGGATCCGAAGTTTGATATAGCAGGTATTATAGGGGTATTGTTGGATGAGGCACTTAGCCAAGGAGTCATCGATGATGAACTTTATAATTTTTTACATGTGAGCCACCCAATTACCCCTGTAATATATGTTCTACCAAAGATCCACAAGAGTTTAATGGATCCTCCTGGCCGACCCATTGTGTCGGGCAGGGGCTCCATCTTTAATCCCATATCAATTTTTTTAGATAGGGTATTGCGGATCCATGCGACCACGGCCCCCTCCTATATCAGAGACACTGGCCATTTCCTGACTAAGCTGAACGCACTGGTTTTGCCTGCGGAATTTTTACTTGCAAGTTTCGATGTTGTATCGCTGTACACGTCCATCGACCACTCTTATGGTTTGGGTGTCGTCGATGTGGCCCTTGCCAGCACAGAACTCTCTCCTGGGGCACGCCGGTTGATCCTCGCCCTCCTGGAGGTGGTCCTGAGGAGGAATTATTTCCTCTTTGGGGACACCTTCTACCAGCAAAAGCGTGGTGTGGCGATGGGGTCCAATATGGCCCCCACCTACGCTAACATCTTCATGGCGGAGGTCGAGGATCGGCTTGTGTATCGCTCCACTTTTTTGGAGAGGGTTCTGTGCTGGTGGCGCTACATCGACGACATTTTCTTGATTTGGACAGGCACTATACCTGAACTGGAGGATTTCCATGTGCACCTGAACTCTGGGGTCCGGGACCTGCAGTTCACCGTGATGCATTCTGCCCGTGAGCTGCAGTTCCTTGACGTCCGAGTTCAGGTGCACAATGGAATGATCAGTACTGATCTATTCCAGAAACCTACAGATAGGAATACCCTACTAATGTACAACAGTAATCACCCTCAGTCCATGGTGAATTCTCTTCCATGGAGCCAGTTACTAAGGGTACGTCGGATCGTATCCGATGACACCCAATTTGACTACAGAATAGATGAGATGTGTAGGAAATTTACAAAGAGAGGCTACCCTAACCAGCTAATTAACCGTACCAAACATAGGATTACTTCCATGAATCGTGGATCCACATTGGTGAGAAAACCACTGAAACAAGAGTCTGCCCGTATCCCTTTTGTGTCCATCTTTGGGGGTGACAGCCGCAATATTGCTGCCATCTTACGCCAGGATTGGCAGATCCTTCAGAAAGGACTGCCAACAGTCAAAGAGTTTTCTGTCCCCCCAATGATGGCATATAAACGGACTCGTAATTTACGTGACAGATTGGTTAAAGCGGACATAGGAGCTAAGGATTTAGACAAACAGAAAAGACTGGCACCACTTAGGAATGGTAATTTCCCTTGCCTCTCCTGCTGCAACTGCAGTTGCATCATGAGAGGTGATGGTTTTACTCATCCCTATAGTGGTAAACGGTTTAAGATCAAGGGACACTTCACATGCAAATCCACGGATGTGGTTTACATGATACAGTGTCCGTGTAGCCTAATATATGTGGGTGAAACCACAATGGAACTGAGGGAAAGGATTAATAAGCATAAGAGTACTATTAGAACAGGAGCCATTGACAAACCGGTTGCCAAACACTTTATTGATTGTAAACATGCTATTAATCAATTAAGATTCCGAGCAATAGACAGCGTTGGATATCTGAGAAGAGGTGGTGATAGGAAGGCGATCCTAAGGAAAAAGGAACTTAAGTGGATCCATACCCTTAGATCCCTTCAACCCTATGGGTTAAACTTGGAGTTTAACGTTACATCTATCGACTGATGTGGGTCGTTCGATGGTCCTCTTCAGTATAGGGACATCATTAATTAATTTTTTATAATTATTTTTTTATATGTGATAACACATCCCCATTATAGTGATTGCTATAATTGTATGATATAATGCCTTTTATTGTCTGATGGGTGTCATTTTTGAAATATGTGCTATACATAATGATATGCGACGCCGGACATGGTCTCCACCTCTGTTTGATTTGGGCATCAGTTAGGGAGAATGTGGTGATCATTGTTGCGATCTTGATCTGACAATGTTCATCCAGCCACCTATCGTGTGCATGTTGACATATGGATCATGCACATCACCTTAGGATAAGTTGCGCAGTCCACGGCGTCGGGGTTTCCATGGCTCCGACACTTGCACTATGTCTCCATTGGCTGCGCCGCCCATGTGACCCATGAGATTGACGCACGGTTGTGCGCACCATGTGGGGTGTCACGTGGGCGTCGCGCAGATGATGACGACAATGTTCTCTTCTGGCTATCTATTGGCCGGAGACGTCTACGCCTGCCGTAGTCATGGTAACTGACGACACTTCCGGCATGTGTAGCCGGTGAGCCGCGGCTGCGCAATGGAGTAAATAACACGCTGTGGCGCACATGAGGAGGAGGGAGACCATGCCGGTTTCAGTAAGTAACAACCTGTACAGATTTATTCCATCACAATGATTAGCTTTGTTGATTTAAATGTGGGGCGTGTTTTTTATTATGGGGGGTATTTATATGCCTACCAACACCGATGTCATTAGGCTTGACAAAGACTGGTGAACAGTCGAAACGTTGCCATTTGTGTCTGGAGGTACAAATAAAGAAGTTTTTGATACTGCTACATGCTGCCGAAGCCATCTTCCTTTTTATATACGTTAGATTTCTCAGTTCTTCCATCAACCTCCCCATCCTGGTGTCCCCACAGTGTCATCCTGCTGCCACCCCCAATACTGTGCCCGTGGTGCTCCCAAATGCCCCAGGTACTATACTGCTGAAAAAATTGTGACCCCAGTAGACATAATACTGGGGTCATTTATAAAATTAGTGTAATGTAGAACTGGATTTCCAAAAGAGCTGTTAAAAATGAAAGGTGGAATCTGATTGGCTGCTATGGTCAACTAAGCCAGTTCTACTTTACACCAGTTTCATAAATTACCCCAAATGTCCCTATAGTGTTCACAGCTGCTATAATGTCCCCTAGAGTGCCCCCAGTAATAATAATACCCTACATTGTGCTCCAGGTAATAATCCCTGTAGTGTCCCCAGAAATAATAGAATTGCCCCTACAGTGCCCCCCCCCCCAATAACAACGCCCCCCCACGCTGCCCCATAGTAATTTCCCCCCACACACAGAAATTTCCCCCACACTGCCCCACACACAGTAATTTCCCCCACACTGCCCCCACATAGTAATTTCCCCCACACTGCCCCCACACAGTAATTTCCCCCACACTGCCCCCACACAGTAATTTCCCCCACACTGCCCCCACACAGTAATTTCCCCCACACTGCCCCCACATATTAATTTCCCCCACACTGCCCCACACACAGTAATTTCCCCCACACTGCCCCCACATAGTAATTTCCCCCACACTGCCCCCACATAGTAATTTCCCCCACACTGCCCCCACATAGTAATTTCCCCCACACTGCCCCCACACAGTAATTTCCCCCACACTGCCCCCACACAGTAATTTCCCCCACACTGCCCCCACATATTAATTTCCCCCACACTGCCCCACATAGTAATTTCCCCCACACTGCCCCCACATAGTAATTCCCCCCACACTGCCCCCACATAGTAATTTCCCCCACACTGCCCCCACATAGTAATTTCCCCCACACAGTAATTTCCCCCACACTGCCCCCACACAGTAATTTCCCCCACACTGCCCCCACATATTAATTTCCCCCACACTGCCCCCACATAGTAATTTCCCCCACACTGCCCCCACATAGTAATTCCCCCCACACTGCCCCCACATAGTAATTTCCCCCACACTGCCCCCACATAGTAATTTCCCCCACACAGTAATTTCCCCCACACTGCCCCCACACAGTAATTTCCTCCACACTGCCCCCACATATTAATTTCCCACACTGCCCCCACATAGTAATTTCCCCCACACTGCCCCCACATAGTAATTTCCCCCACACTGCCCCCACATAGTAATTTCCCCCACACTGCCCCCACATAGTAATTTCCCCCACACTGCCCCCACATAGTAATTTCCCCCACACTGCCCCCACATAGTAATTTCCCCCACATAGTAATTTCCCCCACACTGCCCCCACATAGTAGTTTCCCCCACACTGCCCCCACATAGTAATTTCCCCCACACTGCCCCACACACTAATTTCCCCACACAGTAATATCCCCCCCACTGCCCCATACACAGTAATTTCCCCCACATTTCCCCCACATAGTAATTTCCCCCACACTGCCCCCACATAGTAATTTCCCCCACACTGCCCCACACACAGTAATGTCCCCCACACACAGTAATTTCCCCCACACTGCCCCCCACACAGTAATGTCCCCCACACACAGTAATTTCCCCCACACTGCCCCCCACACAGTAATGTCCCCCACACACAGTAATTTTCCACACACACAGTAATTTCCCCCACACTGCCCCCACATAGTAATTTCCCCCACACTGCCCCCACATAGTAATTTCCCCCCACATTGCCCCATATAGTAATTTGCCCCCACACAGTATCCCACCATAATATTTTTCCCACAATGTCCTGCTGTGTGCCCCCACACAAGTCCCCCAAAGTTGGCACCTAAAATAAAAAAAATAAAAAATAAAAAAAGCTAAATACTCACCTGCGCTTGCAGAGGACAGGAAGGCGCGCACACTTCACTGTGCTACTGCATCTCGGCACAGGCGCACGCAATGACGTCATCATGCACGCCTGTGCCGGGATTTCACTACTTCATAGGCCTCAGGCGCTCCTGTGCCACAGTATGTGGGCGTCAGGGCTCCAGCAATGAGCGCTTCCATCTGTATTGATGGACGCGCTCACTGCTTCTGGCACCCCCCTGAGAGCTGGCCCCGGGGCGAACCTCACCCCCCCTTCCTTCTCCCCTAGGCACGCTACTGCTGCTGGGTCACATGCTATTTGAAAACACATGTCACTGCTAAGGCCAGTCATTGGCTGCAGACGGGCATGTGACCCCGCCCATGAGGAAGTTGACAGACGGGGACTGGAAGTAGAGAGTCAGGGAGATGCAACCGAACAGAGGGGATCTGGGGGAAGCTAGTGACAACCCCCTTAAGGGGAAGTTCCCATGTACTGATTTTGCAGCAGCATAGGCCTAATCAGATATAAATCACATTTACATCACATGACAATTGGGTCAGATTGGAAAATGCGGTTCATTTATTAATAACAGGAACAGCGTGCCTCATGACAGCGGCTGCACGTCCCCGCGGTATAAACGGGAAATGTCATTGTGACTTTGAGGTCGAGCCATGGCTTTAGTGGTTACATCTAAAGAACGCACACAAACAAGGGCTGGAAAATGTGACGGCAGCCCATGTAACGTTGATAAAACTCCCCGATGCACAGCGCTCCTCTCCGTGAAGCTGATGGTAATCTTTCTGCTTTATTTTCCGGAGCTGAGTTGTTGTTCAGAGAGTTTTTTGCAGTCAATGAGCCAAGCAGGATTCAGGGGAGAGACGGCTCTCAGCTGCTGTAGACTCAGATTTTCCATTCGAAAGGGTCAGTGACAATTAAGTCATATTACCAAAAGCCAGAGTTATGTGTGTCTCTTGGCAGGAAATGCTAATGGAGGGAAAATTGCAAGAGGAAAACAGAAAAGCTTCATTTTTGCATCATACGGCATATCCAGAGCTGCTCTTATTTTTCCTATGACATCAATTTTTATCTATTTTTGAAGCAAGATTAAGACCGAATACTGCGACCTAAATAGCATTTTCTGATCAGATGCTCCTATGAAATCAGAAAAATATTTGACCTCAGATATGTCTCGTTAGGCAGTAATGTGGAGGGAGGGGGTATCACTGCATCAGTGGGGAGATATGCCTTTCTGGGGTATGGGATGGTGGGGGCTGCTCTGGGTGTCATCCATCTCCCATTTTTTACTAATATTGTATAAAGGGGTATTAATCGGTATAGTGATATAGCGGCAGAACTCCCACAAAATACAACAGAAATATTGCTACAAAATTGTAACATAATGAACTGATACTGTGCATGCTTGGCTGCATCTATCTATATGTCGCAGCACTGCCGTCACGAGAGTGGGGGAAGGGGGCACTGGGTCCTGCGTTGGGACAATTGGTGTGGGTGGCAGCAGTCTGACCCCACCAAACTAACGTTTAGAAACTATTTTATTAGATATGTTTAACAGATATTAGATAGATGATAAATAGATAGATAGATCATAGATATTAGATAGATGATTGATAGATATTAGATTGATAGTTATCTAGCTAGCTAGCGTATTTCTTTCTTTCTATTCATCTATATGCTATATATTAGATTGGTAAATGCATAGCATAAAAATAAATAGATTAAAGAACGAAAGAAAAAAGAACATACAGTACAGACCAAAAGTTTGGACACACCTTCTCATTCAAAGAGTTTTCTTTATTTTCATGACTATGAAAATTGTAGATTCACACTGAAGGCATCAAAACTATGAATTAACACATGTGGAATTATATACATAACAAAAAAGTGTGAAACAACTGAAAATATGTCATATTCTAGGTTCTTCAAAGTAGCCACCTTTTGCTTTGATTACTGCTTTGCACACTCTTGGCATTTTCTCATGATGAGCTTCAAGAGGTAGTCACCTGAAATGGTTTTCACTTCACAGGTGTGCCCTGTCAGGTTTAATAAGTGGGATTTCTTGCCTTAAAAAATGGGGTTGGGACCATCAGTTGCGTTGTGGAGAAGTCAGGTGGATACACAGCTGATAGTCCTACTGAATAGACTGTTAGAATTTTTATCATGGCAAGAAAAAAGCAGCTAAGTAAAGAAAACGAGTGGCCATCATTACTTTAAGAAATAAAGGTCAGTCAATCCGAAAAATTGGGGAAACTTTGAAAGTGTCCCCAAGCGCAGTCACAAAAACCATCAAGCGCTACAAAGAAACTGGCTCACATGCGGACCGCCCCAGGAAAGGAAGACCAAGAGTCACCTCTGCTGCGGAGGATAAGTTCATCCGAGTCACCAGCCTGAGAAATCGCAGGTTAACAGCAGCTCAAGGACAAAACACAAGGAATGGACATTAGACCAGTGGAAATCTGTGCTTTGGTCTGATGAGTCCAAATTTGAGATCTTTGGTTCCAACCACCGTGTCTTTGTGCAACGCAGAAAAGGTGAACGGATGGACTCTACATGCCTTGTTCCCACCGTGAAGCATGGAGGAGGAAGTGTGATGGTGTGGGGGTGTTTTGCTGGTGACACTGTTGGGGATTTATTCATAATTGAAGACATTCTGAAGCAGCATGGCTACCACAGCATCTTGCAGCGGCATGCTATTCCATCCGGTTTGCGTTTAGTTGGACGATCATTTATTTTTCAACAGGACAATGACCCCAAACACACCTCCAAGCTGTGTAAGGGCTATTTGACCATGAAGGAGAGTGATGGGGTGCTGCGCCAGATGACCTGGCCTCCACAGTCACCGGACCTGAACCCAATCGAGATGGTTTGGGGTGAGCTGGACCGCAGAGTGAAGGCAAAAGGGCCAACAAGTGCTAAGCATCTCTGGGAACTCCTTCAAGACTGTTGGAAGACCATTTCAGGTGACTACCTCTTGAAGCTCATCAAGAGAATGCCAAGAGTGTGCAAAGCAGTAATCAAAGCAAAAGGTGGCTACTTTGAAGAACCTAGAATATGACATATTTTCAGTTGTTTCACACTTTTTTGTTATGTATATAATTCCACATGTGTTAATTCATAGTTTTGATGCCTTCAGTGTGAATCTACAATTTTCATAGTCATGAAAATAAAGAAAACTCTTTGAATGAGAAGGTGTGTCCAAACTTTTGGTCTGTACTGTAGATAAATAGATTGTAGATAGAATATAGACAGACAGATAGCTGGACTATAAATGGATGGATGAATAGACATACAGACAGACAGATAGATATTAGATTGATTGATTGATTGATACATGGCATATAGATACATAGAATAAAGAAAGATGTATAAATAGAATATAAATAGATGCAATATAGACAGATCGAGCTAGAAATAGATAGATAATAGACAGATTGTCATATGATAGAGATCTAGTAGGTGCATTCACTGTCAGATATGCATTATGTCTCTGGTATGAAATGTAGGCTGGAGTGTCTGTGGGATCTGGAATATATGAATACCAGACCATAATGTGTGTGGAATTTGGGACTTTCTTATTAGTTTGGACAGAGAAGTCAGCTGTTCTGTGAGATTATAGGAGAGAGGCCAAATCACTGACTGAAATTATTGTAACCCAGAAGCTGAACGCCAAAAAACTATTCTAGAGGGAAAGGCTGAATTTCAGATTGTAGGCATAACTTTGAATAATTAAATAATTGTGCATATCAGCTGCTCAAACGCCCATATTAGATGCCCAGCCCCCCCCCCCCCTTCTCATATCAGATGCTCATTCAGGCCCCCATATGAGAAGCTCAGGCCCCCATATGCCCAGAAGCTCAGGCCCCCATATGAGTTGCTCAGTCTCCCCCATATTAGATTCTCATTCAGGCCCCCATATGCTCAGACAGACCCCCATATGAGTTGCTCAGACCCCCCCCCCATATCAATGCTCAGACAGACCCTCCATATGAGTTGCTTAGACCCCCCATATCAATGCTCAGACAGACCCCCCCATATGAGTTGCTCAGACAGACCCCATATCAATGCTCAGACAGACTCCCCCCATATGAGTTGCTCAGACCCCCCCCATATCAACGCTCAGACAGACCCCCCATATGAGTTGCTCAGACCCCCCCATATCAACGCTCAGACAGACCCCCCATATGAGTTTATCAGACCCCCCCATATGAGTTGCTCAGACCCCCACCAGACCTCAGATCAGTCTCAAAATAAATCAATAAACGTACCTCTCCTGCTCCGCCACTCCTCTCCACGTCCGGCGCTGCTCTGCTGGAGGAGACTTGGGAGGAGTGGTGAGTACAGCTCTCACAGCGCTTCACTCCCCTGGCTCCTGCCGACTAGGGAGCGCTTCCATAATGGAAAAGCGATCACTAGTATGAATGGGCACCCCCGCACTCTGGGCCCCTGTGCAGCTGAACCCGCCACACAGGCTCTTATGCTCCCTCTAGTGGTGACAGCCGAAATGTTATACTTTATGTCTATGCAGGGGTTTTGGAGTTTTGGTTCAGAAAATTAAAGCTCCGACTGCTATAAAGATATGAATTTAATCAGCACAGAACTTTAGACCTAAACTGAATAAAACAGGCTGGTGCTCTGAGCTGTGATGTTCTATATGTCAGCCATAATTCCATTTCTCCCAGTTCCTAACATAAAGAGATGAAGAAATATCTCAGAGAGGTAAACAGTTGGTGGGAATTACGGCGTGTGAGGCTTAGCTTTTATGCAGCTGCATAAATCAAAGAATTAGAGCAAATCTATTTTTTTTTTGTTTCCCCTCCTGGCCCTCAGCAATGGCTCCTTATAAACATGAGGGGGATAAGGTGATAAGGATGGAAATATTACATTTCATCATAGGTCACGGGAGCTAAGCAGGTGTCTGCCAGGAAAAATGCATTTCAGCCCGCGATGCCCATACATCACCCCTAGAGTACGTGGTGCATAGTTTGTGGGTATACACCGTGCGACACTTGCCACGTCTGGAAGCGATGTACAAAGAACAATGAAGGAAAGGTTTGGAGCATTCTGTATATTTGGTCGATTTACCAAATGTTTAAAGCCTCAGTCCAGTAATCAACTGGATAGACCATACTCCTTTTTAACCCCTTAAAGACCACGTGACTCTTGGCCTTTGGAACTACAAAGTAGTGAAAAAGAACAGTTGCCTTTGGAGGGGTTTCCCAAAACTTTTATCTTCATGATCTATCTGACTCTGGTACCCCGGCCAATTGCAGAACATGCAGTGAACAGGTACCAGCCACAGCTCCATAGCCGTGCAGTGGCCGTGCCTAGTTACCGCAGTTAAAGGGGTTTCAGACATTTTAATATTGATTAATTAATAGAGAGGAGTGAAGTTTTGAAAAATTCGATTCAGCAACTCCATCAAAGTTCACCAAGAAATTTGATTAGTTTCAAATAAATTTTCCAGGAATCACTATAAATTAGGTACACCTAGGCCACTCTACCTCAGGGTATGGCCACAAGGCAGCGGTTGTGCTGCGGGCAGGTTGCACCTATGCTGCGGTGAAGAACCGCGCGGCCAATTTGCCCGCAGCTGCCTTTAATTTAATATTGAAGACTGCATGTTAATGGCCGTGCGGCACCTTTAATGCACCTTTAAACGGGGGTTGTACCCACTACTCCAACCCCAGCGCTCTACTGCCCTTACAGGTGGGAGCTGGGGAAATCCAGCTCCTCCTCTCTCTGAATCCTGCTGACTTTTCTAGGACATGGAGATTTTGAAGAAGTAAAGCCAGCAAAAGATGAGGATGGTTATCATTAAGACCTGGCCCCCCTAAGGGGTGCAGACTGGATGGTATTGGTTGGCACGCTGGCACCGGAATAATAAAGGCTTCCATCTTAGGGTCCATTCACACATCAATGTGTGTTTTGCGGATCCACGGATCCGTGGATCCGCAAAACACGGACATCGGCGATGTGCGTTCTGCATTTTGCGGACCGCACATCACCAGCACTTAATAGAAAATGCCTATTCTTGTCCGCAATTGAGGAAAAGAATAGGACATGTTCAATTTTTTTCGGGATCGAAATTGCGGACCCGGTAGTGCAGATCCGCAATTCCGGATCCGGGCAGCACATCATGCTGCCCCATAGAAATGAATGGGTCCGCAATTCCATTCCGCAAAATGCATGGACCCTTATTGGTATTGAATTACATTTACAGCTGATATAGAAATAAGTAAATATAGGAATAAATAAATAAAACTGATACAGCATAAGTCTCCCTGCACTCTCTCTGCAGACTCCCTGCACTCTCCTTGTTCTCTCCCTGCAGACTCCCTGCACTCTCCTTGTTCTCTCCCTGCAGACTCCCTGCATTCTCCTTGTTCTCTCCCTGCAGACTCCCTGCACTCTCCTTGTTCTCTCCCTGCAGACTCCCTGCACTCTCCTTGTTCTCTCCCTGCAGACTCCCTGCACTCTCCTTGTTCTCTCTCTGCAGACTCCCTGCACTCTCCTTGTTCTCTCCCTGCAGACTCCCTGCACTCTCCTTGTTCTCTCCCTGCAGACTCCCTGCATTCTCCTTGTTCTCTCCCTGCAGACTCCCTGCACTCTCCTTGTTCTCTCCCTGCAGACTCCCTGCACTCTCCTTGTTCTCTCCCTGCAGACTCCCTGCACTCTCCTTGTTCTCTCTCTGCAGACTCCCTGCACTCTCCTTGTTCTCTCCCTGCAGACTCCCTGCACTCACGGATTCAGTGCAGGTGCAACGCGTTCACCTCCCGCATTGCACCCGCGCGGAAAACTCGCCCGTGTGAATAGGGCCTTAGTTTACACCAGTCTGTCACATTTTATGAACCCTACCCTCACCATTTTTCTAGCTGTTTTACAAAACTGTTGAAGAATGCTCAAAAAGTGTCTAAAGCACATGATAACTCTGGTACAAGCCATGCACACCACTTTTTGCCACAATTTGTGCCAGAATTCTGGTGCATTTTGCTTAGTACATTTCCCCCAATGCCAGTACTTTTATTTGGCACTAAATGGCGGTATTATTTAGGCAGTTGTTTGAGAAACATCATGAAATTCCAGCCATTATTTTCAAACTTCCCAGTAATGTTGCGACACCTCTGTGTATATCTTACACAGCAATGCACTGACAATTGCAGCAACCCCGTGGAGAGGAGGACTGTGGTAGTTGTGGCACTGTTAGGAGTTGTAGTGGTTCACGGTGGCTGTCCTCACTTTAATGCTCTTTGGGGCCACTCAGTGAATAGGGGCCTTGATGGTTCTAGTTTCTAGACCTTCTGTGAATGTCTGTTCCCTTTGGCCTCATGCACACGACAGTGTTTTTTCACTGTCAGTGATTTGGCTTCAGTGGTCCGTGTCCGATTTTGCTTCAGTTGTGTCTTCCTTTTTTTTTGTCTGACAGGGGGAAAAAAAAGGAAGGTTAATGAAAAGTGTAATTTTATTGCACCAAGGTCTTGTAGAAAAAAACGGACACGGATGACATACCAGTTGTGCATCCGTTTTTTTGGACGGACCCATTGACTTGAATGGGTCCGTCCTCTATTTTCCACTGACAAGAATAGGACAGGTTATATTTTTTTGACGAACTGGAATCACGGACGTTGAGAAAAAACGGACAACTATCATTTTTTTTTCACAGCTCTATAGAAATGAATGGGACCTCCGCTAAACTGTGAAAAATGACGGAACGGACGCGGATGCACACAATGGTCGTGTGCATGAGGCCTTTGCCTCAGGGGTAGTCTCTCAGTTAAGATCTTCCCTGGCAGCTTTTCAGTCTTAGGAATGGTGTTTCCTGGATGAAGCTTCTCTTTGGGCCAACTTAGCAGGAGCTCACACATCTCAACTCTAGATTTGCTCAACTAAGACTTTCTACTAGCCAGGAGGTGGGACCAGCCCATCACCCTGGAAACTATGCTAACAATGCCAGTCTGTCCATACACAACTATTTGGAATACATATTACATAAAGAAATAAGTGCTTTTAGCATTCAATCATGAAATTTAACCCTTGAAAAACAATGAACTTTTAGCAGTGATCTACAAGGTAGGGTCTGAACTGAATGACACGCTGGCACTGGGCATCGGACAGAAGGATCGCCGCGTAGCACTACCCTGTGTCGTAGCATATCTTTTATAGACTATTTATTAACTATTACACTGTGGTTTTTCATATAGATATATGCATGTTTATAGAAGTGGTCAGAATACATTGCACTTTAATAAACTACAGACCACAGAGTACCATTATATTGACAAACTGTTTAAACTAGGGTGACATAAAAGCTTGGTGCGGGATGTATGAGAGGTATTTTTACCACCGCATATTACTGGAAATGACTGGGGCGTCACAGCAGCAGCTACTGGAGCAGAAATATAAGCACCTAAATTTCCATCTTGTGCGGCTGTTGAACTGAGCCACTAAATGATGGCTCTCCCGGTAAAAGTGACAGTATTAAAGGGAATCTGTTAGCAGTTTTGACTAGTTTTGATTAGTTAAAGGGGTTGTCTCACTTCAGCAGATGGCATTTATCATGTAGTGAAAGTTAATACAAGGCACTTACTAATGTATTGTGATTATCCATATTGCCTCCTTTGCTGGCTAAATTCATTTTTCCATCACATTATACACTGCTCATTTCCAGGGGTTACGTCCACCCTACAGTCCATCAGTGGTGGTCGTGCTTGCACACTATAGGAAAAACACCGGCCTCTGGTGGCCGGGACCATTGGAGCGCTCATAGGCACACATATGCAACATCTTTCTAGTATCTGCACTACAGCGGTGGCCGACACCCCTACAAATGAACAGGGTATAATGCCCTGGAAAAATGAATCCAGCCAGCAAAGGAGGCAATATGGACAATCACAATACATTAGTAAGTGCCTTGTATTCACCTTCTCTACATATAAAAAAACCCTTTGCTGAAGTGAGAAAACCCTTTAAGGGCTGGGCAGAGCTGTGCAATGCATAGCTTTTGTGGAGCATTTATCATCAGGAGTAGTGAGAATATAAAATTTTATTCTTCTAGATTCTGCTCCTGCAAGTGCCTAGGAGGCGGAGCTTCACTGAGGTGCTCTCTGCACTGAGCTGCTTCACAGCCCCTCCCCTCTGCTCTGAGTGACAGCTGTAGCATCCAACCAGGAGACCACTCTAGCTGTCACTCAGAGCAGAGGGTTGGGGGTGGGATGTGTCTTAATATAGAGGGCACTTCACAGTGAAGCCCCACCTCCTGGGCACTTTCGGGAGCAGAACCTGACAGAATAAACATTCAAATTCATACTACTCCACAAAAGGTACGTTTCTACTGCTCTCCGCAGCCCCTTCCTAGTTTAGCACGGTGATGGCGCTGACAGACTCCCTTTAATGAAGGCTCCTTGGTGCAAAATGGATAATAGACTCCTTTGAGCAGTTCCTATAGGCAGGGCCAGATCTTTAGGGTGGACCTAACCACTTTTGGGATATTGAGCACCACCACCACCCTCACCTCTATCCAGATCCGTTCTTCAAACCCTCACGATTGTCCAGGCCAAACTGGAAACTGTTGTTTTCTACAGTCCAGACTACAAGAGGTTTATAACAAGGGTTACTCTGATATGTGCATGGCGATTGGGGGCGGGCAGGCTATCAACAGTTGGCTATGGGACCCAGTATTTTATAGTTGCACTCATGGCATTCACTATGTAGGTGGGTAATGTATCTGCTGAAGACTTCACAGAAATACCATTAATTCTAAGACATAACTTTTAATAAATCATTGTTAAAAAGCCATTGGACCCTTCTGATACAAAAAGAAATAATAAATGCCAAAATAAATCAAAAACCTAAGTGTGGAAAGAATATATTCCTCTAGCCTATGTTTGCAGGGTAGGCAGCCAAATATTTATAAAATAGGCTGTTGGGGCAGTATCCCTAATTCTAACCCTATTATTATTGCCCTGCCTGCAAACGGAATAACCGCCGACTATGGTCCGTATGAATAATTATCTGACTATAGTCCTTGATGATTTGACTATTATCTTTGACTAGTCCTTGAACCTGGTCTGTTTAGCTATATAGCTTTGTACTAAATATTAAATAGTGGCTCTAGATATCAGTAACCACTAATTGATGAGAGAAATATTATCGTGGTCTCTCTATACTCCGGTGGTATTTTTTTGGTGTAGGACACTCTGCTATGTTTTATTTATGTTTTTGTCCCCTGAAGAGCCTGAAACCAACGAGGCGAAACGCGTAGGGTCGGGACGGTCAGGAGTGTCAGTGTGACACATGACTTTATTATATCACTTACTTTTATTCTTCTTGCACTGTATGTAAATGGGTGGTTCTTGGCCACCTCACTGGGCGGCTATTTATGCATGTTGTTTGTTATTTTTTTGATATTTATATTAGCCTAGTTCTCTAATTAGGGACAGCATTATTTTGCTGTATCCAATACCCGCACCGGGGTCCTCTAGGGATCAATAGGAGGTACGAGACACGGGATCGCCCCTATCGGGGCGGCTATTCCGTTTGCAGACAGGGCAATAATAATAGGGTTAGAATTAGGGATACTGCCCCAACAGCCTATTTTATTAATATTTGGCTGCCTACCCTGCAAACATAAGGCTAGTGGAATATATTCTTTCCACACTTAGGTTTTTGATTTATTTTGGCATTTATAATTTATTTTTGTATCAGAAGGGTCCAATGGCTTTTTAACAATGATTTATTAAAAGTTATGTCTTAGAATTAATGGTATTTCTGTGAAGTCTTTTGCAATTGACCATATTCTACTATATTCCCTCGAACAGGGTTATGTTCATTCTGTGAGTTTTTTTTTTAAATGTATCTGCTGGTCACCTCTGAGACATCCAGCTCTCAGGAAAACAAGGGTCCTGTGACAACTATTTGGAGACCCTAAAAAGAAGTAGAGAAGCAAAGCAGCCACACAGAAATGTCACTCTGTCATGAAGTCTAAGGGAGCTCCTGGTTGTCTGTCTCCATAACCTCCCATAGTTCAATGGAGAAGACCCCAGACATGTGCAACCACTTCTCTGCAGTACAATTATTGTCAGTCCCACAAAATTTGAATGGAGGCAGTCTGCACGCTCTGATCTGTCGCTCCATTCAATGGGGACATGGGACCCCTCTTCTCGTTAACGGCAGGGGTCACAGCAGACAGACCCCCCCCATCAATCAGACATTTATCATCTATCCTGTGAATAGGTGAAAAGTCGGTTGCCACTCTGGAGTTTCTGGGACAACCCCTTTAAATTGAAAAGCAGTAGTCAGTACTATTTTCATTATTTACATTACTTGTTTTTACCCTTTTTATATAACGCCCACATGCAACCAAGCACAGCGCCATATAGTGGCTGTGCTAGGTATTGCAGTGCAGGCCCTTTCACTTGAAAGGGACTGAGCTGCACATGGGCCACGTGACTAATGAACGTGATGTTATTGACCTAAGAAGACACTAAAACCCCCAAAAAGAATATTTTCATAAAGCCACACATAAAGGTACAAACATTACATCTTTATTGTTGTGAATAAATATCAAAGACAATTACCAAAAGTTGCAGGGAATGCTAAAATGTAGAACAATAAAGGCCCCCCCAAAAGAGGATGCAATGGTCAATAATCAATAAGTAAAAGTGCAACCACACTTAGTAGCAGCTGTGTAAATTGGAAAACCCACCTGTGTCACATGTTGTGACGAATACCGTAACCCGACTGACGTCGGACGTCAACTACGCCGAGCTCACGAGGTATGGTCCCTGGTTAACAAGACATGACGTTACGCCCTCCTGGAGGAGCGGGTAAGGTCAGTTTTGGTACAGTTTTCACAGACTCCTTCTGTCCACGTGGGCACAGAGAGGCAACAAGCTGAGAGAGCCTTTTCACAGCCCCAGTGAAAGAGCACGTTCTCAGCCTGGGAAGACTGCCACCAGTTTATTGTTTGATATAAGCCCGGTCCACTAACGGGATTATATAGGGTAAGAAACCAACATGCGGTAGTATATAACTAGGCCGAAGTACAGACGTGGGGATTCGTGATCGAGATACAAGACAGCACAAGATTAAATTATATATTTAGTTGCCTTAAGGGCACACTAGACAATACACTATACACACAAGGATATATACCAGGGGTCCTCAAACTTTTTAAACAGGGGGCCAGTTCACTGTCCCTCAGACTGTTGGAGGGCCAGACTATAGTCCAGTCAAGTGGCCCATTGAACCATTCACCAGCGCAGCCCAATGAGTGCCTGCCACCGCGGCCCAATTAGTGCCCATGGGATGTGGGGGTCATCTGGTAATCTGTCTCACCTCAGCCTTGATTGAACGACCTCTTCGGGGGGAAAAGATGATGCCAACTTCTTCCAAGCTGCCTCTGCTCTTGTTGCTCAAAACGACTGTGCTGTGATGCTCTGTCAAGTCTCCCTCTCTCTTTCCCACGAGCCAGCGCCCGACGTTCACTGCCCACAAGTTGCCGCGCAAGTCACGTCCAGCCATCCCCTCCCACATGGCCTGGCTGCCTCTGAGTCCTGGGAGGTGGGAGTTGTAGTCCGGCTACGGTGTTCCTCCCACCGCCAGGAGCTTGATTGCGGCCGGACTACAATTCCCATGATCCAGCGCTTCAGCCGGACAGCCAATTGGCGGCCGCCATCCCCTTTCCCACCGATTATATGCTGGCTGCCGGACCATCCATCTCTTATGTTGGGGGAAAAAAGTAACGAACAGGCAGCGGCAGCAAAAACACCCGGCGGGCCAGATAAATGTCCTCGGCGGGCCGCATGTGGCCCACGGGTCGTAGTTTGAGGACACCTGATATATACAGTTGTCTGAGGTTACAGATACAGGTGGTATGGTACAAGAGCGAAAGTCAGTTTACCAGATGGATGAGTCCTTTTGGGTTGTGATGAGTTCTTTGCTGTAGTCACATGGAGGGCATGGCACAAAAGGCCCAGCATGGGGTAACAAGGAATGTGGTAGGTGTGTGGCATGCATCAACATGGATAGGACTATGGTGTTCTGGGATTCCTCACAACATAAACAATATAAAATCACCTATTCCATTACATGCACCACAATTGGAGTCATATATTTGGCTCAATGTGCAGTGTCCTACTCAAGTAACCGTGGGCCCCGCAAACGTGTTTTTACCATGTATTAATGTCATGTGATATGCCTGTATTTTGTATTTTTATCTCCTGTCATATTCTCCATGTCACAATGTGATTTTACATGCAAATATCCTTTAGACAGGCCTAGTCAGGGTGCACTACACTCGATTCTCCACATGATGGAGCAGTGTCAGGTAAATCCAAGTGAGAGTTCAGTTGAATGCAGTTCTCTCGTGAGCCTTCAAGAAAGCAACAGCCATGTAGCTGAATATCTGGAGGGAGGCCCCTTCCTAGCCTCTAGAGAGCACCAAACATGGGACATTCAAAGGTGGAAGAAAGTTTTATTCTCTGATGAGACAAGCAGATCCCACCTGAGATGTTTTCTACGCGCCACAGTAGAGGGGGTGCCATAATGGTCTGGGGTGCTTTTTCCTTCAGTATAACAATGGAGCTTCAGGAAGTGCAGGGGCGTCAAACGGCCAGATGTTGCAGAGAGCATTCCTCATGACTGAGGGCCCTCGTCTGTGTAGCAACGACTGGGTTACAACGCTACAGTACACAATGCCCGCAGGACAAGGGACTTCTAACAGGAGAATAACATCACTCTTTTGGCCCATCCTGCATGTTTTCCTGATCTAAATCCAATTGAGAACCTTTGGGGATGGATGGCAAGGGAAGTTTACAAAAATGGACAACAGTTCCAGACAGTAGATGCAGGCGGTGGAAGGATTTTTGCCAACACAAGCGAAGCTACATTTTGGCGCCCCCCCCCCCCCTCGCAGTTCACCTGGCCCTGGTCCTGTCTGCAGCAGCTGGCTTCTCCTCTGTGTGGTCCTGGTATCTTCTCTCTGCTTCAGAAAATCGCTGGTTGGAGGACCGTATTTTTTGCCCCCTCTAAGACACACCTAGGTTTTAGAGGAGGATAATAAGAAAAAAATATTTTCCATTACACCTCAGGTCAGACCTGCAATCAGACCCCCAATGTTAATCGGAACCCAGATCAGATCCCCAATCAGACCCCCAATGTTAATCAGACCTCAATTCACAGCCCCAATCAGACCCCCAATGTTAATCAGACCTCAGATCAGACCCCCATGTCAGACATCAGCCCCCATCCATCAGCCCCCCATGTCAGCCATCATGCCGCCATGTCAGCCATTAGCCCCCATGTCAGCCATCAGCCCCCATCCATCATGCCCCCATGTAAGCCATCATGCGCCCATGTCAGCCATCAGCCCTCCATGTCACATTTCTCCCCCTCCATGTCAAATCACCCCCCTATGTCACATCAGCCCTCCATGTCACATTTCTCCCCCTCCATGTCACATTTTTCCGCCCTCCCCCAGGGTGCGCCCTAAGGCAGCCGCTTGGTCTGCCTTATGGTAGCACCGGCCCTGAGTAGATGGCCTTCGTGCGGCCGTCTTCACCACTTGGAGAAATGTTCCCACTCACATCATGGAAACGCTTGCATCAAGCATGCCGAAACGAATTTTGGAAGTGATAAACAATAACGGCGGAGCTACTCATTACTGAGTTCATGTTTGGAAGTTGGATTTCTGTTTTGGGGGGGTTTAGTTTTGTTTTTGAGGTGTGGTCCTAAACTTTTGATCAGCTGAAAAACAGCCTGTTTCAGTTTATTCGTAGTTTTCATTAAATTGAATGCTCAAAAAATGTTTTGTCTCACTCTCATTTCTTCTTGTTGCATGTTGAAGCTCTACTTGGAACCTTGTTAAGATCCAGCCATGCTAAATATGATTTTTTGCCATTTTTCAAGTGGTCTTAAACTTTTGATCAGGACTGTATAAGGAATTATCACGTTTATGCAAGACAAAGGATTAGCAAGATCGTCATTACCTGAGGACTTATTAAGCACCTGTCACGGCTGCGGAAGGGGAAAACCCTCAGCCGTGCGGTATCAGCAGATGAGTGGTCAGAGCATGGCCAGGACAGGAATAAGGGAGAAGGACACCTCCTACACGTCCCTAATTCTGACCCTGTCTGAATGAGCCAACCCTGAAGGTAGGAGGGCTCATACTCCGGAACCTGATATTCCTGCTCGCCCTCAGGGTGGCCCTGGACTAGGAGCAGGATAAGACGACCCGTTCCTCCTAGACACGGAGAAACAGGAGTCTCACTGGCCAAGCTACAAAGAAAGGGGAACATAAACAGACATATGGCAATGACAGGTAAGTGAGACAAGTACCACACTTACCTGCCACAGACACACAACCTGGAACCCAGGTGCAAGTGCTGTTATCCACAACAAACACAAAGGACACAGCACACAACAGACATCACACGGGAACCCAGTAAACCATATGCTGCAACAACAGATAAACCACAAAGATATAAACTAACACCAGACATAACATTTATGACCACCAGGGTGGCCCTCACTGGCAGATGGTAAATAACCAGGAGGATGTCTCCAGCAAGCATGGCTGAAGAACCCCCACTGACTACTGCTATTCACTGAGGCTTTATAGGGCCAAGTAGCCACACCCACAGTGAGACACACCCAGTGCACACACACTAGGAAGGAAGTTAACCCTTCCAACACCAGGGAAGGGAAGACATCAACTTAAAGGGGAAGTGCACACAACACATATAACACCCCGTGCACACCGATAAAAGGCACACCTATAAATAGAGGTTGCCAGGTGCAACCGCATGCCTATTGCAGCAAGCTGCCTAGCACCGGTCAGGCTGCTCTACTGCCACATACACAATGTTGCCAGCGGCAACCACAGGTGAGGCAACATACTATAGCCCTCACCTGTGATTGACAACACCACCAAGACCGCAGGCAACTGCATGCGGTTACAGGAGTCACGACCATGACCAAGGGTCGTGACAGCACCTTTGTAATAGGTGTAGGAGATAGCTTGAAGCATCTACATCTCCAGTTTAAATCCTGAGGACAGTCCGGCCAACTGTCAGAACAGCATTGGAATAGAACTTTCAGGATTCAGAAAAGCACCTTTTTATTCAAGGATTAGAATCAGGCCGGAGTTGTGACCAGTGCAAGACTTTCATTATTACCAGCCTAGTCTGAGCAGTAGTTTCTTATGTATTACAAGAGCCTGTACTTCATTGAGGATTTGAATTTCCCTTTCCCCATATGTATGGGAGATTGTGCTTAATGTCGGATTGTATCAAGAGACTGTTTAATGCCTATGGATGTATTGTAATGAAGAGTCATCATCAGTAAGGTGCCATTTGGAGTTTCATCCTGCTTGCCTCAGACTCAATTCCTCTATTAACACTATGGTAAATGGTTGTACCTCCATATAAAAGGTATTGGCGTCATGATTACAAGGGACATTGCCACTGGCACATTAATACCGACCACCAAGGGCACCTCAAACCACCATCTGGCCAGTGTCCCTTACACCAGAGTGTGCCCCAGAGAATCCTTGTGCCGTTCTCCTTTTCATTTATGCGAGCCTGCCCAGGGACGATAAACCGAGAGTAACCAGAATTGTATTGATCACACCGTGACCTCACACATAATTCCCCTGCGAGGTCTGGCATACCGCAAATGCCCTTGCAATAAGATCTACGTGGGGATGACCTCACGGCAATTTAAAAGGTGAATCCGTGAGCATGTACTGGGTTGGCATTGAAGCGGCTAAGGAAAGCGATGACATTGACAAGTTGACAACTATCCCAAGACATTTTAAGGAAATGCATGATTGTAATAGTTTCCTCCTCCGTTTTAGGGGAATCGATCATGTGAACATATCACCCAGAGGGAGGGGATAATTGGAAGAAGCTTTTGAGCCAGAAAGAAACACGTTGGATTTTTCTGTTAAATACTGTTTCACCATTAGGTTTGAATGATGGCAACAGTTTTGCTCCGTTCCTCTAGGCGACCTGACAGCTCCTCTGTTTATGTGATCATCAGACCACCAGGTATAATTCCTATTTTAACTGTGATCTTTTAATTGTGATTGTTCAAATATAGAAGATTGTTTTTAACAGTTTTTTGTGGTCTTTGGTTTACTTCGTGTTTTGTCTCACCCCTTTACAGAACTATATACCTTTTGGATTCGTGTTCATGAACTTCTGTGATAATTTGTGGACAGCCGCGCCACTCTTGATGACTGGATGAACCAATTGGGAGACTAATTACAATAGGAGATCATTATGTCCCTGGCTTTACAAGGATATTATATTTGGCTTAACGTGATACTATGTTATGTAGAAGAATCACTGCAAAAGGTGCACCACAATAATATGCAACTGACAATACTGGCCAAACCCTCACGCTGATGTTAAAAACGGAGACTTTGGACAATATATTCCAGTCAGGAACATATCGGAGCCCAAGGCACCCCGTTAAGGTATCTCAGTGTGGCATGGTTCCTACCGCTAACCTACCTACAGTGTGTGAACACAGTCCGATAGGTGCTGAGGTCCGACTCACAGCCAAACTCCCACATACCTCCATAGTAAGATCACTAATACAATGGGAGGGAGAAGGAGGCTGTGAGCACCACTTCAAACAGGCCATGTGATACAGGCTACCAGGTGCACCAGAATGTTACCAACGATAAACTATGGCATATTCCATATATATCAAGAAAAAAATCACAGAATGAAGTGGCTTAAATGGGAGGAAGTGCTCAAACCCCAAACACTGTGGCGTGTTTATACCCGGGGAGCAATCCCTCCGCATGTGATCCGCTGCTAGCGGCAATCCCCAGCAAAAATGCATACAATGGAGGATGTCACCAGGGGACCACATGCAGCACAAAAACATCCTACACAAGATGGAATAATGTGTGGATGAGAATATAAAAATGTGGACATTTACCTAAGAAGAGGCTGCAGCATTCACCGGAGAACTGCCAGAGGTCAGAACCCCACCGAACAGATATTGGTGACCTATGTGGCCAATCTGCAGTCACATCTGTGGCATATCAAACTAAAAATACATGGCAGAAACCAGAATCCCTGTCCCCACTGACAATCCATGTCTTTACTGAGACAACCCCCGATCCAATCAGCAAAAATGAGAATGATGGGGGTTTCATCAACAGCAGCTTTCTAATGGTTTCCTAATGAGAAATGAATAATGTTTTCGTTACTGCACAGATAAGTGAAAACAGCTATAAGAGAAGAAGATTCATTACAGATACGCAAGATCTTACATTGTCACCCCATTTTAATAAAAACAAATGTCTTCTACTGTCACGGCTGTGTCATGGTCTGGTGGTAGTAGACCGTGACACTTTAGCCGTGCATGCTTGTTGCTAGTGGCAACGTGTAGTTTTTAGCATGTTTTCACACTTCCCCTGTAAGGTTGTTGTCCCTTCCCATTCTGGTGTGTATGGGGTTAAAGTGTGAGCAAGGTGGAGCTGGGTGTGGTCTCTTTTAGTACTTGTGCTTTGAGCCCGAGGTTAGTGGGACTTCAGATTTTTGTGGAGCTGGAGTTATACTGCCACCCTGGACCTTACCATCTGTCCAGTTTGAGGGCCACCTTGTTGGACATAGATTGTCATCCCTTATGTTTCCTCCATGTTCATTACCTTACCTGTGTTGATGTTTGGTGTGGGTTTATGTTCAGGGTGTGGTGTACGTCTTGTTGTAGTTTCATGTCCGGTCTTTTGGTGTTGTTCATCCAGCATGTATGCAAGGCGTTTCCCTGTGTGTTGTGCCTCCGGTGAGGGGGCTCCTGGGTTGCTTGGATGGGGAACCGCGTTTATTACCTGCCTGCAGAAGTGGGCTCTACGGTTTCCCAGAGGGGGAACCACTAGTCAGTAGCAGTTTGTAACAATGCAGCTTGGACCGCAGCGGCTCCCTGTGACGATACGCTGGCTTGCGCTCCAGCGTGGAACGCACCGGCCGTCTGCGATGATACGCTGGCTTGCGTTCCAGCGTGGAACGCAGCGACCGCCTGTGTTGTTACGCTGGCTTGCGCTCCAGCGTGGAATGCAGTGGCCGCCGGGCCTTCTGTGACTCCGCCCACTTACCATTCAGCCCTTAAATTGAAGACAGGTGCTAAGCAGGGTGTTCCACTAATGGAGTGCGCACCCTGCTAGCTCCATGGTATCTGAAGACTCTGTCCACATATCCAAACCTGGATGCCTAACTACATCGTGAAGGACTGTCTACCTTCTTGCCACTGGCTTTCTAGCCAGGACCAACTAACCGCAAGTATATGCCTGTTACCTGCTCTGATTAATGTCCTGGAACTCAGAGTGAACCTACTGCATAGTGTATACCAAACTGTGGACATGCTATCCTAACTCTGAACCTACTGCATAGTATATATCAAACTGTGGACATGCTATACTAACTCTGAACCTACTGCATAGTCTATATCAAACTGTGGACATGCTATACTAACTCTGAACCTACTGCATAGTCTATATCAAACTGTGGACATGCTATACTAACTCTGAACCTACTGCATAGTCTATATCAAACTGTGGACATGCTATACTAACTCTGAACCTACTGCATAGTCTATATCAAACTGTGGACATGCTATACTAACTCTGAACCTACTGCATAGTATATATCAAACTGTGGACATGCTATACTAACTCTGAACCTACTGCATAGTATATATCAAACTGTGGACATGCTATACAAACTCTGAACCTACTGCATAGTATATATCAAACTGTGGACATGCTATACTAACTCTGAACCTATGGCATACTATATACTAAACTGAGGACATGCTATATACTAACCTTGAACCTATGGCATACTATATACTAAACTGAGGACATGCTATATACTAACTCTGAAGCTATTGCATACTAGATGCTAACTCTAAACGTTGCACAAGCTTATACTAACTCGTGACTCCTGTAATTCTGAGAGTCCCTCCTTACCATCAGTAAAACTAATTAGATGGATAGCGGTAAATGATTTTGTTACCCCAAACTCTCCGCCTAAGACTGAGAGTGACGCCTGGGGTACATACTGAGTAACCGCGAATCCCACAGCCAAACACAAGGGTGGTGGGATAATAGTGGATGTCCATTGCTTCCGCAGTTGAGATCCTAACTGATCAACTAGGTGCGTTACATATTAGTGGAACCCAGATGGATCCAGCGGAGGTTGCAGGTCACCTCATCACCCTCACTAAGAGGGTGGAGACCCTCAATGTGACTGTACAACATCTCCAGCTAGAAAACCAGGCACTACGGCAACTTGTCACTCAGGGGCCAGGACACCACCGTGATGGACCTGAACCCAAAGTAAGCCCACCTGAGTTATTCTCGGGTGACCGAAGACAGTTCAGGGATTTCCTGAACGCATGCAAATTAATGTTTGAGATGCAGCCCCGGACATACCCAACTGACAGATCAAAAGTACTTACCATGATCTCATACCTCAGGGGGGAGCCCAGAGCATGGGCCAATACTTATTTAGAAAAAGAAGACCCAGTCCTGGAATCCTTACCTCTGTTCCTTGAAAAAATGGCCCTTCTCTACGAGGACCATAGTAAACAGCTGACCGCTGAGACCGCTATACGCAGCCTTAAACAAGGGAAACGACCTGTAGAGGACTTTATTGCGGAATACACTCGCTGGGCCCGGGAGACTGAATGGAATGATATCACTCTCAGGAATCAGTTCCGCCTAGGTCTTTCTGAGGCCCTGAAGGACGAATTAGCCCGAGGAGAATTACCACTTACACTTAATGCCTTGATGCAGAAGGCCACCACCATTGACAGACGGCTGAGGGAACGCAGAGCCGAGAGAGTCTCAGGCTTCACACCCAACCCAAGACCGTTCTGCCAGGGTCCTGCTGTAGAGATGATGGAGATTGGGGCGATCCGAGGACCTCTGACCGAGAGAGAGAAAGCCCGGAGACGTAACCTTAAGCTCTGTCTATACTGTGCGTCTGCTGACCATACTGTTGACGGATGTCCCGCGATACGTAAGAAGTGCGAAGGTAAGAGCGGCACGTCTTGTACCATAGGCAGTACAAAAAATAGTACTGGTGGTTACATTTATACGTCTCTCACCTTACAGTGGGACCAAAACCGGATTACCGTTGAAGCCATGGTGGACACGGGAGCTTCGGGGAATTTTATCGACACGCATCTGGTCGAGCGAAATAAAATTCCCCACATAAGAAAAAACGTTCCGATATCCGTGAGTTTCATTGACGGTACCACTTCTAGTTCTATCCATAGTCAGACTCAACCCCTCATGGTGACATGTGAAAATAACCACACAGAATTCTTATCCCTTGATATCATACACTCTCCATTGTTTCCCGTGATTCTTGGGTTGCCATGGTTGCAAATACACCAGCCAACCCTCCTATGGAAACAGGGGAGAGTTCAGTTCACGTCACCTTATTGTATGGAGACCTGTTTTCCCCTTAAATCTCTCATGCACGTGGGAGTGAACCAGGTCCCCAGCCAATACGCAGACTTTGCTGAGGTGTTCAGCGCAAAGAAGGCGGAATCTCTTCCGCCCCATAGATCTTACGATTGCCCCATAGACTTGCTGCCGGGTAGTGAGATACCCACGGGTAGAATTTATCCATTGGCACAACCTGAACTTGTTCACCTCAAACAGTACCTAGAAGAGAACTTACGAAAAGGTTTTATTCAGCCTTCAACCTCCCCAGCAGCAGCAGGGATGTTCTTCGTGAGAAACAAAGATTCAAGTTTAAGGCCCATTATAGATTACAGAGCCTTGAACAAAGTAACAATCAAAAATCGCTACTCCTTGCCGCTAATATCCGAACTCATAGAAAGATTACAAACAGCAACAATCTACACCAAGCTGGATTTGAGAGGCGCATACAACTTAATTAGGATCAGAAAAGGGGATGAATGGAAGACCGCTTTCCGCACTCGGTATGGACTCTTCGAGTATACAGTGATGCCCTTCGGGTTGTGCAATCCCCCTGCCACATTCCAAAATTTTATTAACGACATCTTTAGGGATCTACTGGACGTATGTGTAATCATCTATCTTGATGATATACTAGTGTATTCTGATAACTTACACGATCACAGGAAACATGTCCGTTGGGTTCTCGCACGGTTAAGTGTTCATCGTTTATACATCAAACAGGAAAAATGTGTATTCGAGACTACCTCTCTTCCCTTTCTCGGATACATAATTTCACCCAAAGGTATCCAGATGGATCCCTCAAAAATCACTTGCATCCAAAATTGGCCGATTCCGGATTCCAGGAAAGCTCTTCAACGGTTCCTGGGGTTCTCAAACTTCTATAGGAAATTTATTAAGGATTTCTCCGCTACCACTAAGCCACTAACCCGTTTAACTAGTGTCAACACGAAGTTCGTTTGGTCCAAGGACGCCCAATCAGCGTTTGAGTTATTAAAGAACAGGTTCACTACGGCACCGATACTGACTCTCCCAAATCCGAACCATCACTACGTGCTGGAAGTAGACGCATCCCAGGCAGCCATAGGAGCTGTTCTGTCCCAGCGAAGCTCTTTTTCAACTCCGTTACATCCTATCGGCTTCTACTCCCGGACGCTAAATACCGCCGAATTCAATTACCCCATAGGCGAAAGGGAACTCCTCGCCATAAAATGCTCCCTGGAAAATTGGAGGCATTTACTAGAAGGATCAATACACCCCATCACAATTTATACGGATCACCGTAATCTACAATACCTGAAAACCAATAAAACATTATCAGGCCGTCAAGTACGGTGGAGTTTTTTTTTTGACAGGTTTAACTTCCAAATTACATACCGACCAGGCTCAAAAAATGGGAAGGCCGACGCCTTGTCACGACTGGCTGAAATTCGCACCTCAGACACGGCCCCCACATGGATCATTCCACCGAAGAAACTCGTCCTTGCCACCATAACGTTGGAAACCCAGCTCAAGGATGCTCTAATTAATGACCATGCTAATACCCCCCCTGGTCTTTCGCAGAATCAACAGGGTCTCCTTTACAAGGACAGCCAACTGTATATACCACCCTCCCTCACCAACCAGGTGATCAAACTTTGCCATGATTTACCCCTCACGGGACATCCCGGCATTGCTAAAACCACAACCCTGATACGCAGGAACTTCTGGTGGCCAAAGATGACCAAACAAATTGAGGAATACGTTTCCACGTGCGAGACCTGTGCCTCATGTAAAACTGACAGGAACCGACCTTATGGTCTCCTAATGAGTCTTCCCATCGCCAACAGACCCTGGGAATGGGTCTCAATGGATTTCATAGTTGAACTTCCCCTTTCCAGAGGAAACAACACCATCATGGTGGTAGTGGATTTGCTGACTAAAATGGCACACTTCGTGCCCCTCAAGAAGTTACCCTCCTCCAAGGACACGGCCGTGGTATTCCTGTCTAATATTATTAAGTTACATGGAATTCCTAGCCAGGTCATATCAGACAGGGGTTCACAATTCGTATCCAAATTCTGGAGAGCACTTTGTTCCAGACTTCAAATCGACCAGAGAATGTCTACCGCCTATCACCCCCAAACTAATGGGCAGACTGGAAGGGTGAATCAGTGTCTGGAACAGTTTCTCAGATGTCACTGCTCATTTCTCCAGGATGACTGGGAGGGCCTACTTCCTCTCGCTGAATTCGCCTATAATAATTCTACGAATTCCTCCACATTACATACTCCATTCTTTGCTAATTACGGATTTCACCCTAGGTCTCTTCCTCAAACCAGCCTTCCCACAAACGTTCCAGCCACAGACGATTATCTGACCACTTTGCAAACTACCCTTAAGACGCTAAAAGACAACCTTCAACGGGCAAAAGAAAGACAGAAGCGTTACTACGACCGTCATAGGAGAGAAAGTCCTCCTTACCAGGTCGGGGACTCGGTTTGGTTATCAACAAAAAACCTTCGGTTGGGGGTACCTTCCAAGAAATTGGGAAGACAATTCCTGGGTCCTTTTCCGATAGAAAGGATTATCAACCCCAACACGGTGAGACTCACCCTTCCTCCTCGATTACAGGTACATCCCACATTTCACGTGTCGCTACTGAAGCCGTTTAGACCTAGACCGTTCCCATCAAATGACCCTCGACCCTTGCCTCCGATAGAGGTCCAAGGAGAAGAAGAGTTTGAAGTTGAGCAGCTCATTGATTCCAGAAGAAGACGGGGGAAGATCCAGTATCTCGTTAGATGGAAGGGGTATGGTCCCCAGGATGACTCTTGGGAAGATGTGCAAAACGTTCATGCTCCCAGACTCCAAAGATTGTTCCATAGAAGATTTCCCAACCGACCCTCTCCTAGCGGGGTACCCCGGAGGGGTCCCTTAAAGGGGGGGTACTGTAACAATGCAGCTTGGACCGCAACGGCTCCCTGTGACGATACGCTGGCTTGCGCTCCAGCGTGCAACGCACCGGCCGTCTGCGATGATGCGCTGGCTTGCGTTCCAGCGTGGAACGCAGCGACCGCCTGTGTTGTTACGCTGGCTTGCGCTCCAGCGTGGAATGCAGTGGCCGCCGGGCCTTCTGTGACTCCGCCCACTTACCATTCAGCCCTTAAATTGAAGACAGGTGCTAAGCAGGGTGTTCCACTAATGGAGTGCGCACCCTGCTAGCTCCATGGTATCTGAAGACTCTGTCCACATATCCAAACCTGGATGCCTAACTACATCGTGAAGGACTGTCTACCTTCTTGCCACTGGCTTTCTAGCCAGGACCAACTAACCGCAAGTATATGCCTGTTACCTGCTCTGATTAATGTCCTGGAACTCAGAGTGAACCTACTGCATAGTGTATACCAAACTGTGGACATGCTATACTAACTCTGAACCTACTGCATAGTATATATCAAACTGTGGACATGCTATACTAACTCTGAACCTACTGCATAGTCTATATCAAACTGTGGACATGCTATACAAACTCTGAACCTACTGCATAGTATATATCAAACTGTGGACATGCTATACTAACTCTGAACCTACTGCATAGTATATATCAAACTGTGGACATGCTATACTAACTCTGAACCTACTGCATAGTATATATCAAACTGTGGACATGCTATACAAACTCTGAACCTACTGCATAGTATATACCAAACTGTGGACATGCTATACTAACTCTGAACCTACTGCATAGTCTATATCAAACTGTGGACATGCTATACTAACTCTGAACCTACTGCATAGTCTATATCAAACTGTGGACATGCTATACTAACTCTGAACCTACTGCATAGTCTATATCAAACTGTGGACATGCTATACTAACTCTGAACCTACTGCATAGTCTATATCAAACTGTGGACATGCTATACTAACTCTGAACCTACTGCATAGTATATATCAAACTGTGGACATGCTATACTAACTCTGAACCTACTGCATAGTCTATATCAAACTGTGGACATGCTATACTAACTCTGAACCTATGGCATACTATATACTAAACTGAGGACATGCTATATACTAACCTTGAACCTATGGCATACTATATACTAAACTGAGGACATGCTATATACTAACTCTGAAGCTATTGCATACTAGATGCTAACTCTGAACATTGCACAAGCTTATACTAACTCGTGACTCCTGTAATTCTGAGAGTCCCTCCTTACCATCAGTAAAACTAATTAGATGGATAGCGGTAAATGATTTTGTTACCCCAAACTCTCCGCCTAAGACTGAGAGTGACGCCTGGGGTACATACTGAGTAACCGCGAATCCCACAGCCAAACACAAGGGTGGTGGGATAATAGTGGATGTCCATTGCTTCCGCAGTTGAGATCCTAACTGATCAACTAGGTGCGTTACACAGTTGTGGCAGGTGGCAGGTAAGTGCTGTTGTTCCAGTGTGTGTTGTTTGCGCTGGGTGCTTACCTGCCAATTTGGTTTATGCTACTGTCTGCTCCTTTCTTGTTGCTAGGCCTCCTGGAGACTCCGGTTCATCCGTGTCGTGGATGAACAGGTGGTATCCTAGCCATGAAATTATTACCAGGGATCTCTATGGTTAGTAGGGCCCGAGGTTCCGGGTATGAGCCCTCCCATAATTAGGGTTCACTCATACAGTTAGGAGGTCAGGGCTAGGATTTAGGGATGTGTTAGAAGGTGACCTGCTCCCTTTATTCCTGTTTCCAGGCCTAGTGGCATATCTCACCAACCTACATTGTATGATGTGGAGTTTTCCCCCACTCCGCACTGTGACATCTACTTAATAAAGTAAAATATGACTCAGATGGATCCTGCACACAGGCCAATGATACAGCACTTTTGCACATAGTTTTACACCAGATGTATTGGCCGTGCAGTACCTGGTTTGTTTCTTGTACAGATCTTTGGTAAAATGTTTAAAAATTAATTTTGAAAAAAAAGGGACTGGAACTGTTCAACGCCATCACAACTCAATGCCTATTATTCATAGAAGGCTAGGTGTAAGCAATTCCATGGAACGCAAGGGGTGAAATATAACTGCAAAGAGGCCCGGATTACCATGATGACATTTATTTGGCATTTGTACTCGGTATGAGCTCATGTGAGTAAGTGCTGTGTTAGATGTTCTCCATATGTACAGCGGTCCTTAAAGGGTTTCTGTCACCTAAAAAATTGGGCATTAAGATGGCTAATGTCAGCTGAACATAACTATATTAGTGCCATCTCACTGCCTAAAGCCTTTATTGAGAAAAACACACTTTTTGCTCTCCTCCCGCTGGCCGTGTCTGCAGTGTAAATCTCACGCCGTTCAGTATTCGGCGCAGGCGCAGTGAGGAAAGGACGCTCGGCGGCTGCTGGCTTCCTCACTGCGCCTGCGCCGAATACTGAACGGAACGAGATTTACACTGCAGACACGACCAGCGGGAGGAGAGCAGCACTGCCTGGCCCTGTCAATCAAGAGAAGAAGGGCGTGAAAAGAGGTGGGCAAACGGAGCCTCTAGGAGCAGGTTCAACGCCCCCCCCCCCCCCCCCTGCTCCTAGAGGCTAATTAGCATATTATAAAAGTTTTGTTTTTTCTCATTAAAGGCTTTAGTATACTGTGCCCTGTCAACCTGTATTGGGAACAGAACCCTTCAGTAACCCTGCATGCTGTGCCTGGTTCACCGTTATCATGACTCCAACATCAAGAGCAACCCCTTTACAACATCAGCCATTGGAGGTACATCCAGAGGGAACAACTACCTCCATCATCACTGGCAAAACCCCCCTATTGTCATTGCACCAGTCTAGGACCGGATAATAGGCCTTGAAACACCCCAACTATCATCTTGACATTGCAACCACCATCTTTGATCCTAGCCACATCCATGCACCAATCCCTAGCGTGGAGCCCCGGGTTCCTGCACTACTGTCCTAAGTCACAGTAGGAAAAGCAGCTCTGGAGCAAAAACAGCTGCTCTAACTGCTTTGGACTATTAGTAAAATGGTGCCCTGAAAGCAGCTCAATGAAATATTTGTATTTTTATCTAATTATAAAATGTGAAAGATGGAGCTGATGCATTGCTTCCCGGCTTTCCCGGGGTTGGCACATCATCTCCTTAGTGGGTAATGCATGTCTTTACATAAGACTAATGGAGTATGGTCACAGGGGTTAGTGACAGTGTAAATGACGATGCACGTCCCTGTTGTCTGAGAGACGTCTGGACACAAACAGATGATTGCACCTCATTAATGCTTTCCCCTGTGCAATTACATGGCTGACGCTCAGCAATCTGGTCACGTCCTCTGCTATACATTCAGGCTGTAGTCTGCTCCCTGTCCTACTTCTGGATCTCTGCTCCCATCACCAGTGTCCAAAATAATACAACACTGGAAGCTACCCTATGCAAATCTGGACAGAACCCAAGAGTGGCTGCATAGTATATATTATACAGATCACACAAAAGACAGGTCCTATCTGCTCATCGTCTGAGTCAAGAGGATATTCCCGTATTCTTCCATTACATTGGGATGCCCCTGGTCTGTCTCCAGTCACTGCCTTCGTTTCATGATAATAAACACGTTCGCTAATTAGTTTTTTAACCATGAACAGTCCATGAACAGTCCATTTATTTCTTGGCAAATTGGTTGGAAATTGACATGAAGCCATTACACATCCCACTAGGGTTGGCACCAAACTTTTCTGGAGGCCTGACCAAAATATCTGCATGCATGTTATTGTGCGAGCAGTTGTCTGCATGCATCTATAACGGCGATCCTGATAATTCATTATTAGGACCCTAATATATCCATTCGTCCCCACGTCATTTTTGGTCAAAAAGATTACCTTAAAGGGGTTGTCTGGATTTAGAGCTGAACCTGGACATAACCCGTTTTTCACCCAGAGAGCCCCTCTGATATGAGCATCAAAGCATTTCTTCAATTTTCTTCAGATCTGGTGAAGTACCAGGCTCTCCATGGGTAAGCTAGGCAGAGGCTTCCGCCTAGCCGTGAGCCCGGTGACGTCGCCGGCACTAATGGGCGGGCTTTAGCTCTAGGGTTGCCACCTTTTCTTCAAGCCAAACCCGAACACTTTAGCACCTCGTGGCAATTTTTTGGGTAAAGTATACAATATGCACGCGGGCGGGGGATCATGACCCATCACCTGGCTTCCTGCTTTCCCGTGAAGACGGCGTTCAAGTGAAAGAACACCGGCTTCAGAGGCAACCTAGCTTCCTGACCAATTAAGAAGAGGGGCGGCGAGTCATGATTTCAATCCGCTTCGTGATTGGCTAGGAAGCCGGATTCACTTTTTTGTAGGCAGCGTACCACTTTTTTGTAGGCCGGGATACGAGTCATGACATACTGCCCAGCTTGCTGATTGGTTAGAAAGTCAGGCTGCCTAGAAACAAGTGAAGCAGACTTTCTAGCCAATCAGGAAGCCAGGAGGCGGATGATAACCCACCTCCTTGCTTCCTGATTGGAAAGGAAGTCAGCTGTATGCTCCCTTGGCGCTGCCAGTCAGAGGAACATCTCAATTCGACCGGAAGTTCCAATATCGGGGAAGGTATCGGAGCATTTGGGCGAGTACAAGTACTCGCCCAAATACTCTGTATCGGCAGCAATATTAGTATCGGTATCAGTAGTTCGGCGGTACATCTATAGTGCAAATCCATTTTATTGATAGTGGTCATTGAAACGACAATCGCATTTCTGGGCCTGATGAAGGGGACCCTGCACGGCCCCAAAACCACTTGTCGATTGGACGACAACTATCAATAAAATGGATTTTGCACTAACATGAAATTTAAATGTCTGTATTTGGACGATATGTATTATTGCACATAAAAGATGCCCCCACAAAACATGTCACACTGGTTACCTGTGGCATTTTTTTATGGGGGCATGTTTTATGTTTCATGTTTTTTAACAAGTGCCGTGCGTGCCCCCCCTCCTTTCCAATTAATATTTTTTTTATTAAAAATTGTCTTCAAATGTTTTAAATACCTTTCCCAGACAAAAAGAAGAAGAGCTGCCTGGAGTGGAGCAGCCCCATGAGCAGGCGGCTGCCAGAGAATGATTTCTCCTCTCCCAGACTCCCACGCTCCCTCCCTCTTTGATGTCACTTCCTCTAGTACTGACTAGCAGAGAGAAGGAGAGGGAGGATTGCTGCTTTAGAGAGCTGCCTGCCCTTTACACACAAGCTGCGCAGTATGCAGTTGCAGCCTCCAGTCCAGCGGCAGCCTCCAGGTCACAGGCACTGCCACGTCTGCCACTATTCCTATCCTATTCCTTAATCCTTCCTAAGTTCCTGCACACATGCATTGCACAGTCACTCTCACTCAGACTCAGACTCAGTGCTGCGGCTCGCTCTGTCGCTCAGCTGATCGCCGCGCCGGCAGGCAGTGACAGGCTCAGTCAGCTGACCGCCTCCACTGCTGACTGACAGTCCTGTCCTGCCCACCGCTGGCAGCGGCCGCCGCTGACTGCCTGACTTAGTCTGGCATCACGGATGATCACGCTCACTCACCGCCCGCGCCGCACCGCCACCAGCTATGATGACAATTGACAGGTTTGGGCAGATTGGGCAGGCAAGCGTAGAAGAGAGTCTCTGCATGAATCTTCCTGGATTACAAACCCGGTCTGTCCGGGTCAATCCCGTTCGGGTGGCAACCCTATTTAGCTCTACCCTAACCTATAAAATGGCTAGGGAAGCGCTAAAGTCCGCCCGTTAGTGCCGGTGACATTACCGGGAACACTGCTAGGTGGAAGCCTCAGCCTAGTAGTGTAAAAAATATAAACAAACAGCCCTTACCCTGCACGATGTATAAAATGCTCCAATGATCATATCAGAGGGGCTGCCCTGGTGAAAACAGGGATATCTCCGGGTTCAGATCTGAACCCAGACAACCCCTTTACAGCTTGTTCATACGGTATCTGCGTTGGAAGCTTTGTTTGGGGCCTCTGCTACAGATTCCATCAGAGAGACTGAACAAAGATGTACTCCATGCAATTTAATAGAAGACATGTGTAGTAACAGCTCCGCCCCAGTCTCATCAGACATCTCATACATTATAATTAATGTGCTGGTACGGTTCTGGACATACTTTATTATGACTGTGACTTCTGTTGCTTTATTAGAATGACCCCGGTATAGGGTTTTTGTATACATTGAACATATGACGAAAAAGTGATGAGAATCCAGCAATACACTTGGTCAAACTACTTGGTTCATAGGGCTATGCCACTGGAAAATTTGCAGGAAACTTTGGGATGAGCTGCCACGGTCATTTTGCAGCAAGCCCTCGTTGGAGCCGGAGCAGAGGATGGGAGTGGTAGTGGCTCTGATGTCATGTTGTGTCACGTGTCCTACCTCAGTCCTACCTCTTGTTTACTAAGAGCAATGTAAAACTTGAGAAACATACAGTAGCAGCAGGCTTTAGCGCACTTCTCCTCTGGCCCCAGATGAGGACGTATGGTGGCAGGTTAGATGGCTGCAGTCCTACACTTAGATGATTCTGGCCTAGTGGTTGTTTGGTGAAGGGTGGCTTGGCTGTCGTCCCTCACCTTGCAGCAGTGTCTTCAGAGCTGTATCTCGCCGATCACTCTGCTGTCTGGAATCTCAAGGCTTTACTTGATGTCGAAGTCAGTTTTCCTGGCAGGAGAGGGAACTTCGATACAGTTCATGGGAGTGAGTGCTCTACCAACTACTTTCCAGTAGTCTAAGGGACACAGGGGAAGACGCAGGGGAGGACGCAAACATCACCAGCATAGAAGGAACAACCAGGAATATCCGCTCAACACGGTCAGCCAAACCACCGGTGGGAACCAAAACACCTGTGTCACAGCAGGGGAGAAGAGGTGCACAGAAGTCGGCACAATGAATGGGACTCAATTGGTGGTAAATATTTCCTCTTATGACCTCACTGATGTGGAATTAAGAGTATTGAATAAGGGATTGTCTTTTTGCCCTACATCCACGGTTGACTGGTTTCAAAATGAAATTGATTTGTTACATTTCTTTAGGCGGATTAAGTTAAAAGTTTTTTTCAATGATCAGACTCAAAGACCCAGGGAGGGACTTCCTCCCGGGGCCTCTGATGACACTGAGCACAGTATTTTAAGATTGACTGATTTGGGGCTACACATTAAGAGTGATTTCCAACCCCCGATATACCACAAAGCAATAGACACTTTTGTATCCTTGGTCCGGTCGGATGTCACTAGATTGAGACAGCAGAATGATGGTGTCTCCGGTTCTAACCTGACCAAGGTTGAAAAAGTTGCATTGACCTCCCTTGGTCGGCGTAAAGAGCTTACGATTAAGGCAGCCGACAAGGGAGGGGCAATTGTGGTTATGAATACTACACAATATGTCAGTGAAATTGAAAAACAACTGCAAGACACAGAAGTGTATAGACAAGTCAATGAAGATCCGAAATTCGGTGTGATGAAGAAAATAAAAATACTGGTAGATAATGCTTATGCTAATAACATCATAGATGTAAAACTCCATAGCTATCTGATAGAGAAACATCCAGTGACGCCCACCCTATATGTCTTACCAAAGATACACAAAGATCTATACAACCCGCCAGGACGTCCCATAGTGGCGGGTATAGATTCCGTCTTTGCCCCTGCGGCTGTGTTCATCGACAAAGTGTTGAGGTCTGCGGCAACGGGGGCAAAGTCATATGTGAGGGATACGACTGAATTCCTCAACAGGATCCAACAGTTGACGTTCGGTGCGGGTGATAGACTGGTGTCCTTCGATGTCACCAGTCTATATACCTGCATTGAACATGAAAAAGGCTTGGAAGCGGTGCAGTGGGCCTTGCAACAAACTGACCATCCCGCTATAGTATGTGAATTTGTCAGCTCACTGTTGGAGATCCTGCTGACGAGTAACTATTTTAGCTTTGATAAAAAGTTTTATATCCAAAATCGTGGGACTGCCATGGGGTCGAATATGGCCCCGACATATGCCAACATCTATATGACATATGTGGAGGAGTCGTTTATATACCCATCCACCCTGTTCCATTTTGTGTCCGGGTGGATGAGGTATATAGACGACATCTTCCTCATATGGTCAGGGACTGATGTGGAGTTAGGAGAGTTTCATGACTTAATCAATAGTGTCCATACACAACTGAAGTTCACTAGGGTGGATTCGTTGCACTCCATACAATTTCTAGACACATCAGTCTATGTGGCTGAAAGCGGTCTTCAAACAGACATTTTTGTCAAACCAACGGATCGAAATAGTATGTTACGCTTTGACAGCGCTCACCCTAAGAACATGCTGAGTTCTCTTCCATATAGTCAACTTCTAAGGGTGAGACGCATCATCTCAGATGATAAAAAAATGGATGAGGGATTGCAGGCAATGAGCTCTAAGTTCATAGCCAGAAGGTATCCCAAAAAGTTGGTTCAGAGACATCTTGACAAAGTCAGACAACATACAAGGACGCATTTGTTGACCTCGACTAGAATTAAAACTGACAATAAGAGATTACCCTTTGTGTCCACACATTCGGTTTTGAGCAAACAAATAACAGATTCGCTCAGACGAAATTGGTCGATCCTGACACGCTCTTTCCCGGACATTGCCGAGTTTCAGACACCACCGCTTATGTCCTACAGAAGGTCTAAAAATCTTGGAGATCAGTTGGTGCATTCCTTTCTGCAGAGGCCTGACAAGTCACGCCTCTCCAGAAAGGGATGCTATCCCTGCCTCAACTGTTGCAATTGCAATAATGTACAGAAGGGACAAACCTTTTTCCATCCACATAGTGGGAAGAGGTATGATATAAAGGGTTTCTACACGTGCTCTTCTGAATTTGTGATCTACACATTGCAGTGCCCGTGTGGTCTCATCTATGTGGGTGAGACCACACAGGCCTGCAAATTGAGAATTAACCAACACAGGTATTCCATTCGGAAACTGTTTACGAAAATGGAGAGCATGTCTGGAAATCTGGAGAGTGAACTCCCGGTCCCAGAACATTTTTACAGATTCAAGCATACCGTTGCACAGTTGAGGTTTAGGGTTATTGATGGCGTTCCCGCGCCTCAGAGAGGGGGCGATCGGGAACGACTACTGAAACGTCTGGAACTCAGATGGATCTTTGAGTTGGACACCATTGAGCCCAAGGGACTCAATCGGGAGTTCAAGGTGGGTTCTCTCTTCTGAGTCGTCTAACAGGATGTGAAAAGAAAAGGGTTTTTATATGTAATAAGTAACAGTACCCGATATATAATCGAGATTATAAATTTTAAATTTTATTCTTCTTGTTGTATTTTTTGTGTTTTTCACTAATAGATGAGGCATCCACGCGGGATGTGCGCGAAGGATGGGAACAGTGACCTGGGAGCCGTCCAGCAGGTTATTATATTATTGCACGTGTTGTGCATTAGGTTCCACTAACTGATTATGTGTGGCGGAAACACATTATTCATTAAATTAACAATTTGATTAGATCCTACATTATCCATCTTGGAGGCTACTTCATGTAGACAGAAGAATCTGGATGGCTGGTGACATAGGTTGTTTTTTATTGGAGTTCTTAGATCTGTGTAGGAGACTTTGGGGGTAAGCATGATAGGGGTCCACCTGACGGTGGGGCCCAGACCATGCGGGGGCACACATCGGTGGTCCCTCTTTTGATAGAGGGGGGACGATGGTTGTGGCCCTAGTACTCCTTGTCCAACAACAGTGGACAGTGTGATTTTGAGCATATCATACTGCTACACCCCTGGCTATCAGCACTTGGGTGGGTCTGATTACTTTGCACCGTGTATAGCACGGGATCTCAACCTTTATGTTACACTTGCCACTCTTGAATAATATTTTTCCAATTAAATGAACATCGGGAGGACCATACTGTTTACACAGCCCTGTGTTGTTTTACTAGTAGGATCTTTTCTGAAATTTCTCCAATGGGATCTCATGTTGATTCCCCTTTTTTTTGATCTCTCTTTATGCGATCATATTTATATGTGAGATCATGTGTCTCCGCCTGACATATTTACAGTTGGTGTACTGAACTGCAATTTAGCTATGACTGAGGTTTTATGGATGGCCTGCTGAGATCGGTTCTCTCGTCGCTGTTTCTGTTTTTGTTTATTTTTCATTGTTGTTTAATAAGGCTGTCTCTCTGATGTTGCGCCCATGGTGACCGGCGTCTGTGTAACCCTTAGTGTGTATTAAAAGTAATATCCAATGAAGGAATCTACATGATAGGAAAGTTTTCCCTTATAGGACCTGTGGTTACTATGACAGCGAGTAGACGCTTAGACACGTCACCAGTCAGGTGACCGAGAACAGCGTCAATGGTCATGTGACTGCTTAGATGACGTTGAGTTGTATGTGAATCCCGATAGGATGTTCGCGCAGGCGCATTCGTATGCGGAAGACGCCGCTCGCCATGGATGCACTACACAGTGACAGCCGCACATGTGAACGCTTGGTAAGCCTCATATTAAATACACATGATGGTTGATTAATTAGTTATATGATTGTATGTACCTGAGAAAGGGGTGGGATTTGTGTTAGTGCACATTCACTGGGTAATTGGTATGAATTAGTACCCTTATATATTGTGAGTCATTTGTGAACATGCTTGTAGCTTGAAAAAGACTATTGTCGAAACGTTGCTGCTGATTTTGTGGTGTAATAAAAACACTGAATAGCCTTTGGAGTGCCGTGACTTCCTTCGATTTTTCTACTTTCCAACTCCCCCACTATCAGGACAGGATCTCTCACATCCCCTCTCTGCCTTGCACTCCCTCAGTCTGAACCACTATCCTAGACTTCCCCCTCCTGGCAGGAAGTCGAACCAGCCCTCTCTAACCAGGAGAGGTGGAACAGGATGGTTAACCCTGTTACAGCCAGCCATTGCCAACTATTTTCTCCCCTGCTGGATAAAATGACATAGTACATACAGGGGCATAGCTATAAGTGACTGGGCCCCACAGCAAATTTTTGTATGCCCCGCCCCCCTGCGCTTCGCAACTCCCTCCTCCTGTGTAAACCCCACTCCTTTGGCTAGTCACAATCTAGACCAGACCAGGCTTCCACGCCATCCTTTTCCTATATAATATATACAGTTGTGTTCAAGATAATAGCAGTCAGATCACTAACCTGATTAATCACAGTTTTTGGTAGAAATGATATAGAGTAATAGAAATCCAACAGACCCAACAGTCATGACATGCATGCTGCTGATTCTCTGTAATTGAATCACTAATTGAAAGACGTGGAAGAAAGCTAAAAACTACCATTCAAATGGATAGAAGAATAGCTAAAATGGCAAGGACTCAGCCAACAATCAGCTGTGAGTACTGTTAAATAAACATCCAGCAGGTTAGAATATACAGTGGCGGAAATAATTATTTGACCCCTCACTGATTTTGTAAGTTTGTCCAATGACAAAGAAATGAAAAGTCTCAGAACAGTATCATTTCAATGGTAGGTTTATTGTAACAGTGGCAGATAGCACATCAAAAGGAAAATCGAAAAAATAACTTTAAATAAAAGATAGCAACTGATTTGCATTTCATTGAGTGAAATAAGTATTTGAACCCCTACCAACCATTAAGAGTTCTGGCTCCCACAGAGTGGTTAGACACTTCTACTCAATTAGTCACCCTCATTAAGGACACCTGTCTTAACTAGTCACCTGTATAAAAGACACCTGTCCACAGAATCAATCAATCAAGCAGACTCCAAACTCTCCAACATGGGAAAGACCAAAGAGCTGTCCAAGGATGTCAGAGACAAAATTGTAGACCTGCACAAGGCTGGAATGGGCTACAAAACCATTAGCAAGAAGCTGGGAGAGAAGGTGACAACTGTTGGTGCGATTGTTCGAAAATGGAAGGAGCACAAAATGACCATCAATCGACCTCGCTCTGGGGCTTCACGCAAGATCTCACCTCGTGGGGTGTCAATGGTTCTGAGAAAGGTGAAAAAGCATCCTAGAACTACACGGGAGGAGTTAGTTAATGACCTCAAATTAGCAGGGACCACAGTCACCAAGAAAACCATTGGAAACACATTACACCGCAATGGATTAAAATCCTGCAGGGCTCGCAAGGTCCCCCTGCTCAGGAAGGCACATGTGCAGGCCCGTCTGAAGTTTGCCAATGAACACCTGAATGATTCAGAGAGTGACTGGGAGAAGGTGCTGTGGTCTGATGAGACCAAAATAGAGCTCTTTGGCATTAACTCAACTCGCTGTGTTTGGAGGAAGAAAAATGCTGCCTATGACCCCCCAAAACACCGTCCCCACCGTCAAGCATGGGGGTGGAAACATTTTGCTTTGGGGGTGTTTTTCTGCTAAGGGCACAGGACAACTTATTCGCATAAACGGGAAAATGGACGGAGCCATGTATCGTGAAATCCTGAGCGACAACCTCCTTCCCTCTGCCAGGAAAATGGGTCGTGGATGGGTGTTCCAGCACGACAATGACCCAAAACATACAGCAAAGGCAACAAAGGAGTGGCTCAAGAAGAAGCACATTAAGGTCATGGAGTGGCCTAGTCAGTCTCCGGACCTTAATCCAATCGAAAACCTATGGAGGGAGCTCAAGCTCAGAGTTGCACAGAGACAGCCTCGAAACCTTAGGGATTTAGAGATGATCTGCAAAGAGGAGTGGACCAACATTCCTCCTAAAATGTGCGCAAACTTGGTCATCAATTACAAGAAACGTTTGACCTCTGTGCTTGCAAACAAGGGTTTTTCCACCAAGTATTAAGTCTTTTTTTGTTAGAGGGTTCAAATACTTATTTCACTCAATGAAATGCAAATCAGTTGCTATCTTTTATTTAAAGTTATTTTTTCGATTTTCCTTTTGATGTGCTATCTGCCACTGTTACAATAAACCTACCATTGAAATGATACTGTTCTGAGACTTTTCATTTCTTTGTCATTGGACAAACTTACAAAATCAGTGAGGGGTCAAATAATTATTTCCTCCACTGTATATATATATAATGGGTTATGTATACAAAATTAATATAGTCCAGCTTCCTAATAACCCTAGCAAAATTTATATTAATAAATTTTATTACTATTACATATAAACATAATGTCCAAACATGTCCAAGCGTACACCAGACCGTCGATACGATTAGGCCAGAGTGTGTATGTTAGAAGGCCCTAAGCTAAGATCCTAAGTCTTGGCCCTAAGCCCAGGGGCGGCTCCTGATGGTGGAGACCCCCTGTCCTCAAACCTAACTATATACTCCTGATGTACCCTAGTAGATAAGGTTGGTTAAGGGGCCTAGATTGAATGTGGTGGGCTGGTGTAGGCGTGGACACGGAGGATCAGTGAAACAAGGCGCACAGTGTATACAACCCTGCCCATATAGAGATAAGCAGGTACACGGTACAATTAATTAAATCTAAAGACACCAAAAAAGAAGGATAGTAAGTAATGTCACAGACCTAATCTGTGTAAACCCCAACGCGTTTCCCCCACGAAGTGGGATCATCAGGGGGTGGATAGAAATAAGGTAAGTAGATAAGAAAAACCAGAAAAAAGAGACCATGTCAAACGGAAGGAAGTCCAAACACAGTTGGCATATCCATGATGTATCCGTTATGACAGGTGGTGTCAAACAAAGACATACAGGGTTAAAAGATTAGACCAAATGATATTCCTGGGAGGTCTTAGAGGGAGGAGAAATATTTATACCAGACGTCTTGATCTATCAGGTATGTGCATGTCACAATGAATAAATACAGATGGATACCTGTGAAGAGAAAGAAAAAGTACATGCTACACACAGGTGTCCAATTGTACTTCAATACAGCCACCCAGTAACGTGAGGCGCCACCACCAACATATGCCAAATTTCAGGGGATAACTCACTAAGTCAAGACAAAGTATGGAGCACAATGGTGGCCAGGATTGATACCAGAAGGCACACACCGCAGTCTTCAGTATACTGGTACTCTCAGTCTTATTCCTAGTGTCCCAGGTTAATTCAAAGTCAGCGTGACGATACACTAAGGGGTAATATAATACCGAGTAGAGGTAAAATCAGGTAGGCTAACAGCCAGGTGTAATGACACAAATGGATGGGGAAGTTACCTTGTGATGTAGATTAGATAACGTAACCCGGCCTCACAGGATATGGCCATCCACAGGTTAAAGTCCACTTAGTGACAAGAAAATGTGTGTCACAGATAGGAACATATGATCAGCACATATCTAGGCGTAATGTGATAGAGTTTACTCACTGTTGGTGGTGAATCCCTCAAGTACAGTGGATGTCCTTGCCCTCCCAGGGTCCAATGGTTAATCACTAAAACTGGCCATATTTATACTCGCCTAATTGGTAAGTGGAATTACCTGTATCAGGGCGGTCCCTCTGGTGCGTATAGTTGTAATGCCGCCATGGATGCGATCTGTGCTAAGGTCTGACCGGCGTGCGTTCCAGTGTGGAGCGCACGCCGCAGAACATCCGGTTCCACCATCCGGATGTAACGTCAGGGAGCCATGCGTTCCAGTCTGGAACGCAGACTGATCCCAGACCAAAACAGCGCAAACCAGGTGGTCAGGTACGGCGTCATCAAGATGGGCCCTGCGCTCCAAGCTGGAACGCATAGGGTCAGGTCAATATAGAGAGATTATCCAGGATCTAGCCCTACCAGTAGCCTACAGATACGCATTTAAAAAAAAATTATAATAACTAAACAGATAACTAGATCGTTAATGGGTGATTATGCACTATGAATCCCTGCCAGTCAGGCGATATTAGAGATATATTATGACTAAGCGGCAGGTAAGAGTCAGCTACAAGGGTAGATGATAAAAACAAAAATGTATCTGAATAAATATTCACAGAGGGATATAGAAAATTCCTTAAAGGACATAAAGACCTTTCCAGCGAGTAAATCAATGGATGGCCATTGTGAGGACAAGATGTTATTACAATAGTAGATATAAAATCTAAAGATAAAAAGATAATTAGACCAGTGAAATGGTTCATATTCACTGTTCACGATACTCAATCTAATGGGTGCTTCACGCATCCGGCCCAGTTTTCATGGACAATACAGTCAATCCGAGCCCATATGTTGCGGGATAAAGGACAGGGGTAGGGAAAAAAGGAAGGGTGGGATGGGGAAGGAAAAAGGAAAAGGAATATGGATGTGGCAGGTAAAGGCCAGAAGGCCAACAAAAGAAACAGGCTACAAAAAACAAGAAAAAGTCAGTCTTTCATTCAGACCGAGGGGGGATTGGGACCGGAGTCTATGGATCCATTCACTTTCCTTTTGTAGGATCCTCCTGTCCCAATCCCCTCCTCGTGGCGATGGATGTATTACTTCAAGCACCGTGAACCGAAGGCATGCGGGATCGCCCCCATGGTGATCGTTCACATGTGTCACTACCGGGGTGATCTCCTTGTTTTTAACATCATTGATGTGTTCTAGAATACGTCTTCTAAGTTCTCTAATGGTTTTCCCAACGTAGTCTAGGGGGCAAGTGCACTGACATAGATACACAAGACCCCTAGATCTACAATTAATGAAGTCGCGTATCTGAAAAATCTGACCCAATGTGGATCCTGTAATGGTTTTGGCCGTGTTCAAGAATGCACAGGCCTTACAACCACCACATTTGTATACACCAACCGGTCTGCGGTCCAACCAGGTACCCACTTTGACCGGTGGTGTAAAGTGACTGGCCACCAAGCGATCTTTGAGGCTTCTACCCCGTCGATAAGACACGGAAGGACGTTCGGTCACGACCTGATGAAGATCGGGGTCCATCCTCAAGATAGGCCAATATTTATTTAGGATTTTTCTGATATCCGGATTGGCGGTGTCAAAGTTTGAGATGATTCTCAATGGTTGGGAACTATCTGTTGTCCTCATTTTAGGACTGAGTAGATCCCTACACTCTCTGGTCCGTGCGTGCTTAAAGGCTTCCCTAAGGACCGGTTGTGGGTAGCCCCTAGCTGCAAATCTGTCTTCAAGAGCCTTCGCCTCCCTAAAAAATGCTTCATCACTGGAGCAGTTCCTCCGTACCCGGAGATATTGTCCCCTCGGAATACCCCGTTTAAGGGAAGGAGGGTGGTGACTGCTCCAGTGAAGAAGAGAGTTAGTTGCAGTTGTTTTCCTATGTATATTGGTCGATAATCGATCCCCCACTATCGTTACCTAGACGTCAAGGAAGGTAATGCTCGACGGATCGTATTCAAAGGTAAAGTGGAGTCCGATATCGTTCAAGTTCAGGTCCGAGACAAATCGTTTAAATTCACAGGAGTCGCCCTTCCAGACGACGAAAACGTCGTCTATATAGCGGGTCCATAGCTGGATATTCTTGGACCACCAAACATCGCGGTCTGGAAAGACATGAGTATCCTCCCACCAGCCCAGGAAGAGGTTTGCGTAGGTGGGGGCACAGGGACTGCCCATCGCCGTCCCCCTGAGCTGGTGGTAGAATTTAGAGTTAAAGAGAAAGAAGTTATGAGTAAGGGTATACTCAAGTATCCTAATAATGAAAGCATTGTGTGAGTCAAATTGAATGCCCCTGGCGCATAGAAAATACTCAATAGCCCTAAGGCCATGTTGATGCGGAATTGAGCTATACAGTGACTCAACGTCAATGCTGCATAACATGCACTCAGGGTCAAGGGTTAGGGCATCAATTTTGTTGAGGAAGTCCATTGTGTCCCTCGTATATGCTGGGAGGGACACAACGAACTCCCTCAACACCTTGTCCAGATATATCCCACAATTCTGGGTAAGTGAATTAACACCTGACACTATGGGACGACCCTTAAGCGGGTTAGTCCCCTTGTGGATCTTAGGGAGCCCATAAAAGGTCGCTATCAGGGGTTTATTAGGTAGGAGAAATTCAAATTCCGATGACCCAATCACTTTGTTCTCCAAACCGAGCAATAAGATCTGTTTAAGCTCGGCTAGAAATATCTGGGTCAGATTGGAGGGTAGAATTCTGTAACCCTCCTTGTCCTTCAACAGCTCCAAACACATATGCATATAGGTCTCGTTCTCAAGTACCACCAGATTCCCACCTTTATCTGAAGGTTTTATTATGATGCTGTGATCCTGTTCCAGAGAGCGTAATGCCTTCATCTCTGAAATAGAGAGATTGAAGGCCTTAGGGCCTCGTTGGTTAAGATCTTCAAGGTCCCGTATCACCATCTGCAGAAAAATATCTACATATTCATAATTGGCGGGTGGTGGCATTTTCTTACTCTTAGGTCTCAGTGTAGTAAAGGGGCCTGAGCCAATGATTCGAGTGTGGTCCCTGTTAAGGTCAGTGAGGGTTTGAAGGTCGTCAAAATCATCCTCTTGAAGACCAAGTCTAAGGCATGTGTCTCTATTTGAGACTCTGAAAAATTTGTGCCATTTTAGTCTCCTGCAGAAGAGGTGGAGGTCCTTAGTCCAAGAAAAAAGACTGAAGTTAGATGTAGGCACAAATGACAGGCCTCTCTTAAGGACCTCCACCTCCACCGGAGTGAGACATCGTTTAGACAGGTTAATAATTTGAAGATCTGTCACTGTCCCTTGTCCAGTCGGCCGCGTAGTGGATATGGCATCACATTTTTCTCTAAAAAAGAGGATGAAGAAGGTTGAGGTTGGGTCTGAGTATGGCTTTGAGTATTGGAGTAGCCAGAAGGAGGTGAGGAAGAGGAGGTATTCATATACCCTGATCCTCGTGTGCCCCGTCCCCTTCCCCTGTAACCACCTCCCTTCTGCCATCCCCGACCTCCACGTCTCCTCGTGCCCTGACGGCCTATGTAGGAAGAGCTACCGTGAGATTTTGAATATGAATCAGTATCTGAAGAGTCGAACTCAGAAGAGGAGGGTTCAACAGGCAATGCGGGTCCCTGTACGATACTATAAGCCCTGTTTTCCTTAAATTCACTGAGGTCCCTGATGAACTGTCTATGCTTTCTGTCTTTAATCAAGCCCTGAAAGCGTTCGACAGATGATTGAAGTGATCCCTCTCGTCTAGAAAACTCTGGGTCCTCTTTTAATTTCAGGGCACCCTCTATTTGCTCTTGTAGTTTCTTTGAGGATTGCTCGAAGATTGATCTCTCTTCCTCGAGCAGTAAAGTCATCAAATTCAATGAACTTTGTGTTAGTAGCTCCTCCCACTTGGCTAAAAGGGACGGTGAAGATATTCTATCTGCTGGTTTAACTCGCAGACGTAACCCCCTAGGTACGATTTTATTACCTATGTAACTCTCCAGGGATTTGATTTCCCACCAAGATTTAATGTTTGCTTTATAACCGTTATATAAATCATTGAAAACCTGTTTGCTAGTGGCCTGTTGGCCTATACCCGGCACATCCCTATCGGAAAATATATCCCTTGCTTCTATAGCTAGAGCCTCGGTGAACAGAGTCCCTGAGAGAAAACTGGCCATATCAAAGTAGAATAAACATCCAGCAGGTTAGAATATATATATATATATATATATAATGGGTTATGTATACAAAATTATATTTAAAAGAGGACCCAGAGTTTTCTAGACGAGAGGGATCACTTCAATCATCTGTCGAACGCTTTCAGGGCTTGATTAAAGACAGAAAGCATAGACAGTTCGTCAGGGACCTCAGTGAATTTAAGGAAAACAGGGCTTATAGTATCGTACAGGGACCCGCATTGCCTGTTGAACCCTCCTCTTCTGAGTTCGACTCTTCAGATACTGATTCATATTCAAAATCTCACGGTAGCTCTTCCTACACAGGCCGTCAGGGCACGAGGAGACGTGGAGGTCGGGGATGGCAGAAGGGAGGTGGCTACAGGGGAAGGGGACGGGGCACACGAGGATCAGGGTATATGAATACCTCCTCTTCCTCAACTCCTTCTGGCTACTCCAATACTCAAAGCCATACTCAGACCCAACCTCAACCTTCTTCATCCTCTTTTTTAGAGAAAAATGTGATGCCATATCCACTACGCGGCCGACTGGACAAGGGACAGTGACAGATCTTCAAATTATTAACCTGTCTAAACGATGTCTCACTCCGGTGGAGGTGGAGGTCCTTAAGAGAGGCCTGTCATTTGTGCCTACATCTAACTTCAGTCTATTTTCTTGGACTAAGGACCTCCACCTCTTCTGCAGGAGACTAAAATGGCACAAATTTTTCAGAGTCTCAAATAGAGACACATGCCTTAGACTTGGTCTTCAAGAGGATGATTTTGACGACCTTCAAACCCTCACTGACCTTAACAGGGACCACACTCGAATCATTGGCTCAGGCCCCTTTACTACACTGAGACCTAAGAGTAAGAAAATGCCACCACCCGCCAATTGTGAATATGTAGATATTTTTCTGCAGATGGTGATACGGGACCTTGAAGATCTTAACCAACGAGGCCCTAAGGCCTTCAATCTCTCTATTTCAGAGATGAAGGCATTACGCTCTCTGGAACAGGATCACAGCATCATAATAAAACCTTCAGATAAAGGTGGGAATCTGGTGGTACTTGAGAACGAGACCTATATGCATATGTGTTTGGAGCTGTTGAAGGACAAGGAGGGTTACAGAATTCTACCCTCCAATCCGACCCAGATATTTCTAGCCGAGCTTAAACAGATCTTATTGCTCGGTTTGGCGAACAAAGTGATTGGGTCATCGGAATTTGAATTTCTCCTACCTAATAAACCCCTGATAGCGACCTTTTATGGGCTCCCTAAGATCCACAAGGGGACTAACCCGCTTAAGGGTCGTCCCATAGTGTCAGGTGTTAATTCACTTACCCAGAATTGTGGGATATATCTGGACAAGGTGCTGAGGGAGTTCGTTGTGTCCCTCCCAGCGTATACGAGGGACACAATGGACTTCCTCAACAAAATTGATGCCCTAACCCTTGACCCTAAGTGCATGTTATGCAGCATTGACGTTGAGTCACTGTATAGCTCAATTCCGCATCAACATGGCCTTAGGGCTATTGAGTATTTTCTATGCGCCAGGGGCATTCAATTTGACTCACACAATGCTTTCATTATTAGGATACTTGAGTATACCCTTACTCATAACTTCTTTCTCTTTAGCTCTAAATTCTACCACCAGCTCAGGGGGACGGCGATGGGCAGTCCCTGTGCCCCCACCTACGCAAACCTCTTCCTGGGCTGGTGGGAGGATACTCATGTCTTTCCAGACCGCGATGTTTGGTGGTCCAAGAATATCCAGCTATGGACCCGCTATATAGACGACGTTTTCGTCGTCTGGAAGGGCGACTCCTGTGAATTTAAACGATTTGTCTCGGACCTGAACTTGAACGATATCGGACTCCACTTTACCTTTGAATACGATCCGTCGAACATTACCTTCCTTGACGTCAAGGTAACGATAGTGGGGGATCGATTATCGACCAATATACATAGGAAAACAACTGCAACTAACTCTCTTCTTCACTGGAGCAGTCACCACCCTCCTTCCCTTAAACGGGGTATTCCGAGGGGACAATATCTCCGGGTACGGAGGAACTGCTCCAGTGATGAAGCATTTTTTAGGGAGGCGAAGGCTCTTGAAGACAGATTTGCAGCTAGGGGCTACCCACAACCGGTCCTTAGGGAAGCCTTTAAGCACGCACGGACCAGAGAGCGTAGGGATCTACTCAGTCCTAAAATGAGGACAACAGATAGTTCCCAACCATTGAGAATCATCTCAAACTTTGACACCGCCAATCCGGATATCAGAAAAATCCTAAATAAATAAATATTGGCCTATCTTGAGGATGGACCCCGATCTTCATCAGGTCGTGACCGAACGTCCTTCCGTGTCTTATCGACGGGGTAGAAGCCTCAAAGATCGCTTGGTGGTCAGTCACTTTACACCACCGGTCAAAGTGGGTACCTGGTTGGACCGCAGACCGGTTGGTGTATACAAATGTGGTGGTTGTAAGGCCTGTGCATTCTTGAACACGGCCAAAACCATTACAGGATCCACATTGGGTCAGATTTTTCAGATACGCGACTTCATTAATTGTAGATCTAGGGGTCTTGTGTATCTATGTCAGTGCACTTGCCCCCTAGACTACGTTGGGAAAACCATTAGAGAACTTAGAAGACGTATTCTAGAACACATCAATGATGTTAAAAACAAGGAGATCACCCCGGTAGCGACACATGTGAACGATCACCATGGGGGCGATCCCGCATGCCTTCGGTTCACGGTGCTTGAAGTAATACATCCATCGCCACGAGGAGGGGATTGGGACAGGAGGATCCTACAAAAGGAAAGTGAATGGATCCATAGACTCCGGTCCCAATCCCCCCTCGGTCTGAATGAAAGACTGACTTTTTCTTGTTTTTTGTAGACTGTTTCTTTTGTTGGCCTTCTGGCCTTTACCTGCCACATCCATATTCCTTTTCCTTTTTCCTTCCCCATCCCACCCTTCCTTTTTTCCCTACCCCTGTCCTTTATCCCGGCAACATATGGGCTCGGATTGACTGTATTGTCCATGAAAACTGGGCCGGATGCGTGAAGCACCCATTAGATTGAGTATCGTGAACAGTGAATATGAACCGTTTCACTGGTCTAATTATCTTTTTATCTTTAGATTTTATATCTACTATTGTAATAACATCTTGTCCTCACAATGGCCATCCATTGATTTACTCGCTGGAAAGGTCTTTATGTCCTTTAAGGAATTTTCTATATCCCTCTGTGAATATTTATTCAGATACATTTTTGTTATTATCATCTACCCTTGTAGCTGACTCTTACCTGCCGCTTAGTCATAATATATCTCTAATATCGCCTGGCTGGCAGGGATTCATAGTGCATAATCACCCATTAACGATCTAGTTATCTGTTTAGTTATTATAATTTTTTTTTAAATGCGTATCTGTAGGCTACTGGTAGGGCTAGATCCTGGATAATCTCTCTATATTGACCTGACCCTATGCGTTCCAGCTTGGAGCGCAGGGCCCATCTTGATGACGCCGTACCTGACCGCCTGGTTTGCGCTGTTTTGGTCTGGGATCAGTCTGCGTTCCAGACTGGAACGCATGGCTCCCTGACGTTACATCCGGATGGTGGAACCGGATGTTCTGCGGCGTGCGCTCCACACTGGAACGCACGCCGGTCAGACCTTAGCACAGATCGCATCCATGGCGGCATTACAACTATACGCACCAGAGGGACCGCCCTGATACAGGTAATTCCACTTACCAATTAGGCGAGTATAAATATGGCCAGTTTTAGTGATTAACCATTGGACCCTGGGAGGGCAAGGACATCCACTGTACTTGAGGGATTCACCACCAACAGTGAGTAAACTCTATCACATTACGCCTAGATATGTGCTGATCATATGTTCCTATCTGTGACACACATTTTCTTGTCACTAAGTGGACTTTAACCTGTGGATGGCCATATCCTGTGAGGCCGGGTTACGTTATCTAATCTACATCACAAGGTAACTTCCCCATCCATTTGTGTCATTACACCTGGCTGTTAGCCTACCTGATTTTACCTCTACTCGGTATTATATTACCCCTTAGTGTATCGTCACGCTGACTTTGAATTAACCTGGGACACTAGGAATAAGACTGAGAGTACCAGTATACTGAAGACTGCGGTGTGTGCCTTCTGGTATCAATCCTGGCCACCATTGTGCTCTATACTTTGTCTTGACTTAGTGAGTTATCCCCTGAAATTTGGCATATGTTGGTGGTGGCGCCTCACGTTACTGGGTGGCTGTATTGAAGTACAATTGGACACCTGTGTGTAGCATGTACTTTTTCTTTCTCTTCACAGGTATCCATCTGTATTTATTCATTGTGACATGCACATACCTGATAGATCAAGACGTCTGGTATAAATATTTCTCCTCCCTCTAAGACCTCCCAGGAATATCATTTGGTCTAATCTTTTAACCCTGTATGTCTTTGTTTGACACCACCTGTCATAACGGATACATCATGGATATGCCAACTGTGTTTGGACTTCCTTCCGTTTGACATGGTCTCTTTTTTCTGGTTTTTCTTATCTACTTACCTTATTTCTATCCACCCCCTGATGATCCCACTTCGTGGGGGAAACGCGTTGGGGTTTACACAGATTAGGTCTGTGACATTACTTACTATCCTTCTTTTTTGGTGTCTTTAGATTTAATTAATTGTACCGTGTACCTGCTTATCTCTATATGGGCAGGGTTGTATACACTGTGCGCCTTGTTTCACTGATCCTCCGTGTCCACGCCTACACCAGCCCACCACATTCAATCTAGGCCCCTTAACCAACCTCATCTACTAGGGTACATCAGGAGTATATAGTTAGGTTCGAGGACAGGGGGTCTCCACCATCAGGAGCCGCCCCTGGGCTTAGGGCCAAGACTTAGGATCTTAGCTTAGGGCCTTCTAACATACACACTCTGGCCACACGTCTGGTGTACGCTTGGACATGTTTGGACATTATGTTTATATGTAATAGTAATAAAATTGATTAATATAAATTTTGCTAGGGTTATTAGGAAGCTGGACTATATTAATTGTGAGTACTGTTACAATTAGAAGACACCTATGTGAAGCCAAGCTATCTGCAAGAAGCCCCCGCAAAGTCCCACTGTTGAAAAAAAGACGTACTGAAGAGGTTACAATTGCCAAAGAGCACATTGACGGCCTAAAGAGACATTTTGTGGACTGATGAAAGTAAGATTGTTTTTTGGGGGTCTAGTGGCCGGAGACAGTTTGTCAGACGACCCCCAAACACTGAATTCAAGCCACAGTCCACTGTGAAGACAGTGAAGTATGGTGGTCAAGCATCATGATATGGGGATGTTTCTCATACTACGGTGTTGGGCCTATTTATCGCATACCAGGGATCATGGATCAGTTTGAATACATCAGAATACTTGAAGAGGTCATGCTGCCTTATGCTGAAGAGGATATGCCCTTGAAATGGGTGTTCCGACAAGACAAAGACCCCAAACACACCAGTAAACGTGCAACATCTTGGTTCCAGACCAACAAGATTGACGTTATGGAGTGTCCTGCCCAATCCCCGGATCTTAATCCAATAGAAAACTTGTGGGGTGACATAAAAATGCAGTTTCTGAGGCAAAACCAAGAAATAGAGAAGAACTGTGGAATATAGTCCAATCATCCTGGGCTGGAATGCCTGTTCACAGGGGGCAGAAGTTGGTTGACTCCGTGCAACACAGATGTACAGCAGTTCTCAGAATCAGCGGTTATACAACTAAATATTAGTTCAGTGATTCAAAGAAAAGCAAAATCTTCAAACATTTTTCATTTTTTATAGTGAATGTTTGAGTTTGTAAAGACGAATACAAACACTGCTATTTTTTTTTTTGAACAGTTTAATATTCCCTTTTCTTCAATTTTTATAGAGGAATAACACAAATGTGATATATTTTTCTTCATGTTTAGATTTGGAATAGAATGTGCAGTGTTCCCAATTAGAGATGGCCTTGCAGGTTGCCCGGCGGTCGTTTGGTGGCGAACTTTGCTCAGTCGCGGTTCGCCCAACGGGCGAACATAGGCGATATTCGTACCCGCCATATTCTTTTACATTGTGAACAATTTTGACCCATGACACATCCATCAGGTGGTACAGGACAGCCAATTGAGACGTTTCAGCACATGGACATCCCCCCTACCTTATAAATAAACCTGATCTGGCCGCCATTTTACATTCAGTCTTTTGCCAGTGTAGGGAGAGGTTGCTGTGTGGAGCAGGGACAGACTATTAGGGACACCAAACGCTAGCTAATAGGGCCACAAAAGTCCTTTTAAGGACTGGTATAGGTGTGCTATTGATAGGTGTGATATACTTATAATATACTTTCTAACATAAAAAGTATATTATAGTGCATTTGTATTGTGCAGCAGTTGTGTGCGGTTCTGCTGCGATACCGCAGCTATACAGAGTGCCAAATGCTATTGGAACAAATAATTTCTACTGGTGTGATTTACCAGTCGTCAGGCAGGGGTGTGATATACCTTCTTCCGTAAATACTGCTCTTCTATAGGGACTTTTGTCACAGGGTAATTTTGAAAATGACAGGCAGAGGAAGAGGCAGGCCATTCCGCAGGGGTGGTAGGGGTCGGGCAGGTGCACCAGGCCGGAGCCTAAGTGGGAAGTTGCAGAAGGTGTGTGCGATTAAGTCAAAGGACGCACCAGACCTGGTTGAGCGGCTCACTCAGCCTTCCACTTCTGCACCCTCCTCATCCTCTCTATCTGCACCCTCTTCACTCTCTGCTGTGTGCACCCCCAAAGACACCACCACCACCATATTCCCTCTGCTCGAGTCAGAGGAATTATTTTCCCATCCATTACAAGACCTTACCGATGCGCAGCCATTCTTGGCATCGGATCAGGAAGAGGAGGTATCAACGGTCGCCACCCAGCAGTCCGACAACAGTACCCAGATTAGCCCAAGGAGGGTGGTCCCTGCTGTTGCTGCCTCCTCCGAGATCTGTAATGTCAGTGGTGGTGAAGGTGACGATGATGATGTGTCAATGGACGTCATGTGGGTGCCCACAAGATAGTAAGAGGATTGGAGGTCAGAGGGAGAGACGGAGCAGCAGATAGGGAGGAGAAGAAGGAGAAGCAGGCAGAATTCACAGTGCACAGGCAAAAAGCAGACTGCTAATGTATCTGGAACGAGCCATCCACCATGCATGGTCACATCTGGCGCTCCCAGGACGCTGGCACATGGCTCCGCAGTGTGGGCTTTTTTTAACGTGTCCGCTGCTGAGAATAGTGTTGCCATCTGCAGCCTGTGCTGTCAACGCATAAGTCACGGTAAGCCCAGCACTCATCTAGGGACGACCGCTTTAAGAAGGCACCTGTCCTCCCATCACTGAGCCCAGTGGGAGCAACACCATCAGAACCCACAAAGCCACACTCCCCACGTTCCCCATCCTGCCTTTTCTCCTTCTCCTCCCAGTTGTCCTCCACTTCACCTTCCACCGTGCCGTTGTCACGTTTATCTGGCAAAAGGCAGGCTTCCTTGCCCCAAATGTTCGAGCGAAAAAAGATGATGACACCGGATAACCCTCTTGCCCAATGGCTGACCGCTGGCTTGTCAGAACTGCTAGCCCACCAACTACTGCCATATAAACTGGTGGACTCGGAGGCCTTTCGAAAATTTGTGGCCATTGGCACACCGCAATGGAAGGTCCCCGGAAGGAAATATTTCTCCCAGAAGGGCATCCCAGAGCTATGTGGCCATGTTCAGCAGCAAGTGAATGTATCTCTGGCACACAGTGTCGGTGCCAAGATACATCTGACCACAGACACGTGGTCTAGCAAACACAGGTAGGGAAGGTACATAACTTTCACTGCCCACTGGGTGAACCTTCTGACGACCGTCAAGCATGCAACCCGTGGCACCCGTGTAGAGTTGGTGTTACTGCCACGGATTTCATGCAGGCCTGCCTCTTCTTCTCCTCCTCCTACTCCATCCTCCCTCTCCTCTTCGGCTGACTCATCCTTTTCCGCTGGTACCGTCTCTTCCGCTATACCCCCAAAGCTCCTCAGAACCTATTTGACTTGCCAGGTGAGACGTTGCCATGCTGTGCTGCATCTGTTGTGCCTCGAAGTCAAGAACCACACCGGTCCTGCACTCCTTTTAACTTTGCAGTCACAGGCCAATCAGTGGCTAACCGCGCTAATTTGACAGTTGGTAAAGTGGTGTGCAACAACGGTGCCAATCTGCTGAGTGCACTGAAACAGGGCAAAATGACACACGTGCCATGCATGGCACACGTCCTGAACTTAGTCATGCAGCGATTCGTTCCCAAATGCCCCGGGGTCCAGGACGTCTTGTGGCAGGCCAGAAAAATCTCTGGCCATTTTAGAAGATCTAACACAGCCATGGCTCGCCTTGCTGACATTCAGCGGCGACACCACCTGCCTGTCAGACGTCTGATTTTTGACTGCCCGACGTGATGGAACTTGACCTTGTATATGCTTGATAGGCTGCTCCAGCAGAAACGTGCAGTTAATGACTATCTGTACGAACTCTGCAGCAGCACAGGTTCTGGGAAGATTGTTTTTTTTTCACCACGCCAGTGGCTGCTCATGCGTGACGCATGCAGACTTCTGCGGCCATTTGATCAGATCACCAAACTGGTCAGTCGCAGCCAGGGCGCCATCAGTGACATCGTACCTTATGCCTTCTTTCTGGAGCGTGCATTGCATTGTGTCATTGATCAAGCCGTCTAAGAGCAGGAGCTGGAAGATGAGGAAGTCGCAATGCTGGATGAATTCCCAGTGGGGGCTACTCCATCTGAGACAAGTCAACAACATGAGTCTGAAGAGGAGTCAGAGGAGGATGGTGCCAGGGCGGTGGAGGAGCAAGTAGAGCATGCTTCAAACTTTTCTGGGATCCCTGGTGTTGTCCGTGGCTGGGGGGAGGAGAATGAGGACGACAAATGAGGAGCCAAGCCACTCCACCGCTTCGAGTTTAGTGCAAACGGGGGCCTTCATGCTCCAGTGTTTGAAGAGGGACCCCCGCATAAAGGGCAAGGACCAGTACTGGGTGGCAACGTACTTAGACCCCCGGTACAAACACAAAATGGCAGACATGTTACCACCATCACAGAGGGCTGGCAGAATGCAGCACTTTCAGGCCTTGCTTCGAGAAATGCTGCATTCTGCTGTTGCGGGTGCTAGCAGCGGAATTTCTACTCACAGAGAAACAGTTGCAGGTACCAATCCTTCCGCACATGCAAGAAGAGGGCGGTTTGAAGATGTGCTGGTCACCTCGGATATGAGATCATTCTTGCAGCCAACCCATCGACAGCCGTCCTCCGGATCCAGCCTCAGGGAACGCCTAGACCGACAGGTGTCAGACTACATCGGGTTAACAGCCGGTGTGGACGCTCTGAGAAGCGATGAACCCCTTGACTACTGGGTGTGCAGGCTTGACCTGTGGCCAGAGCTGGCACAATTTGCCATGGAACTCTTGGCTTGCCCCTCGTTCAGTGTCCTGTCAGAAAGGACGTTCAGCGCAGCAGGAGGGATCTTGACCGTTAAGCGCACTCGCCTAGCTCACGACAGTGTGGACTACCTCACATTTCTAAAAATGAATGAGGCATTGATCTCGGAGAAATTCAACACATGTGACGAGTCAACCACGTTTGATTGAATTTCCTCATGACAGCCCACAAATATCCGCCACCACCTATAACAAATCATGGTTCCTATCAGGGTAAGGTAAATACAGCGGCATAAAAGGCCTTTTATGTCAGTTGAATGCCTAATTTTTGGGCCCTTTACTGGCCGACAGTTACATTTTTATCCTGTGACCACCTAATGTACCTCCAGCCACAGAATCCAAAGTTCTTTGCTGTCAGGTGAATGCCTATTGCCTGATCATAAAGTATCTCTCTATCTAATTATCTATCTCCACGGGGGTATTCAGATTAATTTATTATGTTTAGCGCTGGTCAGAATATTTCACCTTCCTGTAAGACTCAGCAAGGAATTCTGTTTATCACTAATATAAATATTTCTTCTCCGGGTTGCAATAAAATAAATCACACCTGATGCTTCTGAACGTCATGTCTATTATAATGTCGCAATTTCAAACTCTTTCTAGTAATATTTTTGCCAATTTCTCCTACGTTAATGTCCTTCATTAGGCTGCTTTCAAATAATATTAGTGTCTGTATTATAGCTTCAATACTTGACCCCCTATTTCCAGAAGTAAGGCGCTAGCCATAAGATTTCATTACTTATCTTGCACTGTTACAAATTTTTCATCATGTAACGAGCAGCATTCTTTATTCTGTAGGCTTCAGAGCTGGAATCCTCCAGCATTCTTTGGAGGATTGGTCTAGTGATTTGCATCCAGGGAAGGGTCATTTTTTTATGTATGGCATTCTGATGTGAGAAAAATTGAACTCCCTCGCTGCATTATAAGAGCTCAGGTAAATATTTAGATGTGTGTCTGTCAACAAAACTGTCGACTGTTTCCAAAAGCGACCAGCAGAATTTTTAATGCAGCTCTGGACGATGACGAGGTGTGTAACTTAGGATCATTATAAGACATGACACTTTGCAGTTGTAGATCTACTTTCATCTTACCAAGACCTACTTGCATATACAGTCCTGATCAAAAGTTTAAGACCACTTGAAAAATGGCAAAAAATCATATTAAGCATGGCTGAATCTTAACAAGGTTCCAAGTAGAGCTTTAGCATGCAACAAGAAGAAATGGGAGTGAGACAAAACATTATTTGAGCATTCATTTTAATGAAAACAACAAATAAACTGAAACAGGCTGTTTTTCAGCTGATCAAAAGTTTAGGACCACACCTCCAAAAAAAAATACTAAACCCCCCCCAAAAAAGAAATCCAACTTCCAAACATGAACTCAGTAATGAGTAGCTCTGCCGTTATTGTTTATCACTTAAAAAATTTCGGCATGCTTGATGCAAGTGTTTCCATGAGGTGAGTGGAAACATTTCTCCAAGTGGTGAAGACGGCCGCACGAAGGCCATCTACTGTCTGGAACTATTGTCCATTTTTGTAAACTTCCCTTGGCATCCATCCCCAAAGGTTATCAATTGGATTTTGATCAGGGGAACACGCAGGATGGGCCAAAAGAGTGATGTTATTCTCCTGGAAGAAGTCCCTTGTCCTGCGGGCATTGTGTACTGTAGCGTTGTCCTGTTGAAAAACCCAGTCGTTACCACACAGACGAGGGCCCTCAGTCATGAGGAATGCTCTCTGCAACATCTGGACATAGCCAGCGGCCGTTTGACGCCCCTGCACTTGTTGAAGCTCCATTGTTCCACTGAAGGAAAAAGCACTCCAGACCATTATGTCGCCCCCTCCACTGTGGCGTGTAGAAAACATCTCAGGTGGGATCTGCTGGTCATGCCAGTAACGTTGGAAACCATCAGGACCATCAAGGTAAAAAAAATTCTCATCAGAGAATAAAACTTTCTTCCACCTTTGAATGTCCCATGTTTGGTGCTCTCTTGCAAAGTCCAAACGAGCAGTTCTGTGGCATTCAAGGAGACAAGGTCTTTATAGAAGTTTTTTGTTTTTGAAGCCCTTCAGTCTCAGATGCCGTCTGATGGTTATGGGACTGCAGTCAGCACCAGTAAGGGCCTTAATTTGGGTCGAGGATCGTCCAGTGTCTTGATGGACAGCCAATTGGATCCTCCGGGTCAGTGCTGGTGAAATTTTTTTGGATCTTCCACTTGACTTTTTTGTTCCATAACCCTCAGGATCATTTAAGAAATTCCAAATGACTGTCTTACTGCGTCCCACCTCATCAGCGATGGCGCACTGTGAGAGACCCTGCTTATGCAGTTCAACAACCCGACCACGTTCAAAAAGGGAGAGTTTTTTGCCTTTGCCATCACAACGTGTGACTACCTGACAGAACATAAATCCACATCTTTGCACAGATTTGGCCTTTTAAAGGCATGTGGTCCTAAAATTTGGATCAGCTGAAAAACAGCCTGTTTCAGGTTAATCGTTATTTTCAATTAATTGAATGCTCAAAAAATGTTTTGTCTCACTCTCATTTCTTCTTGTTGCATGTTGAAGCTCTACTTGGAACCTTGTTAAGATCCAACAATGTAAAATATGATTTGTTGCCATTTTTAAAGTGGTCTTAAACTTTTGATCAGGACTGTAGCATGCAAATGGCTCATCCTACAGGGGATATACTGTATTTCAGTGTGCGATTTATAGCCTGCTCATGACCCCCCCTTTGCAGTGTTAAAGAGATGGATGATGTACCGTCAGGCTGGTTTCACAATTATTATAATGGTGACCAAGTGAAGAAATCCAAATCTTTAGGATTTCAGCCAGTGCTATGGTTTTCTTCCAGAAAAGTTTGTCAAAACAAATGAGAAGAGCTGGTAATTTTAAGATTTAATGTCAAATTAATATACTTGAAGTTGTGGCCAAAAGTGTTCGGGTTGCTAGGTGACTATTCCAAAACAGATGCTAACAAAGCATTGAGATGTGTGGGACTGCACGCCGGGGTGAGTGCTGGAGACAACGTGACCGTCACAAGCTGCAGTTCACATGATGTTATTGTGACTAGGCGTAAAATGCATCTCCATAAATTGTAGAAAAGCAACAGGACATAAGGAATAGTGATATACACTAGTGGAAAATGACCAAAGAACATCTAGAAGGAGCTAAGACTAGGGATGAGCGAACTCGAACTGTATAGTTCGGGTTCGTACCGAATTTTGGGGTGTCCGTGACACGGACCCGAACCCGGACATTTTCGTAAAAGTCCGGGTTCGGGTTCGGTGTTCGTCGCTTTCTTCGCGCTTTTGTGACGCTTTCTTGGCGCTTTTTGAAAGGCTGCAAAGCAGCCAATCAACAAGCGTCATACTACTTGCCCCAAGAGGCCATCACAGCCATGCCTACTATTGGCATGGCTGTGATTGGCCAGAGCACCATGTGACCCAGCCTCTATTTAAGCTGGAGTCACATAGCGCCGCCCGTCACTCTGCTCTGATTAGCGTAGGGAGAGGTTGCGGCTGCGACAGTAGGGCGAGATTAGGCAGATTAACTCCTCCAAAGGACTTGATTAACTGATCGATCTGCAGCTGTGGATCATTGAGCTGCTGATCCTCAATTGCTCACTGTTTTTAGGCTGCACAGACCGTTTGTCAGTCTCATTTTTCTGGGGTGATCGGCGGCCATTTTGTGTCTTGTGGTGCGCCAGCACAAGCTGCGACCAAGTGCATTTAACCCTCAATGGTGTGGTTGTTTTTTGGCTAAAGCCTACATCAGGGTGAAGCTGTCACACCAAGTGCATTTAACCAGCAATAGTCTGTTCATTTTTTGGCCATATACAAAATCAGGGGCAAGCTGCGCCTGTCACCAAGTGCATTTAACCCTCAATGGTGTGGTTGTTTTTTGGCTAAAGCCTACATCAGGGTGAAGCTGTCACACCAAGTGCATTTAACCAGCAATAGTCTGTTCATTTTTTGGCCATATACAAAATCAGGGGCAAGCTGCGCCTGTCACCAAGTGCATTTAACCCTCAATGGTGTGGTTGTTTTTTGGCTAAAGCCTACATCAGGGTGAAGCTGTCACACCAAGTGCATTTAACCAGCAATAGTCTGTTCATTTTTTGGCCATATCCCAGTCTAATTCTGTCACTAAATCCATACCGGTCACCCAGCGCCTAAATACTAGGCCTCAAATTTATATCCAGCTAAATCTGTCCCTAGTGCTGTAGCTGGGCGAGTTATTTAGTGTCCGTTCAAGCACATTTCTTGTTCTGGGTTGAAATACAATTCCCAATTTAGCAATTTCATAATTTAGTGGTTCCTGCTATATCAGAGCTCTTTGAAATCTATCCCAAAAAGGGTATATAATATTGAAGGTGCACATAGGGTCATTCAGAGTAACTTCACACACACCCGCTACTGTGTATTTCCAAGTCTAATTCTGTCACTAAATCCATACCGGTGACCCAGCGCCTAAATACTAGGCCTCAAATTTAATTCCCTCTAAATCTCTCGTTACCCACCGCTGTACTGTTGTTGCTGGGCAAGATATTTAGTGTCCGTCAAAGCACATTTTTTGTTCTGGGTTGAAGTACAATTCCCAATTTAGCAATTTCATAATTTAGTGGTTTCTGCTATATCAGAGCTATTTGAAATCTATCCCAAAAAGGGTATATAATATTGAAGGTGCACATAGGGTCATTCAGAATAACTTCACACACACCCGCTACTGTGTATTTCCAAGTCTAATTCTGTCACTAAACCCATACCTGTCACCCAGCGCCTAAATACTAGGCCTCAAATTTAAATCCCTCTAAATCTCTCGTTACCGTTGTCCTGTTGTAGCTGGGAAAGTTATTTAGTGCCCGTCAAAGCACATTTTTTGTTCTGGGTTGAAGTACAATTCCCAATTTAGCAATTTCATAATTTAGTGGTTCCTGCTATATCAGAGCTATTTGAAATCTATCCCAAAAAGGGTATATAATATTGAAGGTGCACATAGGGTCATTCAGAATAACTTCACACACACGCTTCTGTGCATTTCCAAGTCTAATTCTGTCACTAAATCCATACCGGTGACCCAGCGCCTAAATACTAGGCCTCAAATTTAATTCCCTCTAAATCTCTCGTTACCCACCGCTGTACTGTTGTTGCTGGGCAAGATATTTAGTGTCCGTCAAAGCACATTTTTTGTTCTGGGTTGAAGTACAATTCCCAATTTAGCAATTTCATAATTTAGTGGTTTCTGCTATATCAGAGCTATTTGAAATCTATCCCTAAAAGGGTATATAATATTGAAGGTGCACATAGGGTCATTCAGAATAACTTCACACACACCCGCTACTGTGTATTTCCAAGTCTAATTCTGTCACTAAATCCATACCGGTGACCCAGCGCCTAAATACTAGGCCTCAAATTTAATTCCCTCTAAATCTCTCGTTACCCACCGCTGTACTGTTGTTGCTGGGCAAGATATTTAGTGTCCGTCAAAGCACATTTTTTGTTCTGGGTTGAAGTACAATTCCCAATTTAGCAATTTCATAATTTAGTGGTTTCTGCTATATCAGAGCTATTTGAAATCTATCCCTAAAAGGGTATATAATATTCAAGGTGCACATTGGGTCATTCAGAATAACTTCACACACACACGCTTCTGTGCATTTCCAAGTCTAATTCTGTCACTAAATCCATACCGGTCACCCAGCGCCTAAATACTAGGCCTCAAACGCAGCCGCCTGTCTACAGCCAATGTGGACAAGCTGACGTTCATAAAAATGAACCAGGCATGGATCCCACAGGATCTGTCCGTCCCTTGTCCAGATTAGACATTAACTACCTCCCCTTAACCATATATTATTGGACTCCAGGGCACTTCCTCATTCAATCCTATTTTTATTTTCATTTTACCATTATATTGCGAGGCTACCCAAAGTTGAATGAACCTCTCCTCTGTCTGGGTGCCGGGGCCTAAATATATGCCAATGGACTGTTCCAATGTTGGGTGATGTGAAGCCTGATTCTCTGCTATGACATGCAGACTGATTCTCTGCTGACATGAAGCCAGATCCTCTGTTACGGGACCTCTCTCCTCTGCCTGTGTGCTGGGCCTAAATTTATGAAAATGGACTCTTACAGTGGTGGGTGACGTGAAGCCTGATTCTCTGCTATGATATGAAGACTGATTCTCTGCTGACATGAAGCCAGATTGTCTGTTACGGGACCTCTCTCCTCTGCCTGGGTGCTGGGCCTAAATATATGCCAATGGACTGTTGCAGTGGTGGCTGACGTGAAGCCTCATTCTCTGCTATGACATGCAGACTGATTCTCTGCTGACATGAAGCCAGATTGTCTGTTACGGGACCTCTCTCCTCTGCCTGGGTGCTGGGTAGTGTTGAGCGCGAATATTCGAAAAGCAAATTTTTTTCGCGAATATCGCAACTTCGCGATTTCGCGAATATTTCGAATATAGTGCTATATATTCGTAAAAACGAATATTCGTTTTTTGTTTTTTCCCCCCCCCACAAAATTACAGTACACATATAATTGATTGTTTCCCAAAGGTCCAACAGCTCAGATCTTACTCACATTGCCTAGAAAGTGATTGAGGCGCGAATCTTCGTAAGGCGATTTTATTAGCGCACATGCGAATATCGGCACGTCCCAGAACAGAGGCAAAGGGCTTTGCATTCATACATTAGTGAATTGAGTTGCGAATCTTCGTAAGGCGATTTTATTAGCGCACATGCGAATATCGGCACGTCCCAGAACAGAGGCAAAGGGCTTTGCATTCATACATTAGTGAATTGAGTTGCGAATCTTCGTAAGGCGATTTTATTAGCGCACATGCGAATATCGGCACGTCCCAGAACAGAGGCAAAGGGCTTTGCATTCATACATTAGTGAATTGAGTTGCGAATCTTCGTAAGGCGATTTTATTAGCGCACATGCGAATATCGGCACGTCCCAGAACAGAGGCAAAGGGCTTTGCATTCATACATTAGTGAATTGAGTTGCGAATCTTCGTAAGGCGATTTTATTAGCGCACATGCGAATATCTACACTTGTCCCAGAACAGAGGCAAAGGGCTTTGCATTCATACATTAGTGATTGAATTGAGCTGCGAATCTTCGTAAGGCGATTTTATTAACGCAAATGCAAATATCTACACTTGTCCCCAGAACAGAGAGGCAAAGGCCTGTGCATTCATATAGTATAGCACCATATTCGCGAATACGTAGAACTTCGTAAAATTCGATTTACGAATATTCGTATTTTTTATTTTACTTTCCACCTTACAGATTACATTGATCTGTACTCTGTCAACTACTGTCATCACCCCCCACTGTATCTCGATTGATTCCCAAAAGTCTCACATTCCCTAGAAAGTGATTGAGTTGCGAATCTTCGTAAGGCGATTTTATTAGCGCACATGCGAATATCTACACTTGTCCCAGAACAGAGGCAAAGGGCTTTGCATTCATACATTAGTGATTGAATTGAGCTGCGAATCTTCGTAAGGCGATTTTATTAACGCAAATGCAAATATCTACACTTGTCCCCAGAACAGAGAGGCAAAGGCCTGTGCATTCATATAGTATAGCACCATATTCGCGAATACGTAGAACTTCGTAAAATTTGATTAACGAAAATTCGTATTTTTTATTTTACTTTCCACCTTACAGATTACATTGATCTGTACTCTGTCAACTACTGTCATCACCCCCCACTGTATCTCGATTGATTCCCAAAAGTCTCACATTCCCTAGAAAGTGATTGAGGTGCGAATCTTCGTAAGGCGATTTTATTAGCGCACATGCGAATATCTACACTTGTCCCAGAACAGAGGCAAAGGGCATTGCATTCATACATTAGTGATTGAATTGAGTTGCGAATCTTCGTAAGGCGATTTCATTAGCGCACATGTGAATTTTGCATAGCATATCGCATATGCGAAATAATAACGAATTTGAATAATCGCGAATATTTTACGAATATTCTTTCGAATATTCACAAAATTTCGCGAATTCGAATATGGGACATGCCGCTCAACACTAGTGCTGGGCCTAAATTTATGACAATGGACTGTTGCAGTGGTGGGTGACGTGAAGCCTGATTCTCTGCTATGACATGCAGACTGATTCTCTGCTGACATGAAGCCAGATTGTCTGTTACGGGACCTCTCTCCTCTGCCTGTGTGCTGGGCCTAAATATATGCCAATGGACTGTTGCAGTGGTGGCTGACGTGAAGCCTCATTCTCTGCTATGACATGCAGACTAATTCTCTGCTGACATGAAGACAGATTCTCTGTTACGGGACCTCTCTCCTCTGCCTGGGTGCCGGGGCCTAAATATCTGAGAATGGACTGTTCCAGTGGTGGGTGACGGGAAGCCAGATTCTCTGCTATGGAACCTCTCTCCAATTGATTTTGGTTAATTTTTATTTATTTAATTTTTATTTTTATTCATTTCCCTATCCACATTTGTTTGCAGGGGATTTACCTACATGTTGCTGCCTTTTGCAGCCCTCTAGCTCTTTCCTGGGCTGTTTTACAGCCTTTTTAGTGCCGAAAAGTTCGGGTCCCCATTGACTTCAATGGGGTTCGGGTTCGGGACGAAGTTCGGATCGGGTTCGGATCCCGAACCCGAACATTTCCGGGATGTTCGGCCGAACTTCTCGAACCCGAACATCCAGGTGTTCGCTCAACTCTAGCTAAGACATGTAGTGATCAAAGATTGAAGATCCTTACTTCACAAACAGATTCTCCACAGACTTTCTTGTCTGGCATCACTGTTGTTGCTTTTGTCTGACAGCGCTGTTTTTCGTCTTCTCTTTCAAGGAATGTTGATTGGGTGTTGTTGAGGTGTTTGCTATGTCTGCTAGATGAAGGTGTGAACCCTTTGTACAATTTACCGTAAGAGTCTTTGAAAAGGGCTGAATAGTGGAACTTCGAACAGCTGCATGAAAGGAAAAGATGGCCAAGAAGTTTATGTAGTGCATTGGTGTTGTGGACAGTGGTCGGAGGAGGACCCTCCCGCACATAGGGTTCTGGATGGTCAAGACAGACAGATTCACGCCAAGATCACCACATGACAAGAGCTGCTGTATCTCACAGGACAGTCATGGCATCACAAATTAGTTCTGCAGTAGTTCCTGCAGTGACTGCTCAAACCATAAGAAACCATCTACTTGATCCAGGACAGCATTAACACACTCCAGTATCTTGTTTGCCACTGATCTCTCATCACCACCTAGAACACCTGCCCTGGTGCTGTGAGAGAACCCATTGAAGGCATGAATTGCAAATAATAGTGTTCAGTGATGTAAACAGGTTCTTCCTTGGTATTAATGATGGCTACATAAGTGTGCAACAGGGCTGGAGAGAGCCTACTGCCATCATGTGCAGCGGACAGGGTACCGGGGGTCCCTTTAAATAAAAGTTTTTGTTGTGACATCAGTTGCATTTCAGCAACAAGGAACACAAGAATCCCCTTAAGTAGATGGTGTTAGTGGTACCCACGTGTAGAAATGCCAGAATGGGGTAAGGGTAGCCTAATAATATCCCTTTAGATGTGGCTGTGCACATGTCACGGTGCTCCTACCTGGATATCCTGGAACCCCAGGCGTTGTCGTCCGCAGCAGTGCAAGGGATAGTTGATAAAGGGGAGGAAGAAATGAATTGAGTCCAGACTTGTATTGAAGTTGATAACAGCTTTACTTGAGTAAACTTGCATCAGGAAACAATCTTCCAACTTTATCTTGGTTACCAGCAGGTTTTGGCTTAAATTCTGGCAGACTCTGCTACATCTGTCACTTTCTAGCTCTGCTGTACTATCAGGATTAAATAGAAACTTTTATTTTCTTTCTGCTGTACTTAGCTTGGTAGTCTGACTCTATCTTTTTTTCTCTCTTTCTCTTTATCCAGGGAACCTTTCCTCCTGGCTTCTGGGGCTCTTTTCTGTTCTCTCTTGTTCCAGCAGAGCAGACAGGGCTCTGCTGGCAGGAATACAGCCTTCCCCTAGAAGGGGTACTCCAAAACTGACTTCTGCAGGGCTCATCCAGCAGGGACGAGGGCCTGCTGCCTTCCCCAAGCAGGGGATAAGATAGACTCGACTCCTTCACTAACTAAAACTCCTCCCTCTCTAGAGAGGGCTAGAATAGACAGAAGGTTCCACTCTAGGCTCTGCCAAGCTTGCTGCCACCTGCTGGTGAACCAGGTACACTGCATTTGAACATAACATTACAGGGAAAAGAATATGCACATTATACAGGACCTGAGAATTAGTGCAAAGAATGAAACAGAATTAACCATGGGAGATAGTGGAGAGTTATAAAAGGTTTTAATGCACCTCTGGGGCGTTACACATGCAAGGTGCAGAGACACACAGGAAAAACACCATTGTGTTATTGTGTTGGGCGCTATTAATTGCCATGGCCGTTCCCATCTGGTATTTGTGGAGGGGACATTGACCAGTCTTCTGTAGGTTCAGGACATTGTGGAACCAGTCCTAGTGCCTTTCTGACTCAGTTAGGAGAAGTAGTGTTCCAACAAAATAATGCCCCTCCCCACACTGCCCATGCTACAAACCATGCTCTTGAGGTTCTCCAGCAGCTCTCCTGACCAGCTTCATTGCCAGATCTCTCCCACATCAAAAATGTCTGGAACTGGATGGGACGACAGATCTCCCATGCATTGCAGCCAGCAACCACCTTGGCTGAACTATTGGTCCAAACTGAAAGAGCTTAGAATGAAATACCACAGGAGGATATCCAGCATCTATATGACCATTCACCATGCCAGAGTGGTAACCTGTATCACATCAAGGGGAGATGTCGCCCAGTAGTCATGTAACCCTGTCTCAACATATACCTTGCTGAAGAACCCAAAATAAAGGATACACCACCTTGGTTGTGTGATCATTGACCAAGCACCACTAGCAGTTTATATTTTGTCTCAGCTCAATCACATCCAGTTCTTTTTTCATTTTCCAGTAGTGTAATTAGCTATACACTTATTGACAAAAAATAACACACCCAGATAGAAATGTCGGATTGCTGCAAAACTCAGCATGCAGTTATGTCCTATGTTGATTACAGGTCTGGTCTGATTAGACACTGGGTCTTGCTACAAGAGGGAGTACAAGTGTTTTCTCTGTTGCCCTATAAAAAAAACCTCAGAGGCTACTTTTGGGTAGTGTACCTTTGTGAGAGCTCGTTGACTGCCAGACATTACTCTATGATACACTTGAAGTCATTTTGCTAAATTGATAGACTTTGGGAGGGAGTAAGAGAAGCAGGATGATTGTTTTGACAAATTGCACGCCATCTAGGTGGTTGTGAACCAAGTGAATGAGAAACCCAGACTGCTACAAACTGGAACCATATCATTTTTAGTGACGAATCTAGGTTCTGTTTGGCATCCCACAATGGTCCAGTTCTAGTATGGAGGCCTCATGGTGAGAGCTTCAATCCTTCCTTTGCTGTGTAGCGGCACACTGCCCCAGCTGCTGGTGTGATGATCTGGGAAGACATCACATACGACAATCAGTTACCCCTAGTAGTGATATGAGGGACACTAACAGCAACGCGATACGTGCAGGACATCCTGAGGCCACATGTGTTCCTCTCATGGCAGGGCTTCCAACTGGTATTTCTTATCAGGATAATGCTCACCCACACACAGCAAGGGTTTACCAGAAATGTCTGTCAGATTGCAACAAATGCTTGGCCTGCTTGGTCGCCATATTTATCACCAATCCAGCATCTATGGGATTAGCTGGGATGCCATCTTCACCAAGTGTGCAGGATCTACAGGCCCATCTTTAACATCTGTGTGCAAATGTGCTGCAGGATATTGAACCTCTATTCCTCCATGCCCAACCATATCTCATGCTGTATCCAGGCTAGAGGCTGTCCAACAGGGTACTGCAGCCTCCATTCAATTTTCCCCAATAAACTTCTCCTTTCGCTCTGATATAGCATCTGATAGAATATCCCCAGATTCCCTATGAATCCACTAGGAAAAGCCTGTGGTATAGTAAGACTTCTAACTACTGTACAATTGCTCTGCTGATCTTGGAAATCATACAGGGCCATAATCTGGTTGTGTGTTTTATTTGAATGGCAGCGCTCCTCTTATGAGATGAGCAGGGTTCTCGGATTTTGGCCCTAATAATGTATACACTCCAATCTGTTAGATTCTACGCCAACTATTACACAGTATTCGGCTTGGACACATTCTGGTGAAATGACTCTAGAAGAGCTGTTCTCATCCGTGATGATGACTGCAGCATATGATGAATCTTCATCACTTAACTCCTCTGCTTCCAACAAACTAGAACAGGACGCTCTCCTGTTGCCAGCTTCACTCACTGCGCCTGCGCCGAATACTAAACGGGACGGTGCAGGCACAGGATTTTACGGGCACAGAGGAGAACTAGGACGTCAATCAACTGGACATGGGGGCTCCTCTTTATTCTATTATGGCCAACTTAAAGGAGTTATCTGCTACTTTTTAAAATTAACCGAGCATCAGTCAGGCCTGTATAACAAAGACAAAACCTTTACTCACCTGCTAAAGGTCTCTCTGGACCATCCCTGCAGGTCCGGTCCCTATCGTAGAATAAGTGATTAGGTCACAAGCAGCGACCGGACCGCAGGGGCAATATGTGAGCTACGGTGGGCCGATAGGGGTAGTAGTAGTTTTACTCACAGTTCTGTAGCGCTCCCTGGGCTGGCGTGCAGTGTAGGGAAGGACAGCACCAGTTCCTTCGGGGCACATTCGGTTGTCAGGGACTCCCGCCAGATGGTGGTTGAGGTGCCCTTGGTGGTCTGGATTTAAGGTGCAGTGGAGACAGGGTCCCTGGTGTTAGTGACGCCAGCACCATTAGGTGCAAAGGAAGGTGGTAGAAAGGATGAGGAGTCAATGGTTGTAAACAACGTAACTTTTTACTTAATAAATTGCCTTGAGGTAGTTAGTGCAGTGGATTTACATGGCAAGGGTGACAACTAGGGTGGCCACTGGCTTCACCCAAGAAAGCCGGACCTCCTAAGCCCCACCCCAAGCCACGCCTACCTCAATTAAGACACCCCCCCATATCAGTGAAGCCACGCCGAAATCGCCGGCCGAGAAAAAAAACGAGGGGAGGAGAGGGAAGAAGGGAGGTTAGCTGTGGGCAGCCGGGGTGCTTCTCTCCCCCTCAGTCAGCCACAGGGAGCCATGTCTGCGGCTCTAGTGACCGACTGGGGGTGAGAGAAGCCTCAGTCAGTTGCTGACGCTCACACTCACACAGCGCAATTCTGCTGTCTGAGCGTGAGCTACTGAAAGGGTGGACATCCCTGTGCTTGTCCAGGCTCTGCCCCGGACTGGAGGACAGGGAGCCCGAAAACCGGACTGTCCGGCCTAAAACTGGACGTCTGGCCACCCTAGTGACAACCCATATGATGCATACACCATTGGCTTAGCTGCAATCCTAGTAACAGGCTTGACAATAGGTGCATTGAGATTTTCCTTTAGCTGGTATGAGAGAGTTCCTTTCTAACTGTCCTGACTAGGTCCACACTCTAGCCGCCAGATACTGGATATAATAATGACTCTTACTTGTGTAACGGCAGGCATGAATCCTCTGCTCCATTGTTTGCACTTGTTGCTATCAGAAACACAGGTCCACAATATCCATAGAGATATGTGGTAATGGACAACCTTGCCCCTAGTCCTCCGGCTGTGTCCAGGTGCTTTTAGGCTTCTCCTGGTCACTGGTGCTATGGAGTCCATAAGCTAATGCTGCTTCTATCTCCACTAGACTTTCTCTATAGCCACAGTTTACTCTGGTCTGTGCTAGGTAGCTGTAAGGATGTTCTTCCCACTCCCTCAGCTTGGCCAGGGCCAAGGGGCTAAGATAGCAGCTACATATTGGACTTTGCTTCTCCTGCTCCACACACATCACTACCTCTCTCCTTACTCCTCAGCTAACTTCCTTCTACACAGAACTGACACATCCTAAGGTATATATATATATATATATATATATATATATATATAGACGAAAACGGACAGCAACTCCAAGTAGTACAAAAAATAATTTATTGGGCCACAGTGGCACAGAGGCGACGTTTCGGCTCAAAATCCAGAGCCTTTCTCAAGCAGGAGAAAGCCGATTTGACGAAAGTCGCTCTGTGACTGTGGCAATTTTTTTGTACTCACTAGTGCTGTCCTCGTTAAATACAAGGTAAGCTGAATTCCCTGGACTGACCCTATCTTCTCTATTGATGTAATTGGTGCTCCTATTTTCTTTATAAATATAATATATACATAAATACAAACCGGATTCCAAAAAGTTGGGACACTATACAAATCGTGAATAAACTGAATGCAATGATGTGGAGGTGCCAACTTCTAATATTTTATTCAGAATAGAACATAAATCACGGAACAAAAGTTTAAACTGAGAAAATGTACCATTTTAAGGGAAAAATATGTTGAATCAGAATTTCATGGTGTCAACAAATCCCCAAAAAGTTGGGACAAGGCCATTTTTACCACTGTGTGGCATCTCCCCTTCTTCTTACAACACTCAACAGACGTCTGGGGACCGAGGAGACCAGTTCTCAAGTTTAGAAATAGGAATGCTCTCCCATTCTTGTCTAATACAGGCCTCTAACTGTTCAATCGTCTTGGGCCTTCTTTGTTGCACCTTCCTCTTTATGATGCGCCAAATGTTCTCTATAGGTGAAAGATCTGGACTGCAGACTGGCCATTTCAGTACCCGGATCCTTCTCCTACGCAGCCATGATGTTGTGATTGATGCAGAAGGTGGTCTGGCATTATCTTGTTGAAAAATGCAGGGTCTTCCCTGAAAGAGATGACGTCTGGATGGGAGCATATGTTGTTCTAGAACCTGAATATATTTTTCTGCATTGATGGTGCCTTTCCAGACATGCAAGCTGCCCATGCCACACGCACTCATGCAACCCCATACCATCAGAGATGTAGGCTTCTGAACTGAGCGTTGATAACAACTTGGGTTGTCCTTGTCCTCTTTGGTCCGGATGACATGGCGTCCCAGATTTCCAAAAAGAACTTCGAATCGTGACTCATCTGACCACAGAACAGTCTTCCATTTTGCCACACTCCATTTTAAATGATCCCTGGCCCAGTGAAAACGCCTGAGCTTGTGGATCTTGCTTAGAAATTGCTGCTTCTTTGCACTGTAGAGTTTCAGCTGGCAACGGCGGATGGCACGGTGGATTGTGTTCACTGACAATGGTTTCTGGAAGTATTCCTGAGCCCATTCTGTGATTTCCTTTACAGTAGCATTCCTGTTTGTGGTGCAGTGTCGTTTAGGGGCCCGGAGATCACGGGCATCCAGTATGGTTTTACGGCCTTGACCCTTACGCACAGAGATTGTTCCAGAGTCTCTGAATCTTCGGATGATGTTATGCACAGTTGATGATGATAGATGCAAAGTCTTTGCAATTTTTCGCTGGGTAACACCTTTCTGATATTGCTGCACTATCTTTCTGCGCAACATTGTGGGAATTGGTGATCCTCTACCCATCTTGGCTTCTGAGAGACACTGCCACTCTGAGAAGCTCTTTTTATACCCAATCATGTTGCCAATTGACCTAATTAGTGTTAATTGGTCTTCCAGCTCTTCGTTATGCTCAAATTTACTTTTTCCAGCCTCTTATTGCTACTTGTCCCAACTTTTTGGGGATTTGTTGACACCGTGAAAATTTGAATCAACGTATTTTTTTAGGGGGGAGGGAGGGGAGCGTTTTTTCTAAATGCAACCAAAAGATGAACTGACTATATTTATATTTATTTACATTTGGTTGCGTCACTAAGAATTGAGGGGTTGTGAAAAAATTTGCTGTCAATGTTTTGTAATTTTCCCAATAAATTTTTTTTTGAAAAAATATTAAAAAAAAAACAAAAAAAAAAAAACGTATTTTTCCTTTAAAATGATACATTTACTTGGATTAAACGTTTGATCTGTCATCTACGTTCTATTACAAATAAAATATTGACATTTGCCATCTACACATCATTGCATTCAGTTTTTATTCACAATTTGTTTAGTGTCCCAACTTTTTGGGAATCCGGTTTGTATATATATATATATATATATATATATATATATATATGTGTGTGGTGAATGGATGTAATGCAACTACCAGCCTGTTGTATGGAATTTGCAGCTTAATACATAGAAAATACAATAGCATAGAATGACATACATGAGATTTAAGAGACCCACTTCCAACACGGAGTGGGACACCGCACACATTCACACTCAGTCAATCACTAGCCTCAACAGCCACATTGTATGAACAGTGAACAAGGTGAATAAGGTGTCAGATATCAGCTTTAAGTGGTTTTATGGGACTGTAACACGTAGGGCATATTTATGGGTACCCTGCCTCTTCTTCATCATTTACCCAGGCCCTACAAACATGTTTTGACCATGCCTGGTACTGCAGTCCAAAATCAGCTCAGTTCCATTCAGGTGGACCCTTCATTCAGATGACTTGCTGGACCCTCACCGATCAGATATTGGTGGCATATAGATGGCATATTCTAAGGAGGGCCCAGTAAGTCACAGAAAACCTTGAAGTGAAAGTCAAGTCAAACTCCGTTCCTTGGAAGAACCAGCCAAGCACAGAAAAATAAAGTTTTCTTCTTCCGCAACAAAGAAAATGTAAATGACATAAACCTAAATGTTATATGAGAGCAGATATCTTCTGCATAGTCTTTCATTCCCACATGAGCAGAGGGTCACCTAGTTTATGAAAGCCTGTCACACAATTTCCTTTATCCTACAGGGGGGGCAAATGAGTGGGTCAGCCTTACACCATGACATCTATTTTCCATCCCCATTCCTTCTTTGATCTGAGGCCAGACTGCTCTTCTAACATCACTTTAATGTCCTGTTCTGTCTCCAGCCGTGCATCTTATGTATTTTTCCTTGCATTCTGTAACCACATAAAAATATGTGACCCCAGTAATACAGAGGAAGACTTTTACAATCTGTGAGTGTTCTGAAAGTAAACATCAAGCCTTCAGTTGGCTTGTTGCAGCTTTTGTCTGGCATATTTGGAATAATTGAATATTCTATAACAGTCTTGTACTGTATATTCACTGTACCATGGCTCCAGTGGAAAGATATGTTATTGGAATCTTTCCATACAATTCATGATAAAAGGATAACATGAAGACACTTTTTAATGAAGCGCCTCAAGCAAATATCTTTCCCAGATGTTTTTCAGCAAATATCTGGAGAAAAGGTTAGGAAAAGCATTAGTGTTGATCGAGCACCAAAGTGCTCGGGTGCTCTGGTGCTTGAGTAGAACACTTTGGGATGCTCGGGTGCTCTGTAGAGCACCCGAGCACAATGGAAGTCAATGGGAGAACCAGAGCATTAAACCAGGCACCCCCTGCTCTGAAGAGAGGAGGGTGTCTGGTTCACAGGAAAAGGTCAGAAATTGATGGAAGCACCACTGAAATGGTTCAGGAACAGCATAGGGAGGATGTCTGGATGCATCTTGGACTCCCAGGTCACTGCTGGGAACGATGTTGTCCGAGTAGTACGCCACTTAAAAAAAAAGCGCCAGACTGCGGAACACCTACCCCCTGGCAAGGGAAATTGCCGCAAGGGGGTGCTCCGGGGAACAGTTGCGGGCCTGTTTGGTGTGGCCCACCTTCTACCTTTTGCCACCCCGCTGCGTATTCCAGCCTGTTTGCAGTGCTGCGGATCCCTCCCCCTCTGTACTGCTGTCCTCGCTCGGCTTGCCACTTTCCCAGGTTGGGTCAGTGACTTCATCGTCCACCACCTCCTCTTCCACTTCCTCACTCTGGTCATCCTCCTGACTTATTGACCTAACAAGAACCTCACTTATTGACAACTGTGTCTCATCCTCATCATCAACCTCTTGAGACACTAATTGCCGTTTACTTATTGGCAACTGCGTCTTATCATCACCATCCACCTTGTGAAACACTAATTGCCATTCCCCACCGTCATCTTCTTCTGACTGTGGATGCTCAAGAGTTTGGGAGTTAGTGCACAAGATCTCCTTATGTCCCTCTTCAAACGAGCTTGGCGAGAGGCCCAAATCAAGGAATGGTGCTGAAAAAAGCTCCTCAGAATATCCGAGTGTGGGATCACTTGTTTGCCAAGACTCTCCATGGTGGGAGGAAGGAGGATCAAGGTGAGGATTCTGTGGATGAGACTCTTGGCTACTGAGACTGGAGTTTGTGGAAGACAGGGTGGTGCCTAACCGACTGGAAGCATTATCTGCTGCAATCCAACCCACCACCTGGTCGCACTGGTGTGACTTCGAGAGTGGTGTCCTGCGCCGCCCTGCAAACTGGAACATGAAGCTAGGTATCATGGATGAGTGTGTTTCTTGTGCTCTGGCAGCAGGCACAGTTTCACTGCGGCAATTGCCACGGCCTCTGCATGCACCATCAGGAGCACAGCCACTTCTCCGTCCCTTACTGCTCGCCTTGATCATACTAAATGGTATATATGCTTGAAAGTATGTCACACATACAGTAGCGCAGGTTTTGTAAGTGTATGCGCAAATAAATTACACTAAATGTCACAGATATTTAGGATGCGCAAACGTTATACAGGAGATGTAGTGCAGGTAATGTCGCTGTCATCAGCGGCCAAACAATTGGGCTGAATGTCACTGATATTTAGGATGCGCAAATGTGACACAACAGATGTAGCAGAGGTTGTGTCACTGTCAGCAGCGGCCAAACAATTGCACGCAATTTAGCGCAGGTTGCGCTAATAATATATATTGCAGCCAGATAAAACAATAGTCCTTAAAAGGACTTTTGAGTTTCTAACACCTTTCAACAGTAAACCCTGCCTAAAAAAAAAAATATTCCTGTCCCTACACTATCTGTCCCTTCTGCTGCAGATCTCCCTGACTAAGGGTCCATTCACACATCCGTATAAAGGGTCCGGATCCGTTCCGCAATGTTGCGGAACGAATCCGGACCCATTCATTCTCTATGGGACCGGAAAAGATGCCAACAGCACACAGTGTGCTGTCCGCATCCGAATTTCCGGAGCGCGGCTCCCGAAAAAAATAGAACATGTTCAATTCTTGTCCGGACAAGAATAGACAGTTCTATGAGGGTGCCGGCCGGGTGTATTGCGGACGTGTGAACGGACCCTAAGACTGAGCCAAACCACGTGTCATCGGCTGCTATATAGCACCAGATGACGCGTTACGGTCAGCCAATCACTGTAATGCCAGTAACCAACATGGCTACGGCATTACAGTGAGTGCCAGTACTTCCTTGCACGTTTATTGGCTGCATAGCAGCCAACAAACGTGCATGGAGGAGACTCAAGCAAACACCGCGATGTGCCAAGCATCGCAATGCTCGAGACAAAATGGTGTTCGGCCGAGCATGTTCGCCCAACACTAAAAAGCATATACAGTAATTGCATCCCAAGTTTACCATAAGGGATGGGGTTAGACAGTAACTGGGTTTGGGGTGGTCCCTACACTTGGTTCCCCGGACACCATTGACATGTCACCATATGTTGCTGCTCTCTGGAAGGGATGGTAAGTCATGGTGCCCCCCAATGGGAAATACGTCCGGAGAGTTAGGGTCTGCAGTTACCCAGTGTGCTTATTTGATGGAGGAATTAAAGTGCAAAACAATAGGAAAGGCCTGAGCAAGCTGTCCCTCTCTCTCTCTCTCTCTCTCTCTCTCACACAAGCCTGGAACCCTGGCCAAAGGATTAGGCAGCGTATCCCTGTCTCAGCATCTTCTTCTGGTCTCTCAAGTAGTCTGGCAGAGTCTCTTCTTCTATGCACTGATCCTTAACCGCAGAACTCTAAGGGCTCTGACTACTTCCTTATATACAATTTGTAGATGAACTAGAACCTTCTAGTGGGAGGGGTTGAGTGGAGAAACTCAGCACAAACAGATACATTGTTACACTTTCTGTCTCTCATAGACTCACATTATAAATTCAATGATACTCAATGGCAATGACACAGCAATTCTTTCCAGACAAAAACTGGTTTTCAGACATAATAACATAGCTAAACCAAGCATTTAAAAGGTCAGTCTGAGTCTGTCTGGTTTTGGCAGTAAACAAGTTTGGCTTTTTTCCCCAAAAAACATACTCTTATGGTAGCTATGGAAAATTACCAGATTCTCATTATTAGCTAGAAAGTCCCAAATGTCTATCAGTATTCATTAACACTTTCCACAGTGATGTGCAATCACAGTGCAAATTAACAGCATATATATGACAACTTAAATAAAAAATGCAGTATACAGTAAGTCAATGCAATATAGTAAGGAGTTGCGGACTTTGCATAGGAAAAGTAGGGGCAAATTTCCACAAATGTTCAGACTTTAGAAAGTACCCCTGCACTATGGCACTACAGTTGCTTCTAGCGCAACAATTTTAGCTGGCCTGATGAATATTAGGAATCACTCAGCCACCAGTGTACAAGAGAATCTGGGCGGTGGGAATGAGCTACTGGGCACCACTACTGGACACATTTGGTGGACATTCTGAGAGAGCATCAATTGAACAACACGGGCACTGTAACAAGTACAGTCCTGATCAAAAGTTTAAGACCACTTAAAAAATGGCAAAAAAAATCATATTTAGCATGGCTGGATCTTAACAAGGTTCCAAGTAGAGCTTCAACATGCAACAAGAAGAAATGGGAGGGAGACAAAACATTTTTTAGCATTCAATTTAATGAAAACAACCAATAAACTGAAACAGGCTGTTTTTTAGCTGATCAAAAGTTTAGGACCACACCTCCAAAAAAACCATAAACCCCCCCAAAACAGAAATCCAACTTCCAAACATGAACTCAGTAATGAGTAGCTCCGCAGTTATTGTTTATCACTTCAAAAATTCGTTTCGGCATGCTTGATGCAAGCGTTTCCATGAGGTAAGTGGGAACATTTTTCAAAGTGGTGAAGACGGCCGCACGAAGGCCATCTACTGTCTGGAACTGTTGTCCATTTTTGTAAACTTCCCTTGCCATCCATCCCCAAAGGTTCTCAATTGGATTTAGATCAGGGGAACACGCAGGATGGGCCAAAAGAGTGATGTTATTCTCCTGGAAGAAGTCCCTTGTCCTGCAGGTATTGTGTACTGTAGCGTTGTCCTGTTGAAAAACACAGTCGTTACCACACAGACGAGGGCCCTGAGTCATGAGGAATGCTCTCTGCAACATCTGGACATAGCCAGCGGCCGTTTTATGCCCCTGCACTTCCTGAAGCTCCATTGTCCCAAGGAAAAAGCACCCCAGACCATTATGGCGCCCACTCCACTGTGGCGCGTAGAAAACATCTCAGGTGGGATCTGCTTGTCATGCCAGTAACGTTGGAAACCATCAGGACCTTCAAGGTTAAATTTTTTTCTCATCAGAGAATAAAACTTTCTTCCACCTTTGAATGTCCCATGTTTGGTGCTCTCTTGCAAAGTCCAAACGAGCAGTTCTGTGGCATTCAAGGAGACGAGGTCTTTCAAGACGTTTTTTGTTTTTGAAGCCCTTCAGTCTCAGATGCCGTCTGATGGTTATGGGGCTGCAGTCAGCACCAGTAAGGGCCTTAATTTTGGTCGAGGATCTTCCAGTGTTTTGACGGACGGCCAATTGGATCCTCCGGCTCAGTGCTGATGAAATTTTTTTGGGTCTTCCACTTGACTTTTTTGTTCCATAACCCTCAGGATCATTTAAGAAACTCCAAATGACTGTCTTACTGCGTCCCACCTCAGCAGCGATGGCGCACTGTGAGAGACCCTGCTTATGCACTTCAACAACCCGACCACGTTCAAAAAGGGAGAGTTTTTTTTACTTTGCCATCACAACGTGTGACTACCTGACAGAAAATTACAATGAATCCACATCTTTGCACAGATTTGGCCTTTTGAAGGCATGTGGTCCTAAAATTTTGATCAGCTGAAAAACAGCCTGTTTCAGTTTAATCGTTCTTTTCAATTAATTGAATGCCCAAAAAATGTTTTGTCTCACTCCCATTTCTTCTTGTTGCATGTTGAAGCTCTACTTGGAACCTTGTTAAGATCCAACAATGTAAAATATGATTTTTTGCCATTTTTCAAGTGGTCTTAAAGTTTTGATCAGGACTGTATGTAACCACAATATCTTGACACAGAAGCATGTAAACTACTCCATCTGAAAAATTATGTTTCGCATGTGATCTAATAGTTAATCATAGGATGATCCCTTTAAAGAAAAAATATGAAAACTTATTTGGAATGTACTCTCTATCTGTTCTTGAAAAATAGTGACACATACAACTACGCCAACAGTCCTTCTCTCAGAGGCACACACATTAAGGGTCCAATTCACACATCCGTAGTTCTGGGTCCGCATCCGCTCTGCAATTTTGCGGAACGGGTGCGGACCCATTCATTTCAATGGGGCCGCAAAAGATGCAGACAGCACACCGTGTACTGTCCGCATCCATAGCCCTGTTCCAAGGTCCTGCAAAAAAGATAGAGCATGTCCTATTCTCGCCCACAATCGCAGACAAGAATAGGCATTTCCATAATTGGGCCGGCTATGAGCAGTTCACAAATTGCGGAACGCACACTGTCCGGTGTCCGTGTTTTGCGGATCCGCAAAATATGGATACCCTCCATGTGCGCTTCGCATTTTTCTCACTCCCATCACTAGAAATTACTATGCTCCTCCGCAATATGGTCAAGAATAGGACATGTTCTATAATTTGCGGAACTGATATATGGATGTGGACAGCACACTTATGAATGGGTACAGTCTGCAAAAATGTGGATCAGACACGGATGATAAATACGGTCCTGTGCATAACCCCTCAGAAGCATCTGAGAACAAAAGGGTTAAGCATGATACTGTTGTACAAAATCTGAATGACATTTTTTACTGAACATCTGCTTTTAATAGTTTTTGAATTTTTAACAGGAAATACAAAAATACACTTTTATACCCATTTTATGAAGTGAAAATAGCAAGCTAAAGTTACTCAGAGGCGGCAGGTTAAAGCGTTAAGAATCCTAGATGCATGTACTCTTATTGCCGATTTATTAACAAAATATCACATTTTATTAGAAATAATAATTATGGCCTCCTTAAAGGGTTTCTGTCATGAGAAATAACGTTATGTAGCTGACACTAGCGATGTGCTGATGTCAGCAGTACATAACCGTGGGCTTTATAACTCCCTGCCCGCCGCCGTTCTCCTAAAATAACGACTTTTGCAATATGCTAATGAGCCACTAGGTGCTATTAGGGCGTTGCTTCAGCACCTAGAGGCTCCGTCTTCTCACCCTTTGGCATGCCCAGGTCCAGTTGATTGACTTTCAAGTTCTCCTCAGTGTCCCGTAAATCCCGCGCCTGCGCAGTCCCTTTTAGTATTCGGCGCAGGCGCAGTGAGTGAAGGACGCGCTCCTGCTGCCTTCTTCCTTCCTTCGGCGCCCATCGCTAATGTCAGTCAGCTACATACAGGGTCGGCCTTTGGGGTGTGCGAGCTGTGGGGCCGCACAGGGCGCCATGGCAACAGGGGCGCCCGGCGCCCGACACAGCTCGCAGTCGGTCTCTTACAGCAGGCCGGCCCGAGATTGTGTGAGGCGAACCTGGTGAGCTGAGCCGCTGCAGCTGCCAGGTCAGGTTCCGGAGCGTGGAGGAGGAGCTTAGGGGCGCAGGCGCAGCGTCCAAGTGCTGCGCCTTCACAGAGAGCCGCGGAAGGATCCGCTCAATGTGTGAGGGCGGCGGCCGGTGCTCTGCAGACAGGGAGGGAGCAGAAGACTTCAAGTAGTGAGGACCTGTTCTTATTTTTATTTTTTTACCAAATATCTTTCATTAAATGGGGGCAGGGTCTAATTAAGGGGGGCAGGGGACTGGATAAGGGTGACACTGGGTATGATTAAGGGGCAGGGACTGGATAAGGGTGACACTGGGTATGATTAAGGGGCAGGGACTGGATAAGGGTGACACTGGGTATGATTAAGGGGCAGGGACTGGATAAGGGTGACACTGGGTATGATTAAGGAGGCAGGGACTGGATAAGGGTGACACTGGGTATGATTAAGGGGCAGGGACTGGATAAGAGTGACACTAGGTATGATTAAGGAGGCAGGGACTGGATAAGAGTGACACTGGGTATGATTAAGGGGGCAGGGGACTGGATAAGGGTGACAGACACTGGGTATGATTAAGGGGCAGGGGACTGGATAAGGGTGACAGACACTGGGTATGATTAAGGGGGCAGGGACTGGATAAGGGTGACAGACACTGGGTATGATTAAGGGGGCAGGGACTGGATAAGGGTGACACTGGGTATGATTAAGGGGCAGGGGACTGGATAAGGGTGACACTGGGTATGATTAAGGGGGCAGGGACTGGATAAGGGTGACACTGGGTATGATTAAGGGGGCAGGGACTGGATAAGGGTGACACACAATGGGTATGATTAAGGGGGCAGGGACTGGATAAGGGTGACACTGGGTATGATTAAGGGGGCAGGGACTAGATAAGGGTGACACTGGGTATGATTAAGGGGCAGGGACTGGATAAGGGTGACACTGGGTATGATTAAGGGGGCAGGGACTGGATAAGGGTGACAGACACTGGGTATGATTAAGGGGGCAGGGACTGGATAAGGGTGACACTGGGTATGATTAAGGGGGCAGGGACTGGATAAGGGTGACACTGGGTATGATTAAGGGGCAGGGACTGATAAGGGTGACACTGGGTATGATTAAGGGGCAGGGACTGGATAAGGGTGACACTGGGTATGATTAAGGGGCAGGGACTGGATAAGGGTGGACACTGGGTATGATTAAGGGGCAGGGGACTGGATAAGGTGACAGACACTGGTATGATTAAGGGGCAGGGACTGGATAAGGGTGACAGACACTGGGTATGATTAAGGGGGCAGGGGACTGGATAAGGGTGACAGACACTGGGTATGATTAAGGGGCAGGGGACTGGATAAGGGTGACACTGGGTATGATTAAGGGGGCAGGGACTGGATAAGGGTGGACACTGGGTATGATTAAGGGGGCAGGGACTGGATAAGGGTGACACTGGGTATGATTAAGGGGGCAGGGACTGGATAAGGGTGACACTGGGTATGATTAAGGGGGCAGGGACTGGATAAGGGTGACACTGGGTATGATTAAGGGGGCAGGGACTAGATAAGGGTGACACTGGGTATGATTAAGGGGCAGGGACTGGATAAGGGTGACACTGGGTATGATTAAGGGGGCAGGGACTGGATAAGGGTGACAGACACTGGGTATGATTAAGGGGGCAGGGACTGGATAAGGGTGACACTGGGTATGATTAAGGGGCAGGGGACTGGATAAGGGTGACAGACACTGGGTATGATTAAGGGGGCAGGGACTGGATAAGGGTGACAGACACTGGGTATGATTAAGGGGGCAGGGACTGGATAAGGGTGACACTGGGTATGATTAAGGGGGCGCGGGACTGGATAAGGGTGACAGACACTGGGTATGATTAAGGGGGCAGGGACTGGATAAGGGTGACACTGGGTATGATTAAGGGGGCAGGGACTGGATAAGGGTGACACTGGGTATGATTAAGGGGGCAGGGACTGGATAAGGGTGACACTGGGTATGATTAAGGGGGCAGGGACTGGATAAGGGTGACACTGGGTATGATTAAGGGGGCAGGGACTAGATAAGGGTGACACTGGGTATGATTAAGGGGGCAGGGACTGGATAAGGGTGACAGACACTGGGTATGATTAAGGTAAACACTGTGAGGACCTGAAGATGCACACAATGGAGGACCGGAGCGGCATGGAGCAGGTAAGTATGTATTTTCTATTTCAAGGGGCAAGTGTGCATGCATTCTGAATGGGGAGAGGGGATTAAGCTACTGACTGATATCTCTGGTGGTGGCTAACCTTCCCAAGAACAAAAGGATCAGACCTGTTGAAATCCCTCTGCCCGATCCTCATCTTCCCCAACATCTGCCATTCTGAAAGAGTTGGGAGGCTCCATACATAGAGGGTATGTTCAGCAGGTTCGGCAGATATTAATCTCATGTGTATGGGCAGCCTTACGCTAAACCTGAGTGCTGTTATGTGTATACCATATATATGTTCCACGTGGAGAGGATCCGTGGCCTGTGGTAACGCCTGAGCAAAAAGTGACTGTGGAGACGTGCGTATTAGTATGGAACATGGAGAGAGGCCGCTGCCTCCCATTGCTCCAGCTCTGGTCACGTAACGCACACTGCTCATACACACTGATATAGCTTCCACGGTGCATGGTCCACAAGTTTCAAATGGCATTTTTATAAATGACCCCCACTCTGTAGTGTGCATGATGTCTGGGAAATTCACATTTCAATTACGTCTCCAATTACTGATTGATGATTAATGTACACGAGAATCGTATCTCAGAAGATAAGAATATCCCTAGTAAAGCCCTTGACACTTGGCCCGACATAATTGAAAACAGCAGTGCTCTATATGTCAGAAGTTTCATCAGACTCATGTGGAAAATGCTATTTCGGTAGACATTTTCTCCTAGAATCTCTCCCGGTCTGGAGATTTATGTACTTTCTGCAATGTGAGCACAGATCCTGGGGCTGAGTTATTGACTGTCAATAAAGGCATGCTTAAAGGGGTATTCCAGGATTTTAATAATGGTGGCCTATCCTCAGTATAGGGCATCAATAGCTTATCAGTGGGGGTCCAACACCCGGCACATAGATTGTATAGTGGCTGTGCTTGGTATTACATCCCAGATCCATTCACTTGAAAGGGTCTGAGCTGTGCCTAGGACATGTGACTGATGAATGTGACATCACTGGCCTAGGAAGAGGCCGCAACACTCACTGGAGCGCCGCAGCCACTTCAAATTTCAATAATCCAATCCTTAAAAAAAGACTTTAAATTTCTTGTTAAAAAAATTCTGGATATTTAAGCACCAGGAAAGCCCAAACCCAGTCTAAAAACCCACTTTTGGGTGGAGTTTTTCAGCCGAGTACAAAATGAATTTTCCAGGATTGAGCGGCACTACCATTCTTACACCTAGCTACTGTCTCTAATGGTTAACAAATAACAAATAATGTCATCTGTGTATTTATTCCAGGTCCTCTTACACTGTGCCTTAATATTATTGCTATGTCACTTATGTATTGCAGTTCATGCACTGTGCCTCCAGTGTCCAGCAGGTGACAACGTATCTGGCAGAGAGAAAGAGATCTTTAGAGAGAATGGAACTTATGATAAGATTCTCTCCCCTCTTTTGGGCAGAAGTGGGCTAGTTCTTCTTTCTACCAAGGGAGGAGTTGCATGAAGCTATAGTTAGTCTAGAGTGGAGTTGTAAAGACACAAGAAATAACGCAGTGAGGGGAATTGTCCCCCCTCCTCTAGAAGGAGTCTCCCAAGGGAAGCAGCTCATAGAGCACCATGACTCCTTCCAGTTTATAGACAGAGTATTTCAAGGGGGTCAACAGCCAAAAGTACCAGAACTGTCCAAAAGTCCAGCTACCAGACCGAAGCCCGAGTTTCGCATAGCAGAGAGAGAAAGCAATGTATCCAAGTTTGCCTGCCAGTTTACCCCAAAACCTGCTGGAGCCAGAGAAAGACCACTTATTGTCTGGATGCAAGTTTATTCAAGTAAAGCTGTTGAACTTCATAAAGTCTGGACTCAAATTATTCACCTCCTACAACTCTACCCTTTATTGCTACGGAGCCTAACCATGGGGAGCAACGGTATCCACATAGGAGCTCCGGGACACACAAAAAACTACTAAGGCCACATCACCATCTGCATTCCTAAAAACCTGGGACACGATCGGCCCCGGGGGGCGACACGTTGCAGGGACAGTCCCTGCAAATTTGGGACTGTTGGCCACTATAGATTTGCTGGAAGCGGAACTCTGATTGCTTCCCAACGGCAACAAGACCAAATTTTTTTGCAGATTATGCAGAAAAGTCACAATAAATACACCATACTGTACAATGCAAGCTACTTAAAAAAATCATTGCTGATGTGAACACAAGCCAAACACAGGTAGATGCTATGGCCAACTCAACTGGAGGGTTATTCTGGTTATCAAGCTGAGACAAAGGGCCAAAATACACCTGGAGCCTACCCTGCAAGATTCATAAATTACAATCTGTTGTGTATTCCCCAGAGGGATGTTATGGATTTCAACCAATCCATGTGCAAAATCCATGTCAATCATTTTCACCTATATAGAAAGATTTTTGATTCTCCACTATATTCCATTAAAAGGGTTCTCCCACAAAAAATATCCTATATTTTTCAAACCAGCACCTGGATCTTACACTTTTGTAATTGCATGCAATTTAAAAATTTTGTATAGCCGCTAAGTTATTTAATAACATGTATCTGTATGGCGCCACCTGCTGTTTGTTCTTTTTTCCTATGTCTCTGTCTACTTCTCTAAGATGGTCACACTTGCTCAGCTCCACCTTACAGCAGCCATCAGCTGCATCTACTGTTAGAAGCTGTGGGAGAGCTGCAGCAGAAAGGACTCACTCCCTGAGAAAGGACAAGTCCCCTGAGCTGCCAGCTTGAAATAAATCTATCAGAGCCCTTGGAGCAATAAATGTGGAGATCTCTGGATCCATGTGAGGTACAGGACTGGTTCTAGCTTTGTTAGAGAAAGATTGTCATGTACGGTATGATGTCTGATTTTCATTTTTTACAATAATCATGGGATAACCCCTTTAAGGTTTATATGTTCTTGTAAAATCTGCATCTTTATAAAAATCTAAATTTGTTGAGTAATTTAGCATCACAGACTTGAAATATCTGGTGAAAACTGTGGGTTTATTTACTTTTCCATGGAAACTGAAACTCAATAGTCCCAGAGAAAACATTGTTAATCTGGTTTATAAACTGTCCCAAACAAACACAGCAGGGAACATTTCTTAATTTCCATCAACGTGAAGGCTCACGGTAGAGGAGATGTACTAAAACTAGTGCTGAAGGAAAATGGAGAAACCAATCAGATCACAGCTCTTATTTCTATAACGGAAAATGAAAGTAGCAACATAATTGGTTGCAGTAAATAACTCTTTCCTTAAATACCTCCCCTTATAGGTTCATTTTAAACAGGGCTGGACTAGGATTCAAAAGAATCTGTGGCACAGAAACCCCACCAGTCCATATACAATGTTGCCGTACACCTGCCCCAATGCTGCTGACACCAGCATTGTTACCCGTAATCACCTCTTCTCCACTGGCAGCAGCATTGTTACCCCTAAACACACCTACTCCACTGACAGCAGCACTGTTGCCCCTCCCTCATTGACAGGAGCATTATTGCAACTAATTGCAATAATAGCAACATAGAGTGTCAGAAGCCTTCTCCAGCCACGTACCTCCTCTGCTGTTCTGCAGTTCTTTGCAGAACTGCTTGGTAGGTGAAGGAACTGCGGGGACATCATGTGATGATAATGTCCTCACAGTTTTTTCATGTCGTCTTTCATATCTTGGAAACTGCAATGATACTGCAGGACTTGCTCTATCAGTGTAGTTTAATGTTGGACGGTCCCCTGACTGTGTGGCCCAATGAGAATGTGCCTGGCAGGGCAGATTATTAGTTGGGCCTGATTTTCACAGGCATTATCTTGACGTACATCTAATTGATATTTTAAGGTGGAGGATATCATGTTCTACACATACCTCATGGATCATTTTAATTCTTACCAATGCTCTACCTGGAAAAACCCTCAAACAGTGCTGTATTCACTATGGAGACAGACAATGTCACTGCTATGGGGCCTGTGGTGTGAGGGCGGTGGTGCTGAACTCCTGCTGATTCTTCCCTACATTAAACCACAGCATTTCCACCATTACATGAGTGTATACAAATGTTTACAGCTTCCACAGAGTTAAATGGAAGCTTTATATATTCCTATGTGCTGAGCTCCCTCTAGTGGTGGCTGCAGGCAAACCGTTTTTTTTTAACAGACAGTTCAAGGGAAGCAGGAGATTTAGGGCTGTATAGGGGTGAGAGTTTTAGCAAAGTATTTATACCAGTTGTCTGGTACAAATACATTAAGAAATACGGTTTCAGAAGGAGCTCAATATTTATAAAGAACCTATTCCACTTTTTCCTATATGGAAGTTGAGTAAAGTTGGTGAGGCCGCATGCAACTTGTTTTACTGAAAAATTCCTCCAAATTTGCCAGAAATCTCACAGGGAGTGTAACCTTTGGTAAGATTTGCTATGGGGCCCCTACCTTTAAATACACAGAAATGCCCCCTTTTTATATACATTTGCATAAAACCCTCCATTTTTGTAACCCAAATGAAAGGACTGTCCTGATAAAATTTGGACTGTTGGCAAGTATGTATCCTTGATACACGGTCACCTTTAAAAACATGTGGGTCTATTTTCTTCTGCTTGTCCATAACCCCATGTAATCCTCCTCCCCATGCAGAGCTTGACATGCTCACCACTTATTTGGCCTCCAAGTCCATTTAGGACAGAAGAGCAAAATGCCCTTTGTGCCAATTCATTGCCAATACAGAAGAGAAGCCTAATTGGTGCCTAGGGAAGTAGGACCAATGGGTGATCAAATCAAATTGTGACCAGTCTGAGCATAGGACCCCCCCCCCCCCCCCCCCCTCTATAAACCGCATACCAAATGCTTCTATGTTCTGTAGGCCTTTAGATTTGAACTTTTATATGGAAGGAAAGAACAATTCCAAGGTCTAAAGAAGGCGGTGGGAGAAGGTATTAGGCCTCATTTTATGAAGATGGCACCATTTCCGGCAGATGTATGACCATTTTAATTCTTACAATGGCATCTCATTGATGGTTTCCGATACAGAGTAATATCATTTATGGATCCTTGGAAATAATTTACTAATATTTGAAAGAATGTGTTTCTTCACACGTTGCTGATATGTTCCTCATTCTTGGGAACCGTCTGTAAGATGCTTCCTTTTTTGTCTTTATTACTAAAAAGAAAAATCTCTTATTGCACGTAACTGGCCTGATATTATAGTGGCCGTGGAGCCTCTTCCTCTCTCAGCTTATGTGACCTAACTGCTCAAGAGGTTACATTACACGAGAACACGAACACCATCCAAAACATACATATACACACAGCAGTAAAAAGACATAAAAAAACTATAAAAAAGTAATTTGCCATGGTATTTACCAAGGGGAAACATACACAGCAAATGCACTGAATGTAATACAAAATATGAATCATTTCATCACCTTGTCCAGGGAATGTGGAGATACTGACAATCTTTGCGCTTTAGTAAGGCATCAGCACCCTCTAAAACAAACTCAAAATTGCATGAGCTTTTATAGAGTTTACTGGAGCCTGCTTGTGCTATAGGAGACAACTGAGCTTACCGTGACCTAGGCAAGTAACACAACTAAAAAAGGAGGAGAAGTAGATGCCAGGAAAAAACGATAGCAGGAGGGAATCAAATTAAAGGGTGGTAGGTTACCACAAGAGGTCCCGCTATAAGCACGCAAAGCCTATGCAATCCGTAGCAAGGTACCGAAGCAGTAAAATACAAATATAACTGTCAGAACTGTAACCCTAATACAAAATATGTAATACTGTCCCATCACCCATTTGTCAATTGGGTTACTTGTGTCTACTTATGTAGTAGAAGGACCTTTAACCATCAGGTTACAGGATAGGTCATCAATAACTGCTTGGTTGGGGTGGAAAACCGAGCACCACCAAAGATCAGTCGTTGGCAACTATGCAGTGGATGGAGCCAGAAGCATAAAGTTCCATCCACTCTTCTCTTGAATAGGAGCCAAGCAACAGTACCCCGACATGGCCACTACACACTGGACCGGACGGAACTTTGTGCTCCTGGCCCCATCTACCGTATAGTTTCTGGTGGCTGCTCAAGACAGCTGATCAGTGGAGCTGCGAGGTTTCGGACCTCCACCGCTCTGATATTGATGACTTGTCCTGAGGATAAGTACCGAAAAACCCCTTTAATATAACTCATGAAAAAAGGATTGGGGTTCTCTGACTTTAGGCAACTACTTAAGGTAGAACGACAATGTAGGCAATGGTCTAATGTACTTTGTGCTTTAGTTTTTCATTATTTTCAAGGTCTCTGCGTATCCCCAGTCAAGGACATGTCCAGGATTAGAACTAAGGGTCGACTTCTAGAAACAGAACCACTCTTGTCCTTGAGCTGTTTCTGGTACTTCAGTTCATTCCCATCCAATGGACAAGGGTTGTGCTTTTTCCGGCATAAATATAGTGTGAATGTCCAGCAATGATAAATAAAAAATCGATTGCATTATGCCTTCATCTTAAAATGGCAAACAGGAAGATACAGTATAGCTTACACGTTTCAAGACTCCTACTCAAGATGAGGAAGATGCATGGAGTTAGAGACATTCAGACTACAAATGCTGTAAACTGAATTTTGACGCTAATTATGAAGAGCAGTGCTAGATTTCACACTATTTCCTTAGACGTTTTCCATGGCTTGCTGGTCCTAAGAGGTCACCATACCTCTCCATGCAGTTGAGGAAGGCTGGATGGGCCGAAACGCGTCCTGTTATAAGGATTATAATAAAGCATTCAGAAACAAGTACGCCTGCTGGGATTTGTTTGACTTTGGAATTGGGAACTATCCCTTCCCGTGCAAGCGATTTTACTAACCAAGAGTGGTGAGCTGTCTCATCTTGATTGATCTACAAGTTATAAGACTGAGAGATGCTGTCCGGTAGGAATGGGGACTGGGAAATAGCAGCAGCCAGCTTACCGGTCTCCAGCGCAGCCGCCCTGTCCTGAGTCCTGACTGATGTGCCAATGAAGGGCGGGCGACTCCTGCTATAGGCTGGTAGGCACGCAGGGCCAGGGGCCCAGGACCTAGCTGCTTCTAGTCTGTGTACAAAGTGGCCAGTTTCTACTGGTTTCCCCAGATTGTGCTGGCCTGGAATGGGGCTGGGTTCTACTGGGTTATAGTCACGGTGTGAGTGACACTGCTGTAATGTGACTGTACAGCATGTCACCTCAGTTTGGGGGGTACACTGCCACTACCTTGCCTTCTGATGTATCCCTGTTTTAGAATTGACTTAAATGTAAACTACATTCATATGGCTGTGGTTCCACTGGGATTTTGGATCCATGCCTCTGCCCCTTAACAGATAGAACATGTCCGGTCTTTGGCCATTTCTTGTAGAACGCGGACACACTGAAGTCAATGGGTCCACGTCCGCACCATGATATTGTGTTCCAACAGTTGGTGCTTTGCAGATCTGCGGTTTTCAATGCAAAGCACAGGCATAACGTAGCAGCCTAACTTTAAGTCAATTATCCCTTTAAAGGGGTTGTCTCATCATAGACAATGGGGGCATATCGATAGGATATTCCCTCATTGTCTTATACTTGCGGGTCTCACCGCTGGGACCCCCACCTATATCGAGAACGGAGCCCTGTAAGGTGGTGGCTGGAGGACTCCTGTCCGGCCACCACCAAGCCGGCTTCCCATAGAAGTGAATGGGAGCGTACCGACCATGACCGGCCACTGCTCCTGTTCACTTCTATGGGCTCGACGGAAATAGACGAGCCAGCGCTCAGCTATTTTCACCAGCCCTATAGAAAATGAATGGAGGGCAGCTGCCCATGCAACTCCTTCACTTTTGGGTCTCCGTTCTCTATATAGGTGCGGGTCCCAGAGGTGGGACCCGCACCTATAACACAATGGGGGCATATCCTAGCGATATGCCCCCATTGTCTATGATGAGACAACCCCTTTAACCCATATGTTTTTAGATGGCATCCTTATTATTATTATTATTATTATTATTATTATTATTATGCACTTATGTCTTATTAAAATGTATTTTCTCAGTGAGATTCTGCCATTGGGCATGGTGGGCGTGCAAGGGTCTGGTGGTGTTAGGAAACGGTATTGAGGGTAGCGGGGGCCCAAACTGAACTCTTGCTCCAGGGCCCATGAGGCTATAGCTACGAACCTGCTAAGGAGCCACCGTATTGAAGAACAATCCTCAGAAGGGTGAGATTTGCTCTTTTCTAGGCTGGGGCTACACAGCGATCTTGGCCATGACACTCATCATATAACCTAAAGATTGCTGTGAAGCTGTGGAACTGAATGGGGACCGCAGTGCAACTTCCAAGTTGCCACAACTGCAACACCAGAATCACAAAAAAAAACATAGACTGCTGGATTTTTGTAATTCTTGGGTCTTGGTCATGACAACTTGCTGGTAGAACTTCGGCACCATTCAGTTCAATGGATGCACTGCTACACAGAACTTTTTTGGTTGTAAGACAGGTGCCACAGCCAAGATCTCAGTGTTGCCCCAGCTTTATTGTATGCCTTTTAATTTTCTTTTATGGACAACCCTTTTTACTTATACTCTTTTGTACCGAGTAGTAATAAGGCTCCCATTCCTGTACATAGGGTCTCTGTTGTACCGCCATATGCCTCCAATTCTATTGAAATCTTACAGAAATAAAATTGTGGCTTGTTCCATCACATTCTGTATGTAAGGAGCTATTTTGTCCTAGAAGTATGGCTCCAGAAGAAGAATACCTCGGCACATACTGGCATGAGATGGATTGACTTGTGTGGTTAACGTCAATGGGACATTACAACATTCAGAATCTCAGATAAATGTGTGATACCATATAAACCGTTCAAGGAACATTTCCTAGAACTGGAAATATACCATGTCTGCAATTCCAATTACACAGCTTCCCCGCGGTGACCCCCTTATGGTACTAAAAATGAACAATTCCAACACCAGTCAGAACATGTTAACGCAAAAGCCATATTTCATAGAAGCAACTCTAGGAACATTTCCTGGAACTACGTCTGTATAACACAAAAATAATTGCTATAAAACCGCATGTAATACACAGTATACCACAATACGTCTGTGATATTTTCAGCAGTGAAGCTGTTCCTGCTGTGCCACTACTGGAGCATATGGGGCCCCTGCCTCAGCCTGACAAGGATAGATAATGTTTTCCTAGAATGTAGGATCCCGGACATTGAGGAGGGATCCTCACGGGATTATTTACATCTATAGTGTGCTAATCTACCAGTAAATGTTCCTGCCTTTATCACTGGGCAGATATTTTTTCTAGTGATAGTGACCCATGTTGGGTAGTTAGGGAACCTATGGTGACCTTGGGATGGAGGAAGGTTATGACCAACCTTAGTGACAAAGCATCATTGGTGGTTAGGAGGGACATGTGATGGGTGAAAGGGCTATATTAGTGCGTTCCCCCCCCTCACACCATGTGAAATTATGTATTATACCATATGGTAGATCTTCAGCGCAGCATCCGCACTTAAAATTCACAGTTTATGCACCACGTGTGAACACGGCCTCATTCGGTGAACTGAATAATTGGCCCTCCTTCACCAAATTGTCCAAGACTAGAGTTACTGCCCACAGCAACCAATCAGGGCTCAGCTTACATTTCTTAAACTGCTCTGGAAAAATGAAAGCTGAGCTGTGATTGGTTGCTATGGGGGACAAAGCCAGTTTTGCTGTTAACAGAAGCACTGCTAGGATCTAAAATGATCAGGGGCACAAGTCATATGTATTGATCCACCCCCAAAAATATATTGAAGACAGCATACCACAGTAGACTTGGATACTACTTTATAATAAAAACTGTACCTATAGAAATATAAACTCTACCCCCCCCCCCCCCCCCCCCATATACAGTATGGCCATCATGAACATTAATGTCTATATACGTGTATAATGTGCCTCTCTCACACTTTTTGCCAAATAAAACTACTATACTAAGGTTAAATCTATATACATATACAGTATGTATACACCACAGACTATCACACAGTGGTCACATAGCAATTCTACACACATGAGCTCTGCAGAGTATAAAGCTGTCAAAAGTAAATACAGTAAAGTTAAAAAGTTACTCACAGGTAATGACTTTTCTTATCAGAGTAATTTACTTTCCCTTTCTCTTCATCTGGCCCTGACCACCATGACTTCTTCCAGTCACAAATTGTCCTTAGAGCACCACATGGTAATAGTGCCCCATTTTCTGTCACATATTACACTAATGGTGCTCCTGTGTGTCCCATATTGTAGTAGTGCCCTCTTTTGTGCCCCACATAACAATAGTGCTCCCTGTGTGCCCCTCACATAGTAATACCACCCTGTGTATGTAGTTCAAACAGTATTACCCTCCATGTGCTCCTCCCTACATAGTTATGGATCCCCCGTGTTCCTCATACATAAATGGCCACATAAATTTAAAATTTCAATCTAGTGACTCACTGGTAATGTTTTTTCTTATTGGAATCATTTACTTTACCTTTTCTTCACCATCTGGCCCTGACCCCCATGACAACTTCTTCCATTCAGAAATAGTTCTTCTGAGCGGCAGGGGCTATATTCGAATTTGCGATATTTCACGAATATTTGGGCTAATATTCATCATATATTTGCGAATTCGAGATTATTTTCTTGATTGTGAAAAATCGACAATGTAATATTCGCGTAATGCGCGCAAAATACAGGCGTGGGTCACTTTTGCTAAATTTTTCAAGCTGCTAGAAGTTTCCTGATACTTGAGAAAATGGTTGGCACGGCAGAACATTAAAAATGGCTTTATATGCAGATAGAGTGCTCCAATATATTCGTGATTGCTCTAATCGGCACTAATGATGCGAATATTTTGGCGCAATACGTGAAACTTCACATTTTAGCAGGTCTGCATGTATGTATGGCAGCAGAACCTATCACACTACCTAACACCCTGCACTGCAACAGCTACACTGTATACGGATATAACCTACACTGACTATCTCCCACTAACTATCTGTATTATATAAGCTATCTAACTAATGTAGTGTGGGAAGCAGAGAGCACAGCAATAACACTGCTCTCTCTCTCTCAGAACTTAAAAAAACTGTAGAAAATGGCTGCTGGGGAGGTTCTTATATAGCAAGGGGTAGGTAACTTTCCTATTGGTTGCTAGGGATGTTGCTAAACTCAGACAAAGACATTGCAGCCTTCTCCTTGGCCCACAAGCAAGAAGGGAGGTTATTGATGAAAAAAAAATCTAAAATATTAGAAACTACCAATATACACTCACCTAAATAATTATTAGGAACACCTGTTCTATTTCTCATTAATGCGATTATCTAGTCAACCAATCACATGGCAGTTGCTTCAATGCATGTAGGGTTGTGGTCCTGGTCAAGACAATCTCCTGAACTCCAAACGGAATGTCAGAATGGGAAAGAAAGGTGATTTAAGCAATTTTGAGCGTGGCATGGTTGTTGGTGCCAGACGGGCCGGTCTGAGTATTTCACAATCTGCTCAGTTACTGGGATTTTCACGCACAACCATTTCTAGGGTTTACAAAGAATGGTGTGAAAAGGGAAAAACATCCAGTATGCGGCAGTCCTGTGGGCGAAAATGCCTTGTTGATGCTAGAGGTCAGAGGAGAATGGGCCGACTGATTCAAGCTGATAGAAGAGCAACATTGACTGAAATAACCACTCGTTACAACCGAGGTATGCAGCAAAGCATTTGTGAAGCCACAACACGCACAACCTTGAGGCGGATGCGCTACAACAGCAGAAGACCCCACCGGGTACCACTCATCTCCACTACAAATAGGAAAAAGAGGCTACAATTTGCACGAGCTCACCAAAATTGGTTTCGAGCTGGAAAAATGGTTTCTTGAACATGACAAGGAGTTCACTACTAAAATGGCCCCCACAGTCACCAGATCTCAACCCAATAGAGCATCTTTGGGATGTGGTGGAACGGGAGCTTCGTGCCCTGGATGTGCATCCCTCAAATCTCCATCAACTGCAAGATGCTATCCTATCAATATGGGCCAACATTTCTAAAGAATGCTATCAGCACCTTGTTGAATCAATGCCAAGTAGAATTAAGGCAGTTCTGAAGGCAAAAGGGGGTCCAACACCGTATTAGTATGGTGTTCCTAATAATTCTTTAGGTGAGTGTATATCACTATATTCTAAATATTCGCAAATTCTCGAAGTGCTGATATTCGGGATTAATATTCGCGATTCGAATATTCGCGCCCAACACTACTTGACACGTCTGTTTCCAAAGCTAGCTTAGACCAACTGACCTAGAACTTCCTGCAGGCCCTCCCTTGGTAGAAAACAGGACTAGCTCACTTCTGACCAAAAGGGGGAGAATGGAATGGTAAGTTCCATTCTATCTACAGATGTCACTGCCATATCCGCTGCCATCTGCTGGTGAACCAGGCACATTACATGAACATAACAGTTACATAAAAAGATTATGAATGTACAGTGACAAAGGACCTGGAATAAATACACAGATGACATTATAGTTAGGTTATCAAAGACAGTAGCAGGGTATAGGAATGGTAATGGTGTATACACTTTACATAAAACCACTTTACACAATCTGTATGGGCTCATGGAGCATCACTGCCATGCCATGTACTGTAGTGTTTACATGCGAAAATATTGCTTCCTTTTCAACATGTCTTCTGTCAAGTTCTTAAAGACTTGGAATTGTGACCTTTTTTTTTATAACGATCTTGTCTAGAATTATAATTTGTTTATTTAGCCCTCTATGCCATGAAAATCGGACATCATATAGTACATGATAATCTCTTTCTAACAAAGCTAGAACCAGTCCTCACATGGATCCAGAGAGCTCCCCAGTTGTTCTGCTAGATTCTATTCAGGCTAGTAGCTTTGGCTCCTGGGGCGGGTCCTTTCTCCGCCCCCCCCCCCCCCCCCAATACTTTAAAAAAAATTGTACCCCCTCACAGTAGTATTGCCCTCATTGTACAACCTTGACAGTAGTTCTGTACAGATGTGTGCCCACTCACACTAGTTATGCCCACATTGTGCCCTCTCAGAGTAGTTATGCCCTCTCTGTGCCCCTTTCACAGTTGTAATGCCCTCTTTGTGCCCCCTTTACATTAATAATGCACATTGTGCTCCCTTCACAATAAAAATGCCCACTGTGCCCCCTTCACAGTAATAATGCCTATTGTGCCCCCTTCACAGTAATAATGCCCATTGTGCCCCCTTTATAGTAATAATGTCCATTGTGCCCCCTTCACAGTAATAATGCCCTCTTTGTGCCCCTTCACAGTAATAATGCCCACTGTGCTAGTAATGCCCTCTGTGCCCCCTTCACAGTAATAATGCCCACTGTGCCCCCTTCACAGTAATAATGCCCACTGTGCCCCCTTCACAGTAATAGTGCCCACTGTGCCCCTTCACAGTAATAATGCCCACTGTGCCCCCTTCACAGTAATAGTGCCCACTGTGCCCCTTCACAGTAATAATGCCCATTGTGCACCCTTCACAGTAATAATGCCCATTGTGCCTTCACAGTAATAATGCCCACTGTGTTAGTAATGCCCTCTGGCTCTGTGCCCCCTCCATAGTAGTAATGCCCTATGCGCCCCCAGCTGTTTGAAGAGAGGGCAGCGCTCATATGAGAGCTGCTTTCTCTGTTCTGTTCTGTTTCGCATTTGCAGTGATGAGCAGGTAAACAGAGCAGAAAAGGCAGCGCTCGTACGAAAAAAAAAAAGCGGACAACCCCTTTAAAGACATACTTGGAAAACATTACATACAGCGCTACAAAACATACAGGGTCATACAGGGTGCGCTAGTAATTAAAAAAAAAAACACCTTCCTTTCAGATCAGACCCCCATATAAAACCCTAAATGAGATCCCCCAATATCAGACTAAACCCCCTTTAGACCTCTATGTCAGACCCCATATAAGACCCCAGTTTTAAACCTCAGATCAGACCCACATTAGACCTCAATGTAAGACCCCGACCCAATATCAGACCTCAGATAAGACCCCCATATCAGACCTCCAGACCCCATTAGACCTCCAGACCCCCATTAGACCTTCAGACCCCCAATCAGACCCCCATTAGACCTCCAGACCGCCAATCAGACCCCCATACCCCCAATCAGACCCCCATTAGACCTCCAGACCCCCAATCACACCCCCATTAGACCTCCAGACCCCCAATCAGACCCCATTAGACCTCTAGACCCCCCAGTCAGACCTTCAGACCCCCAATCAGACGCCATTAGACCTCTAGACCCCCCAATCAGACCTCCAGACCCCCAATCAGACCCCCATTAGACCTCCCGACCCCCAATAAGACCCCCAATCAGACCTCCAGACCCCCATTATACACTCCAGACCCCCCAGTCAGACCTCCATACCCCCCCAGTCAGACCTCCATACCCCCCCAGTCAGACCTCCATACCCCCCCAGTCAGACCTCTCCAGACTCCCCCTCCTTCTGCAGACTACTGAGCACTTCCATTATGGAAGCGCTCTCTAGTATTCCCTTTATAAGATGCACTGCCACTGTCTGTGACCCAAAGGATGCACTCTCCTGCTGTGGCAACCAAATTAGTTTTGCCTATGGTACTAAAAATGATCAGTTGCAAAATCTGTTGGAGGAGTTATCCTTTATGTAAAAGCATTTTTTATAGAAGCAACTCCAGAAACAATCTGTCACACCGCTGACAGGTGTTAGAAGGTCTGAAAGACTGACTGCACATGAGTGATCTGAAAGCCTCTTTTGGTTTCATTTTGTCTGTGTTGCTGCTATGTCCACACCTCCTGTTCAGGTGTGGATAATGTGACCTTTACCTCCCCCTATTTAGTCTGACTTTACCTATCACTCCTTGCTCTGGATAGCTTTATTTGGTTTTGGAAGAGCTGGAGTGTGGTTCTTGTTGAAGTCCTGTTCATCTATCATCCTCAGAAGTTAAGTGTTCCGCTTGTTGTGTTTTGTATTCCCCCCCGGTTGTTTATTAGGCTTCAGCGAGACGCTGGTTCCTTCAACAGGGAAGGAATGGGTTGTCTCTGCCCTGTCATGACCTTTAGGGCATCCGAGGGTTACCAGGGTTTTCCAGGTTCCTGTGTATGGGTATCTCTACCATCGTGCCCATACGGATAGGAGTTCGGGTCAGGAGTAGGGTTTTATAGGTGGTGACCCTTTTCCTTCCCTAGCGGTGAGGCCTAGTGTCTTTCCTCTTCCTTCTTGTTGTCTTTTGGTGTTCTCCCCTACTACATCCGTGACACAATCCCTAGAAGACACAAAAATGCAATAAAAGTCTTATAAAACCAAGTGCATTTAAAGGGGGCGCTCGGCTATTTTCGGAACTCCAAAAGCAGTGAGCAGAACAGGTCCCAGACGTGGGACCAGTAATTATCGGTCGGACATTTTTGACGGATCCTATGGATAGGCCATAAACGTCCAGATGCTTTACCAGAATGCCTGCAGGTTATTTTCTGATGCTTAGTGTTGAGCGAATCGAAGTATCTTAAGTGGACTTCCATCCGAATTTCAGGAAAAATTTGATTCACCACTAAGCCGAATCTCCTCGTGCTTTGTGGTCCACGTGGTGAAGCTATCATGCCCACCACAGATCCTTTGGCGGGCTTTATTCGATCAAGGCGGTAGCGGACGGCGTCTTCACGATCAAGTGGATGAGGAGAGTATTTTTTTTTTTTTTTAACACCAGATTTTTTTAACACCAGATTAACCCCTGATGAGATGAATGTGTCTCTCTGATTTCGTGATCAGCATTGAACGAGGCATCTAAGGAGTTAAATGATGAGGTGCAGATTTAACTCAAGGGGGACGGATCCGTTTTCACTGACACAATATGACACAATAGAAAACGGATCCGTCCTTCGTTGACTTTCAATGGTGTTCAAGACAGATCCGTTTTGGCTATGTTAAAGATAATACAAACGGATCAGTTCTGAACGGATACATGCAGTTGTATTATCGGTGCAGATCCATGACGGATCCGCACCAAACGCGAGTGTGAAAGTAGCCTTATGCTCAGACTTTCTGCTGTGAAAACAGATACAAATCCATTAAAATACAAATGAGCACAGAACGAAGGCCCCAGACCAGCACTGGCCACGAGTCTGTAGATGCAGAAGCTTTACAAATAGATCTACCGTATAGTGAAGTATTAGAGCCCCACCTAGTGGGCACATTGTTAATTGCTAGAGAATATAGGGGGAGATTTGTGAAACCGTTCTAAAACAAAACCCAGTAGCATCTAATTCCAGTGCAGCAAACATTTGCGGAAAGCACTACGCTGCGCTGTGGTTTTTCTCTTGCGTTGGCAGATTCCAGCAAAAATGCTAGACAAAATATCACAGTATGCTGCACTTTTTGTCTGGCAGAAAGATGGATATCTCGATCAGCGGACCCCATTATAGCCAATGAGATCTGTTGGGCGACACTGGGGTCCATTATAGGAGGGATCCAGCCATTTTCTTCCTAGACTGAAGCAGTTAACAAAAACATGACACAGATGTGAACCTGGCCTCAGATAGTTTAGTAAATCAGTGAAATAAATAAAAGTCAAATAAATAAAATCAAATATCTCAATTCTTGATTTGATCTGCCAGACTGTTCAGTCATCGTAAGGACTCATGCACATGAACGTATTTTTTTCCGTGTCTGTTCCGTTTTTTTTTTTGCGGACCATATGCGGAACCATTCATTTCAATGGGTACACAAAAAAAGCGTAAATTACTCCATGTGCATTCCGTTTCCGTATGTCCATTCGCAAAAAAAAATAGAACATGTCCTATTATTGTCCGCATTACAGACAAGGATAGGACTGTTCTATCAGGGGCCATCTGTTCGATTCTGCAAAATACGGACTGCACACCGACCTCATCCGTATTTTTTGCAGATCCGTTTTTTGTTGACCGCAAAATACATACAGTTGTGTGCAATGAGCCTTAGGCCTCATGCACACGACCGCATTTTGTTTCCGTGTCCAATCCTTTTTTTTGCGGATAGGATGCGGACCCATTCATTTCAATGGGTCCGCAAAAAACGCGGACAGCACACCGTGTGCTGTCCGCATCAGTATGTCCGTTCCTCCGCAAAAAAAATAGTGCATGTCTGATTTTTTTCCAAGACATGCTACATGCACACGACCGTATGTGTATTGCGGTCCGCAAATTGCGGATCCGCAAAAAAAATGGATGACGTTCTGTATGGCATCAGTTTTTTTGCGGATCCGTCTTTTTTGTGGATCCATTGTAATAATGCCCTATTTTTTTTGCGGAGCAACGGAACGGACATAGTGGTGGGCTGTCCGCGTTAGGGCTCGTTCACACGAACGTCTTTTTGCGTTCCGCATAAGGGTAGTTTTTATCGTTCTGTATACGGAACCATTCATTTCAATGAGTCCGCAAAAAAAACGGAAGGTGCTCCGTGTGGATTCCGTTTCCGTATTTCTGGTTTTCCATACCGCAAAAAGATAGAACATGTCCTATTATTGTCCGCAAATCACGGTCCTTGGCTCCATTCAAGTCAATGCGTCCGCAAAAAAACTGAATACATACGGAATGCAACCGTATGTCATCCGTTTGTCTTGCGTTTTTGCGGAACCACCTGTTCTTCAGGTTCAGGCCAGCCCACCTTTGCCATGTGCTTCTTGTTAACAAATATTGGCAGAGCAGATGACCGGGAAAGTCCCCGAGGCCTTCAGTAGCTGCATGTCAGAAAAGTGAAGATGGATGTGGAGAAGCTCATCACACAAATCCAAGAAAGACCCCAAATCTGGGACACCCGCTGTGACGGTTACCGTGACCGTGTAGCCAAGGAGCGGGCATGGGAGGAGGTGGCGCAACATATGATGGCCAGCCAATGGGAGAAGGCAAATTCAAAAAAGCGGCGTGACTTAAGTAAGACTACTTATTGTATACTACTAAGATTCTTGCGTTTTTACTTTTTGTTAAGTAGATTTCTGTGTACATTTTATGCAGCAGCGTAGCTATAGGGCCCTTGCAGATAAGCGTTGGTCTTGCTGCGAATCTGCAGTGCAGCTCCCGGCCAGACCTCCCAGCACTGTGGGGGGTCTCAAAGCATTATATTGATTTATGATGCTATGTTAACCCTTTAGGCCTCTTTCACACGGGCGAGATTTCCGCGCGAGTGCAATGCGTCAGGGGAACGCATTGGACCCGCACTCAATCCGGACTCATTCATTTCTATGGGGCTGTGCACATGAGCGGTGATTTTTACGCATCACTACCTTGTGCGTTTTTCACGCAATGCAGGCCCCATAGAAATGAATGGGGCTGCATGAAAATCGCAAGCAAGTGCAGAGGCGGTGCGATTTTCACGCATGTTTGCTAGGAGATGATCAGGATGGGGACTCGATCATTATATTATTTTCCCTTATAACATGGTTATAAGGGAAAATAATAGCATTCTTAATACAGAATGCATAGTACAATAGGGCTGGAGGGGTTAAAAAAAATAAAAAAATAATAATATAACTCACCTTAATCCACTTGCTCGCGCAGCCGGCTTCTCTTCTGTCTTCATCTTTGCTGTGCAGAAGGAAAATGACCTGTCGTGACGTCACTGCGCTCATCACATGGTCCGTCACATGATCTATCACCCCGGTGATGGATCATGTGATGGACCATGTGATGAGCGCAGTGACATCATCAAAAGTCCTTTACCCAGGTCCTGAAGAAAGAAGACAGAAGAGATGCCGGCTGCGTGAACAAGTGGATTAAGGTGAGTTATAACTATGTTATAAGGGAAAATAATTACAAATACACAACCTTGAACCCAAACCTGAACTCCAGTGAAGAAGTACAGGTCTGGGTACCACATTCAGTTTTTTATCACGCGCGTGTAAAACACATTGCACCCGCGCAATAAAAACTGAACAACTGAACACAATCGCAGTCAAAACTGACGCAATTGCGTACCTACTCGCGCGGGTTTGCCGCAATGCACCCGGGACGCATCCTGAGCCAAAACGTGACGCCCGTGTGAAAGAGGCCTTACAGTTCTGGAATGTATTGGATAACACTGGCAGCATTATGTCAGTGTTATCCAATACATTCCAGAACTGTTAGGGGTAACATAAGATCATAAATCAATATAATGCTATGTGACCCCTGGCAGGCCGGGCGCTGCGCTGCAGACTCGCAGCATGGGCACACTCGTCTGCAAGGGCACATTGGGGAAGCAGGCCTATTGTGTAATGATCAGCACAACTATGAAGGGGGACATCCAGGGGGGTATAAATTTATTACAAAGAAGTACCTCCCCTCAGTACTTGCTTGGATAATAAACTTGGAAAATTGCAGAATTTGTAGGAAGTTTATGTTGTGTCTTATACACTACTCACTTTTTGCCTCTATTGTAAAGCACATCAGTGATTTCTTACGTGATTGAATATTATGTTTAGATCCAGCAAAATCACATGTACACGCTTCCAAAGTATATAAAGGTCAGTCCCCAGTAATGTATACGTTATTTCAAAATCTACTGTGCCATTCTAGTATAGTACTAATATTATTTTTTGGGAAATATGTATATTAAAATGTATTTTTGTGTATGTTGTGTTTTAACAGTTCAAAGAGTAAAGACAAGATGGCATTCATGTCGTGACCAAGTGTGCCGTGAATTAATCCAATGAAAGGGTCATAGTGGTGATGGCGGTTTGCGTACAAAAACATATATGTATACCCGCCAGCTACAATTTCTGCGGCCTATTTCGGAATTAAGGCCGTCAGTATATGCTACCTGTGTTGGCTACAAAGTAGTTTTATATTCATAAGTTTATTTATGAAGAGATAATGTGTGATGCTTCCACAAGAAGAATCGTGTACTAATCCTCTTTCTTTCGCAATTTCAGCACCGTGGACAACCTTGAGGATGAAGGGCACAATTGCAGCAGCTCCCATGAGGAGGACCAAGCTTCTATTGGGCCACATTCACCACGTCCCGTGACCGGTGAGGAGGATCTAAGCACACAGGAGCTACCCACTCACCAACTGCAGGGAGAAGGTTCTGGTGTGGAAGCTGGAGGAGTTACTGCTTCCAGTCCAGGAGCACAGGCCAGGCAAGGTCAGCGGAGAAGAGGGGCTAGGGCTAGGGCCAATCCTTCATCTCGCTCAGATACTCGAGCAGTGGTTGACAGCCAGGTGATCCAGTATTTGAGCAAGAGAAGGAAGGAAGGTAAGGAGGAGAGAATGCTTGGTGGCCTAGCTCCCCTGATCCAAGGGTGGCCCCAAGAAAAAACAACCATGTATATGATTTTTATGACATCGGTGGCCGCAATAATGGACTCCAAACCAGACACACTGGAGCTACTTTGCTTTGTTGATGCCATGAAGCAGCGAGTGTATGCCCGGTCTATTGAGCCATAACCGGGACCGAGCATGCCACAAATTCACATCCGCCCTTGCAGTCTTCCTATGCCCCTGTATTCACAGGACCCCCAAACTTCTTGGCGCCCGCAGTACCCGCTACAAAGCACAATCCCCCAACAGTACAATCCACCTGGTGATGTGGGTGTTATTTCAGCCCAAGTTCGTGTTCCTTTCACCCCACAGCATTTTGAAGCTTGATTTGTATTTTTGGGACATTTAAGTTATGGCTGAATGTGAAGCCTTTATATTTTTATTTTTTTAATGATAAAAACTGTGGACAATCCAATCTTGTGTGGATCTCTTTATTTTAAATAAAAAAAAGGAAATCTTACACAATAATTTATTTCAAGCGTCAAGGGTCACAAGTGACAATGCAAACACATAGTTATATTTATTTCCAAACCATATGATTTTACGAAAAGTATAGTATGTATTGCAAAATCAATCTTCAAACATATATAGAGAGGTGACATCTTCTTCAATGTGTGACAATCCCAAGCAGGTAAATTGTAAACCATCGTAATGTGTCCTCCGCGCAAACCTAAGAAAAGAGGAGGATAGATGATGAGTCTGCACTCACACTCATATAAACATGTTATTCTGGACTAGAAAACATTTGTTAATGTATTAGGTGTGATGAGGTATTTGAAGGTTTATGTAGGCAAAAGATTAGACACTGTACAATTTCATTGTACATAAAATATTGGGTACTTTTGGTCTAACAGTTTTGACTACAATACACCCCAGCCCGCAAGCCCACAACAAGGGTCCTCTTTGTCTTGCGAGTCCCTACACTATCTACTATAATAAAACACAAAAGCCATTGAAGTGTTTGCCTAACGCATTTAGTTTAGATAACGCGTCTCATAAAGCATGTGTGTTAACTCTACTACATCTGTATCTGCCCAAGCCTCCAATCTATCCAGATCCCTCTGTAGCAGTATACTGTCCTCTTCCGTGTCAATTACTTTACACAGTTTAGTGTCATCTGAAAAAATTACTATTTTACTATGCAAGCCTTCTACAAGATCATTAATAAATATATTGAAGAGAATAGGGCCCAATACTGACCCCTGAGGTACCCCACTAGTGACAGTGACCCAATCTGAGTGTGTACCGTTAATAACCACCCCCTGTTATCTATTACTGAGCCAGTTACTTACCCACATACAGACATTTTCTCCCAGTCCGAGCATTCTCATTTTATATACTAACCTTTCATGCGGTACAGTGTCAAATGCTTTGGAGAAGTCCAGATACACGACATCCATTGATTCACCGCTATCAAGTCTAGAACTTTACCTCCTCATAGAACTGATTAAATTATGCCTCTTGCACACGACCGTAAGCCCTTCGAGACATACGGTCCGTGAGCGGGCCATATCTCTTGGAGCGGCATTGATCCCGCATATGCCGTGCGGGGCAATAGTCCCGCGGGCGGCCAGACGTGCATAGCATCATTGTAATCTATGATGCTGTGTGCTCCCGTGCGCACGATGTCAATGCCGCCCAGGGACATATGGCCAGGTCACGGACCGTATGTCTCCGAGGTCATACGCTCGTGTGCAAGAGGCCTTAGTTTGACATGACCGATCCCTCATGAAGGAGAAGAGGTGTGAAGCTAACCCTCCTCAAAGACGTGAGTAAATCCCTACCTCTAGGCCATACTTCAACATATAATAGGAACTCTGCTCTCCCTGAGTGTTTTTTTATATGTTGTCTATATGAGTCTTTATATTTAGGAATCAGTTGCGGGATGGAAGCAGAGTGCTGAGAGAAATAAAGTGGACGCTGGTTTATATTGCAAGTGGTTAGGAAATCACAGCTCAAATGCGACATATTAGTGAAAACAGTTTTTTCTAGTTCATCATATCTATAGCCAATTTTCTGGCGCTCCGCTTAAAAGTTTTTTTCAGTTTTTATTTTATTTGCAATTGCAAACTTTTCAATCTTCCCAAATAACCACAGGCGTGCAATTCTGTTCTTTCACATTTAACTTTTTGCAAACAATTAACCTTTAGCAGTGATCCACTGGGTCACTGCACATGCAGCTCTCTCTTTAATAAGGGTACGGCCACACAGTCAGGTTTCCTGATGCAGTTTTGACAGCCAAAACCAGGAGGGCGTGCATTAAGGATGGTACCGATATTTTCTAGATGGTAGGCAAGGTCGGGAAAATTAGTCCCTAGTGTGTCCCTAATAGAAGGGGGAGGGGGCTAGTAGACCCTACCTACCTATACGGAGTGCTTGCTCCGCAAGGAGCGACCCCGTCCGGATACCTAACCCTGGTACGGGCCGGTGTCCCTAATATGCCCTATAGCACTCCGTATAGCTGGGTAGGGTCTACTAGCCCCCTCCCCCTTCTATTAGGGACACACTAGGGACTAATTTTCCCGACCTTGCCTACCATCTAGCAAATTTTGGTACCATCCTTAATGCACGCTCTCCAGTGACCACCACCCTCCAAGAACCGGACTTCTCCCCTGAGGCATCACCAACCAGGCTCCGTCCATACAGACCTGTCCGTCTATCAACTATCCGGGTGAGAACGTTCCATTCTTTACACTGGTGTATTGTCGTGCAATTGTTTTTGGCCCATCCGGGCTTGTCTAATTTTTGTATCCTTTTTTGTGCCATTTATTCTAATCTTATTACCATTAAATGTTAAGTTTTATTCCCTTTGATCCCCAATAAGGGATCAGTCCATTTACTCCACATATTTTGGGATTATTTTGGTCAAGGCTCCAAGCTAGACCCGTGCACTTTTTGTACAAAACCAGGAGGGAATTCAAAAAAGAGAAGTCGTATCCGTCCTTTACACTTTCTCTACTTTTACAATTCACTCTTGATTTTGGCTTCCAAAACTGCGTCAGGAAACCTGACCGTGTGGCCGTACCCCTTGAGCACCTGCAGTGTGTATTACTCAGGTCTGCAGAATGCATTACACACCTTGACGTGCTCATGACATGTATACATGTATTCAGCTTGTGGCCTCGTCTAATGTGACAATTACCACCAGATACTCCAGTTCTCATCAGCGTTTCAGAATAGTTATCTGATAATGGTCACATTTTATTTAAAAAACAAAACTTTTTTTTAACTTTTTGGCACATTCATAGTGAGCTGTTGTTTCTATATCTCAAAAGTTATGGAAACAGTGAAGCTCATTGTATCAGGCTGTTAACCCCTATTTACTTTGATGGGAACAGCATTGCAGTAACACTAGCTCTGTCCACTACATACAATGGAAGGTGCTGTAGTTCCGCAGCTGTTTTCGGTTTCCGGAACAGCTGATCGGCGGGGTGCGGCCAGATACTGATGGCCTATCCTAAAGACCAGAACACCCCTTCACGTGGCCTGTTCACACAGAGTCTTTAGCTGCCAGAATTTTGGTGCAGACTCTGCACTAAAATGGGGCAGCCATAGCATGAAGTCTACCTTTCATTGTCTTCAATGGAAGGCTATGCTGCCTTTCACATGACCAGCAGTTTGGACAGACACTGCTGGAAGCCATAGCGGGTGCTGCTCACAGATTAGCTCCTTTCAACCGAGATACACAACATTCACAATGAAAAACCATGGCAGAAACAGCAGAATACACAGTCAATTCTGTCGTGTGAACATCAAACTGTTTTGAATATTTTTTCTATGTGACACTACTACTGCGGCCACGAGAGGGCAGCATTTTACCATTCACTTAACCGATACCTTACATTGGAGCTACTAAAAAGTTTGTTGCGACTGTTGAGTGCTCAATTCACATCGTCACCACCAAAAATGTATAATGCTGGCCTGCTCCCCCAGAATCTATAATAATGCCTTACAAACAGTCTTAATCTTTCATACATTGTATTTTTTTGGGGGGAGGGGGGGGGAGGCATGTTTTTAAAGGTTTTCCCCTGGCATAAAAAAAAAAAAAAAAATGGCAAAAATTACTGCAACCATATGTCTGCTGTAAGTTACACAGTTATATAGTTTGTATGGTTGAAAAAAAGACACAAGCCCATCAAGTTCAACCAAGGGATGGGGATGCGAATTAAGGGTGGAGAGTGGGACCTATACTTCTACACGTTTTCATAAGCATTAATGTTATTTGCATTTAATATTTCATCTAAACCCTTTTATAAAATGTCCACTGTTCCTGCTGTGACCACGTCCTGGGGAAGTCTATCCCACAGGTTCACAGATCTTACAGTAAAGAAGTTTTGACGCTTCCAGAGACTGAACTTTTTCTTCTCCAGTCGGAGGCAGTGCCCCCTTGTCTTTTGAGGGCATTTTGCACTGTATTTTTTGTATGGCTCATTTATATATTTGTATAGGTTAATCATGTCCCCCCTTAGATGCCTCTTCTCTTTAATTCTTTTAATCTTTAAGACCCTCCATGCCCCTTATCAGTCTAGTTGCTCTCCTCTGTACTTTTTCCAGCTGCAGAGCATCCTTTTTAAGGACTGGTGCCCAGAACTGAACTGCATATTCCAGATGAGGCCGCTCTACAAGTGGCTCTTGTACCCCCCTAAGATCACGGGCGTAGCTGTAGGGTTCACAGCAGTCGCAATTGTGACCTGGCCCCTAGTCAGTGGCACACCACCGACGGCGATACAGTTAGATGCTGCAGTCGGGCATGGGAGCGACGTCTCCCTGCTCCACTGTTACCTCTGATAGGCTACAGACACTAGGCCTGAAGCCTATCAGAGGCCAGCACAGGTGGTGCAATGACATCATCATCATCATGGCGCTGCCTGAGCTGGGCAGCATACAGCTTAGGAAACAGGCCAGAAAAGGCACACAGTTTATTGTTTTTTATTTGGCACCATGCTGTTGGCCACTTTTGAGGGCAGCATCTACTGGGGGCACTAAATAAGGGCATTTTGTACTAGCACACAGAGGGGGAAATTTTTTGCACTGGCAAGCATTATAGGGTGGTATTTTTTGCACTGGCAAGCCTTATACGAGGGCATTTTTTGCTCTGGTTCACATTACAAGGGGATATTTTTTGTACTAGCACACATTGTAAAGGGGTATTTTTTTATACTACTGCACATTGTAAGGGGGTATTTTTTTGTACTGGTGTACATTAAAAGGAGTATTTTTTGCACTGGCGCACATTATAAGGGGGCATTTTTTTGCACTGGCAGACATTATAAGGGGGTATTTTTTGTATTAGCAGAGATTGTAAAGGTATTTTTGTACTGGCGCACATTGTAAGGGAATATTTTTTTCACTTGTGCACATTATAGGGGGTATTTTTTTGAATTGGCTTACATTAAGCCAGTTACATTACTTTTGTACTGGCACACATTATAAAGGGGTTTAAATAAGGAGAGAAAAGAAGAAATGAATCGCACATCCACTGCTAATGCTATGATCTCATCCCTGCGTTCCTGCAGGAGACAGCACTGAATAGCGCATGTGTACCACCTCCACGCTACATGCTAAATGAGGCATTTGTGTACATTTTGATCAAAAGGCAATAAGCCCACTCACCACGCCAAGGTTGCCTCTATGAGTGGGTCCTAACCTAAAATTGGCGCGGCGCTACACAGCGACCACCAGCGCTGTGGCGCCATCCCGGCCGGCGGCGGGACCCAGTGGCCAAACAGCACCCCTGCTGCTTGACCATGCCATACCTAGCTCTGGGCCCCACCAACAGCCAGAAAAACAGCACAGTGGCCCCCATGCAGCACCGCACCATGTGAACAGTTGTCAAAGCTCACCTGCTCTGAAGCTCACAGGAACTCCAACTGAGAGCATGATAGGCTAATTTAACCCCTACTACAGAATATTGGGCTAATTAAAATCACCTGGCTAGTGGAAGGAGTGCAGATCCAGGGACAGAATTCTATGTATTAAATAAGGAGAGAAAAGAAGAAATGAATCGCACATCCACTGCTAATGCTATGATCTCATCCCTGCGTTCCTGCAGGAGACAGCACTGAATAGCTCCATGCTACATGCTAAATGAGGCATTTGTGTACATTTTGATCAAAAGGCAATAAGCCCACTCACCACGCCAAGGTCGCCTCTATGAGTGGGTCCTATGAACGCAAGGATGAGATCATAGCATTAGCAGCGGATGTGCGATTCATTTCTTCTTTTCTCTCCTTATTTAATACATAGAATTCTGTCCCTGGACCTGCACTCCTTCCACTAGCCAGGTGATTTTAATTAGCCTAGTATTCAGTAGTAGGGGTTAAATTAGCCTATCATGCTCTCAGTTGGAGTTCCTGTGAGCTTCAGAGCAGGTGAGCTTTGACAACTGTTCACATGGTGCGGTGCTGCATGGGGGCCACTGTGCTGTTTTTCTGGCTGGTTGGTGGGGCCCAGAGCTAGGTATGGCATGGTCAAGTAGCAGGGGTGCTGTTTGGCCACTGGGTCCCGCCGCCGGCCGGGATGGCGCCACAGCGCTGGTGGTCGCCGTGTAGCGCCGCGCCAATTTTAGGTTAGGACCCACTCATAGAGGCAACCTTGGTGTGGTGAGTGGGCTTATTGCCTTTTGATCAAAATGTATTCAAATGCCTCATTTAGCATGTAGCATGGAGGTGGTACACATGCGCTATTCAGTGCTGTCTCCTGCAGGAACGCAGGGATGAGATCATAGCATTAGCAGTGGATGTGCGATTCATTTCTTCTTTTCTCTCATTATTTAAATCATTATAATGGGGTATTTTGTGTACTAGGTCACATTAAAGGGGGTATTTTAGTACTGGCACACATTAGGGGACATTTTTCTACTGGCACACATTATAAGGAGAATTATTACGACTGGTGTACTATGGATAACATGATAACTATCATGGGCATGTTAACAATGTGCCAGGGTCACTATTGGCTGGGCAGTTATTTTTCTGTGTGTCAATAATTATTGCAGGGGGCACTGTCTGCGTCCTACTAGTATTTTCAGGGGGACTGTTTCTGCAGTATAGTATTGGGGAGCACAGCGGGTGGATGATGGAAAAGTAGGAAACTAAAATGTCCGACTTTTAAACTTTGCAGAGAGAAGAGATGGCTGAAATAAATTATTATGGTGGTCTGGTCTGAATGGAGAAGAGGAAAGAGAACATCTACATCAGAGGAGACATCACTGGATGTAAGAGGTATGTGGCGCTGTATTCTCCTGTATGTTTTATAGCGCTGTATGTAATGTTTTCCAAGTGTGGAAGGAAGGGGCTAGGCTGAGAATGCGGCATGAGGGGATGCCATTTCAATTTTTGCCTTAGGCAGCAGAAAGGCTAGGTGCACCCCTGCCCCATAGCACTGAGGGAATGGGGGCCCAAGCTGCACTCTTGCACCAGGGCCCATGAGCCTTTAGCTACACCCCTGCCTAGGATATATGATGCACGTAGATTATTAGTACCTAGATGAGTAACTCTACATTTATCTACATTTACCACAATGTCCCTCTAAGGTTCAGTTCACATCTGCATCATTGGAGCAGATTTACTAACTCTAAGATTTAGACAACGTCAAAATGCATCAGGTCTATCTGATAAATAAGGTGCACCTTTAGACTGTCTAGTCTAAGGGGGAGATTTTGTCACGTAGTTACCCGACTGTGATCCGGCAAGCCTGGTCTCTCTTTGTTGCGGTGTAGCCAGGATTGTTCAGCCTGTCAAGGAGCGGGGACGTTGGGCCAATCAGGCTCGGTGACGGTGTCACATGCTCTTGGCCAGAGGGAGATTTAAACAGGAGGCTGCTGGCAACAGGTGCCCGTGATTGGTCTTCCTGCCTCACACGCCGTGTTATACTGGTTCTCTGAATCCCTCACCCTCTGTAAGTTCTGTGACCTTGCTTCTCAATACTGATTTTGCCTCTGACGTTATCTCCTGGTTTTGACCTTGCTTCAATGTGCACTCTGCATTTGTTCAATTGTGGTAAGTCTTCCCTCTCTCCACTTGGGTAGGTGCCACGCACTTAGTCAGGGACCATCGACCAGTTGGGGTCGTCATTTTGGGGCAGATCGTCCAAGTAGGTAGGGACAGTTGCGTGGGTAGGGTACAGGGCAGCATTTTTCTCTAAAATGACAGATTTATCAAGACCGACGCTTTCCACACCATTCTTGATATCTCTTGCTCTGCTGGAGGATGCACTTCATTTATGAAAAGGCTCATGCCTCATCATATATTAGGTGTATCCTCCGGCAGTCTGTGCGCAATACTTTGTCACAATGGCATATTACTTTTTTTATGCCAGAAAACTGGGGTGGGGATATGATAACTCTTCTCCTAAGTTTCAATCACTTATTACTTGGCTTACTTTTTGGCAGAATTTTACACAAAAATTTTGTAGCACATTGCTGAATATTAAGCCATACTCAGTTTCCGCTAAGCGGCATCACCCTTCTTAACCATGGCGGCAAAAGTGTCTAAAAACCAGACTGGGTCATTTAACCCCTTTCCTGACTAGGCACAAAAAAAATTCTATTCAGTTATGTAAGTAGTTTTTGCAGCTTTTTTCGGTGATACATGGGGCTTTATTTTTGTCATTTTTATTTTAGTATTTTTATTGTTTTTATTTTTTATAGCCAGAAAAAAGGGGAAGAAAAAAGTCTGTTTTTCACATTTGTTTATTTTTTGGTAATAGCACAAAATTTTATATATTTTTTTTACTATGTCCCTCTTCCATAACAGTTGTTTTCATACACAGGATGAATGGGTTATGGTTGCCTGGACCGCCGGTGCTAGAAGCAGTGGTTTTGGCATGTGGTGGTGTTTTTTATTTTATTATGATCTTTTTATATATTTTTTACTTCTTTATTATTTTACACTGTGTGCCCTCTATAAGGTCATTCAAGACCTTTGGGGGGGACATTTAAATAAATTTTCTCTTTTTACATTTATTGATGATTTCTCCTGTAACTGGGACTGACATAATAGCCCCAGTTATAAGGGGAATACAGCCCCCAGAGAGATTGTACATCATTGTGCAAACTCACTGCAGAGCTGAACTGGGTCTGCTAAGACCCAGCAGCTCGCATAGGCTTCCGGAGATCACATGACCACTGGGACCGAAGCAGGAAGCAGCTTTGCCGCTTCCTGATCTCTATACACAGTGCTCAATGATCAATGGGATAGGCAGAGATGGGAAACTGTCACTAACCATGGGCTCCAGCAGCTGCATGATTAGCAAGAAGATACGATCTCTGCAAGGACATTTTAAAACCGTGCAGAGATGAAAAACCACCACTGGATGTTTATAGTCTATGGGCGGTCAGGATCTAGTTAATAAATGTGGTCTAGAGCCGGTGTGCCCCTATTTATAGCAGAAACTGAAATGCAGTGCTGGATCCTTCACATAGTAGATACTACTTCTTATGGTTCTCATGAGACATTGGTCAGATTCTTTAGAAAGGTCTTTGAGTCCATGTGTCTATAGTTGTTCCCTTGAGTGATGTGTCATTCAGAAGACCAAGCACATTTCTGAAATTATGTCCTGTAGAATTAACAATGCCGTGCTCAGTTCTTGGAACGTTATCAGCACATAAGATCTAAGACCTTCAAGTCTGTCCTGGAAGTTTTTATTATTTAGGTGGACCTGTTTCTGGCCATTATAAAGATGGAAAATCTCTCCCTCTACTTCTGTCCAGGTTACTAAAGTACATGTATACTAGTGCTGTGCGCGAATATTCGAATTGCGAATATTAATTGTGAATATCGGCACTTCACAAATATTTAGAATATAGTGATATATATTTGTATTTTCGAATATTCTAGATTTTTTTTATCTGAACCCATGATCCCTCCCTGCTTCTTGCTTGTCGGCCAATGAGAAGGCTGCAATGTCTTTGTCTGAGCTTAGCAACATCCCTAGCAACCAATAGGAAAGTTGCCTACCACTTACTATATAGGAAAATCCCCAGCAGACATTTTCTGTAGTGTTATGGAGTTCTGAGAGAGGCAGCAGTGTCATTGCTGTGCTCTGCGCTTTCCACACTACATTAGATAGATAGTTAGATAGCTCATATAATACAGATAGTCGTGTAGGTTATATCCTGATATAGTGGAGCTGTTGCAGAGCAGGGTGTTAGGCTACTTTCACACTTGCGTTGTGAGGATCTGGCAATCTGCATGTGATAGGACAGCATTTGTAGACGGATCCAGATCTGTCTTAGAAATGCATTGCAAGGACGGATCCGTCTCTTCGGATGTCATCTGGAGAAAAGGATCCGTTATATATATTTTTTTAAAATTTTTACCAGTCTGCGCATGCGCAGACCGGAAGGACGGATCCGACATTGCGGTATTTTTAATACATTTCAATGTAAATTAATTCCGGCAACCGATCCGGAATTTTGCTGGTGATAACACCGCAGCATGCTGCGGTATTTCCTCCGTCCAAAACGCTGTTCAGTGACTGAACTGAAGACATCCTGATGCATCCTGAACGGAATTCTTTCCATTCAGAATGCATGGGGATAAAACTGATCTATGATGGAACTCAGAGCCGGAAAAGAAAACCGCTAGTGTGAAAGTACCATAAATACATGCTACAGACATAGTGCTGTGATGTCACAACAATACTTAGTGCACCAATCACTAATAAGTAGTCAGAACTGCTAAAATGTGAAGTTTCACGTGTTGCGCCAAAATATTCGCATCATTAGTGCCGATTTCGCAATCGCGAATATATTGGAGCACTCTATCTGCCTATATATATATATATTGTAATGTTCTGCCGTGCCAACCATTTTCTCCAGTCTCAGGAAACTTCTAGCAGCTTGGAAATTGTAGCAAAAGTGACCCACGTCTGTATTGCACGCACAATACTCGCATATTACATTGCCGATTTTTGCAATCATGAAAATAATCACGAATACTTGAATATATGATGAATATTCTACAAAATATTCATGAAATATCACAAATTCGAATATTGCGCCTGCCGCTCATGACTAATGAATACATGATACCAGTGGTAAGAATGCTATAAAACAAACCACAAACACAGAATAAAAGTAATAGCCAATGATATCAGTATTTAGATGAAGACCATGGCAGCTGATCATGTTCATACTGGATGGTCTTCAGCCCACCCTCACATGAGCATTGTCCCTCACTTTTCCTTGCAGGTTTGGCACAAATTCTTCCTAAGATACTTTTGCAGATTAACAAGAATCAGTACAGATAGAGGCCAATAGAACTGGAAAGCCATGGAGAAGCAAACCCTTCTAACAAGTAGAGATTGACCAAAATGGAGAACCCCTTTAAGGAGAGAGTTGTCTCTGACCTTATTTCAGGATAACAGCTATGGCCCTGGGTCTTGTTCCTCCAATTGACAACCTCTTCTGTATGATCCCAATAAGGAATTTGGAGGTTTCTTCCATACAGATTCGGTTGACAAAAGGCATCAGATGGTCAAACACCTCTCCAGCTGTTTCACACACTCTTGGCTCCATACTGGAAATCGTTGTTTGCAATTATATGAAAGGAAGATAAGTAATCTTGCTGGCTTGGCTTGCCTGGCAACCATCGTGAATGTGCTTTAATGTGGCATATTAATACTAAACCTATTACTGTCAGAGATAAGAGCATAAAACCTCCTCCAGTAACGCATCAAGTGCTTGTTCCTTATTTGTGAATGAGCTGCATGAACCATGAAACACAACATCTGCTCAGTAATGTCATTGCTACACAGAAGCTGCCATTTAAAAGGACCATGTTCCAGACAGTGCTTTCTTCAGACCCTTTCAGTTTTTCCCCATCATCCTGCACTCAATACCCCATAATGAGAAAGTGAAAACAGAACCTTCAAAATCTTTGTTACTTCAATGAAAAGGACAAACCAAAATCTTGCATTCACATATTTAGACCCTTTACTCAGGTCTTGAAGCACCTTTCACAGCGATTACATTCTCCAGTCTTTTTGGGGATGAGGCCACAAGGTTTGCCTTACCTGGATTTGGGAAATTTCTGACATTCTTCTATGCAGATCATCTCAAGCTCTGTCAGGTTGGATAGGGACCATCGGTGGACAGCCACTTTCAGGTCTCTCCGGAGGTGTTCAATTAGGTTCAACTTAGGGCTCTGGTTGGGCCACTCAAGGACATTCACAGAGTTATCCCTAATCCACTCCTGTGTTGTCTTAGGGCTCTTTTACACCTGCGTTATGGTCTTCCGGCATAGAGTTCCGTCGTCGGGGCTCTATGCCGGAAGAATCCTGATCAGTTTTATCCTAATGCATTCTGCATGGAGAGAAATCCGTTCAGGATGCATCAGGATGTCTTCAGTTCCGGAACGGAACGTTTTTTGGCCGGAGAAAATACCGCAGCATGCTGCGCTTTTTGCTCCGGCCAAAAATCCTGAACACTTGCCGCAAGGCCGGATCCGGAATTAATGCCCATTGAAAGGCATTGATCCGGATCCGGCCTTAAGCTAAACGTCGTTTTGGCGCATTGCTGGATCCAACGTTTAGCTTTTTCTGAATGGTTACCATGGCTGCTGGGACGCTAAAGTCCTGGCAGCCATGGTAAAGTGTAGCGGGGAGCGGGGGAGCAGCATACTTACCATCCGTGCGGCTCCCGGGGCACTCCAGAGTGACGTCAGGGCGCCCTACGCGCATGGATGATATGATCACATGGCACGTCATGCTGCTCCCCCGCTCCCCACTACTACTATGGCAACCAGGACTTTAATAGCGTCCTGGCTGCCATAGTAACACTGAACGCATTTTGAAGACGGATCCGTCTTCAAATGCTTTCAGTTCACTTGCGTTTTTCCGGATCCGGCGTGTAATTCCGGCAAGTGGAGTACACGCCGGATCCGGACAACGCAAGTGTAAAAGAGGCCTTAGCTGTGTGCTTAGGGTCATTGTCTTTTTGGAAGGGTGAACATTTGGCCCCGTCTGAGGTCCACATCACTCTGGGTCTGGTTTTTATGAAATATATCTCAGTATTTTGCCCCATTCAGCTTTCCCTCAAGCCTAATTAGTCACCAGCATGCTTCACTGGAGGGCTATTGGGCAGGCCTGGTTTCCTCCAGCAATGAGAATTAGAGGTTAAAAATTTTTAAATCTTGGTTTCCTCAGACCAGAGAATCTTGTTTCTCACAGTCCGAGAGTCCTTTAGGTGTTAGGTGGGCTTTCATGTTGTCTTTTTACTGAGAAAAGGCTTTTTTCTGGCGAGTCTGCCATGAAACCCGGATTGGTGGAGTGCTGCACTGCAGTGATGATTGAACTTCTCAAAGTTTCTCCTATTTTCTCCCAAATTGATGGGGGAAAACTTTAATATTTTTAATTTTGGCATAAGGTCCCAACTTAAACTGTCATTACTATACAGAAGTGCCCCCATCTAACGGACGTTAAAAACAGTAATAAGCTAGTGCAATATGGCCGTTAGTTTTTTTGTTTTTAAATCTCATCAACCTGCTCCTCTCTTGATTGAAAAAGACCTGCCGAAGGAACTGCACTGAGCGTGATCACGTTGGGAGTGCGCAGGGACATCATCATGTTCAGTGCAGGTTCTTTAGCAGGTCTTTATCAATCAAGAGAGGAGTGGACTGCCTCTGCGCGAGCAAGTGGATGAGATTTTTTTCCCTGTTCTTTCTAATCCAACTCCAGCCACCACTTTAGGAAAAAATTATTTATTACCATGAAGCGCAAGGAAATTCGTTTAGAATCAAACTTTACCTAAAATCCGGACCGAATTTCACTTTGGATGCTTGGCTTCACTCATCACTACTGGTAAGACAAGACACAAAAACTCTACCATCAACTTTTAGCCATCAATCATGAAGCCATCTAAGTACCCCAAGCTATCTTTGTAGTAGGAGGTGTTACTACCTTTTTTTTAATTAAAACAGTTCTTTAAACTAAAAACGTTTGTTACTATTTAATTTCTCAGGCACTTTTACCTGAATGTTTATACTTGAATATTGCCATACAAGACTGTCATTCAGGACCCAGATAATACCACCAAAGCATATTCATGGTGGTCTAGGGTAGCGAAAGGTATCCAGAGGTAGTTAGGGGTTGCATTCTCCACTGCTTATGGGAGACTAGTCCATGGAAGTTCCTAAGAAAAACCAGATTGGTGCTCTGGGCAGTAATTACCCAGTTTACCTTCTCCTTAAAGGGGTTCTCCGGGCTTTTAATATTGATGACCTATCCTCAGGATACGTCATCAATATCAGATCAGTGGGGGTCCGACGCCCGGCACCCCTGCTGTATGATATTGATTACCTATCCTGACGATAGGTCATCAATATTAAAAGCCTGGAGAACCATTGTAAACCAGCGCTGGGCAAGATTGTGTCACAGTTGCCCGGAAGATCTGATAATAAAGGACCTGTCCCTCTCCTGACTCGTCTGTTTTAGTAAGTACTTGCATTCCCCATGTAATAACAATTCTGGAGCATCTATTCCTATAGCTCTATGATTTGCAATTCCTTTATTATACCAGCTAGAAGTTATGAAAGAATTACTAGCAGTTTGTAACAAAGGTCCAGATGGGTGTTACCAGATAGGGGGGTGTCCCTGCATAGTCTGACACCGGCAGCACTCATTGGATAGTGTCACACTGTGCAGGGACGCCTCTCCGTCTGGTAACACCTTCACTGAAAACTGCGAGCAATTCCTTCCTAACTTCTAGCAGGTATAACACAGGAACACAGAGTTAGGCCTCTTTCACACTACAGTATGTTGAATTCAGTGTTTTGCGTTCCGTTTTTCACGGATCCGTTGTTCCGTTTTTTGCTTCCGTTGTTCCGTTCCGTTTTTCCGTATGGCAAATACAGTATACAGTAATTTCATATAAAAAATTGGGCTGGGCATAACATTTTCAATAGATGGTTCCGCAAAAAACGGAACGGAAACGGAAGACATACGGATGCATTTCCGTATGTGTTCCGTTTTTTTTGCGGACCCATTGACTTGAATGGAGCCACGGACTGTGATTTGCAGCCAAATATAGGACATGTTCTATCTTTTCAACGGAACGGAAAAACGGAAATACGGAAACGGAATGCATACGGAACACATTCCGTTTTTTTGCGGAACCATTGAAATGAATGGTTCCGTATACGGACCGTATACGGAACGCAAAAAACGGACCGTATACGGAACGCAAAAAACTGTAGTGTGAAAGAGGCCTTATAGGAATGGCTGCTTCAGAATGGTTATTACAAGGGGGATGCAAATAGTTACTAACACAGACAGGTCAGGAGAGGTGACGGGTGCTCTTTACACTAATCAGACACAGGTTGAAAATCTGCCAACCATCACTTAAACGTAACGCGAAACTGACAGCGAAGGCCAACGGCAGACCGCAGTCCGCCAAAAATGCAAACGGCCGTATCTGGTTGATCATTTGTCACAGATGATAGAAGGATTGGGTGCTTCAAATTTTAACTCCTGATCCTGTTATTCTCCCGGGAGTCGCCTCCAGAGGCTTCTGGCAGCAGCTTGACCGAACCGAGCGCGTATCTGTATGATGGAGGCAGGAGAGACAGCACTGCGCAGATCCTGCAGGTGTACGGTACCTCAATCACTACATGCGTCCCTGTAGATTCATGGACATCCTAGACGGACTGACTGCTTCTTTATTACATTTACGGCTTGTCATTCCCACTGTTTATTGCAGCCGTGTGCAGCATCGCATGGACTGTTTATGACTTAGGTAGTAAGGAAATATTGGGCACTTGGCTGCAAATGAAAATCCCGTCACATAAGGTCCAGATGGGTGTTACCAGTTGGGCAGGGGAAGTGTCCCTTATCCTGATCGCGTGCATTTAGCCTAAAGGGCCTGTCCTCAGGATTGGCCATTAATATCAGATCGACCTATATAGAGGTCCTACACCCCGCACCCCCGCCGATCCGCTGTTACCTGCTTCAGCACCAGAAATGCAAGTTATTCACTAATGTACAATAATATATTATAATCCTGGTTTTCTTACTTCCTTTTACTATGGAAAGTGCCGTGGATTCATGCTTGGCTTCACATCATTTCTAATTTTTCGGAACCGTCTCTGTGCGGTCTATACACGTCCTGTAGGATACATCTTCTAAGACACAATCTTTCTTTTCATTCTTCCAGGCATTCTCAAAGCCATGGCATTTTCCCTGCACATCTCGGTGAGAGGACGTAGGCCGCAGCCTCACGAATTCCAGCCGCCAGATTCCTGCAACAATAAGGGTGGGCCACGGGCATAGCAGTGGAAAAATACAGTCAGAGCTGGCAGAGCTGGAATGTTCGAGCTCGGGGATTCCCAGCATGCAAGATCTGCAGAACGCGGAGCTGATAAGACTGACCAGGAATCTGTAGGCCCCTGGGTGCTCGACTGGGCAGTATAACGTCACCGAGGGGACATCGGGATCCAAAGTGGTAACTGCGCAGGCGCTGCCCATATCAGATCATGGTGAGGTAAAAAGAAAGTGAAGTTATCCAGCAACTACCAGTGTAGTATAGAAGTACCAGACCTAATGGGAAAACAATGCGATCTTAGATGAAAAACATGGGACCATTGTGATTAGAGATGAGCGAATTTCTTCAAAATCCGATTCGGCTGTTTTTCAGAATTTTACAAAATTAGCTTCGTGCCGAATGACTTCGTCTCGAGCGCATTTTTTTTGTAAGTAGCGGGTGCAATGACAGGGAGCTGCTGAGTAAAAACTGTAAAATCAACAAAAATAAATAAATAACAATTGAAATCATACTTACCGCCTCCATTTGTTCACAAAGGGCTTGCTTGAAGATCTGGTGCGCCCCGAGAGGACGTCACCACGCACGGGATTTCTGCCTAGATCTTCACTCAAAATGGTGGCGGCCGGCCCGTCACAAACAATTGGAGGAGGCAAGTATGATTATTTTTTATTTTTTTTGTACACTATTTGGTTAAATCAATTCGCTACCACGAAAAACACGAGGAAATTTGCCTTTGCAGCGATTCGAATTTATCCTGAAATTCGGATAGAATTGCACTTTGTTGGATTTGATTTGCTCAACTCTAACGCCTCTTTCACATAAGCGTGACGGATTAGGTCCGGATGCGTTCAGGAAAACTCGCACCACTTTGCAAGCAAGTTCAGTCAGTTTTGTCTGCGTTTAGTTTTTTACACGCGGGTGCAATGCGTTTTGAACGCAGCCCTATTCATTTCTATGGGGCCAGGGCTGCGTGAAAAATGCAGAACATAGGACATGCTGCGATTTTCACGCAACGCAGAACCGAGGTGTGAAAAACAACGCTCATGTACACCGACTCATTGAAACGAATGGGGCAGGATTCAGTCCGGGTGCTATGTGTTCACGTCACGCATCGCACCCGAGTGGAAAACTCGCTCGTGTGAAAGGGGCCTAATTGTGATGAAGCTTTGATGTAAAGACTAAAGTTTTTAAACCAGCACCTGGATTTGAACGCTTTTGTAATTGCAGGTCATTAAAAATTTTGCTTAGCCGATGAGTTATTCAATAAAATGTATCTGTATAGCGCCACCTGCTGGTTTTCTTCTTTTCTTCTTTCTCTGTCCGACACACTACAGCACTTGGTACTGGGCTTTAATCCCGAGTGGCGTACATGTCCGGCGCCAGATTAACCTGCAATCTGCTAGGAGCAGGTTGGGTCCCGACTGGCAGTGACAGCCGGGGACCCCGAGGAGAAGACGGAAGCGGTTTATTACGGCTTCTCTGCTCAGCGCACAGTGCTCACTGAGGGCTACGCCACTTCCTCTATTGGACCAGGTGATCATGTGACTGCCGGGTGTCTCCGGGGCAGAGCAGAGCTGCGGGGTCCCAACAGCGATCGTTCTCCCCTGTAAATGGGTCTCCTTTCGATGTTACAGTGGAAAAGTGCAAAATCTAAAATAAAAATGTCTTTTAACCCCTTCAGAACCCTGCCATTTTTTACCTTAAAGGGGTCGTCCGGGTTCAGAGCTGAACCCGGACATATCCTGATTTTCACCCCTTAAGAATCGGAGCAGTTCATGCTCCGATGCTCTCCTTTGCCCTGCACTAAATCGCGCAGGGAAAAGGCATTTTTTGGAGTTCCGGTGACGTACCAGGCTCTCCATGGGGCTGCTAGCAGTGAGCTAGGGCACCGCTAAAGCCCGCCCATCAGAGCCGGTGATGTCACCAAACACACTGCTGGGCGGAAGCCTCCGCCCGGCAGTGTTATTGTAAATAAAAGAGCCCTTACCCTGCGCAGGGCAAGGGAGTGCATGAACTGCTCTGATGCTAACATCGGGGGGGGGGGGGGGGGGGGGTGCCTGGGTGAAATTATGGGTATATCTGGGTTCAGCTCTGCACCTGGACAACCCCTTTAAGGACCAGGCCATTTTTTTGCAAATCTGACATGTGTCACTTTATGTGGTGATAACTTTAAAACGCTTTTACTTATCCAAGCCATTCTGAGAATGTTTTCTCGTCACATATTGTACTTCATGACAGTGGTGAATTTGAGTAAAAAAATTGTATTTTTATTTATAAAAAAAATAGCAAATTTACCCAAAATTTTGAAAAATTCGCAATTTTCTAAATTTACATTTCTCTGCTTTTAAAAGAGATAGTGATACCTCCTAAAATAATTACTTTACATTCCCCATATGTCTACTTCATGTTCGGATTGTTTTGTAATTTACATTTTCTTTTTTGGGGACGTTTTGGGGAAGGTTTAAAAGTAAATCTTGACATTTTTCAGAAAAATTTCCAAAACCCACTTTTTAAAAGGACCAGTTCAGGTCTGAAGTCACTTTGTGAGGCTTACATAATAAAATCCACCCATAAATGGCCCCATTTTGGAAAATACACCCCTCAAGGTATTCAAAACTGATATTACAAACTTTGTTAACCCTTTAGGTGTTCCACAAGAATTAAAGGAAAATGTAGATGAAATTTCAGAATTTCACTTTTTTGGCAGATTTTCCATTTTAATACATTTTTTCCAGTAACAAAGCAAGGGTTAACAGCCAAACAAGACTCAATATTTATTACCCCGATTCTGTAGTTTACAGAAACCCCCCATATGTGGTCATAAACTGCTGTAGAGGCACACGGCAGGGCGCAGAAGGAAAGGAGTGCCAGATTGTTTTTGAAAGGCAGATTTCACTGGGATAATTGTAAGTTGCCATGTCACATTTGAAGACCCCCTGATGCACCCCTAGAGTAGAAACTCCCAAAAAATTACACTTTGGAAACTACGAGATAAGGCCCCTTTCACACTTGCGTTGTCCGGATCCGGCATAGAGTTCCGTCGTCGGGGCTCTATGCCGGGAGAATCCTGATCAGTTTTATCCTAATGCATTCTGAATGGAGAGAAATCCGTTCAGGATGCATCAGGATGTCTTTAGTTCCGGAACGGAACGTTTTTTGGCCGGAGAAAATACCGCAGCATGCTGTACTTTTTGCTCCGGCCAAAAATCCTGAACACTTGCCGCAAGGCCGGATCCGGAATTAATGCCCATTGAAAGGCATTGATCCGGATCCGGCCTTAAGCTAAACGTCGTTTCGGCGCATTGCCGGATCCGACGTTTAGCTTTTTCTGAATGGTTACCATGGCTGCTGGGATGCTAAAGTCCTGGCAGCCATGGTAAAGTGTAGCGGGGAGCGGGGGAGCAGCATACTTACCGTCCGTGCGGCTCCCGGGGCGCTCCAGAGTGACTTTAGGGCGCCCCAGGCGCATGGATGACGTGATCGCATGTACACGTCATCCATGCGCATGGGGCGCTCTGACATCACTCTGGAGCGCCCCGGGAGCCGCGCGGACTGTAAGTATACCGCTCCCCCGTTCCTACAATGGCAACCAGGACTTTAATAGCGTCCTGGCTGCCATAGTAACACTGAAAGCATTTTGAAGACGGATCCGTCTTCAAATGCTTTCCGTACACTTGCGTTTTTCCGGATCCGGCGTGTACCTCCGGCAAGTGGAGTACACGCCGGATCCGGACAGCGCAAGTGTGAAAGGGCCCTAAGTCATGTCCACCAGCGCCGTACATGTACGGAGCGGGTCCTTAAGGGGTTAATGACCTCTCTCTTGGGAGACACATTATGTAGCAAAAATATATATAAAAATAAATACTAAGTCACCCTGTTCACATGAAACTATGCATATGTCAAAATGACAGACATAATATAGGTAAGCAATTTAATTATTTATTTTGGTGTCAGTTTGCATGTTTAAAAACAAGAATCTGTAATCTGCAGACAATTTTTTTTTTTTTTGCAGTTTTCCCCACAAAAATTATTTTGACAGTCCAACACAGTCAGGACAGTTAAACCACCACATGCACTAAATCAGTGACAAGTGTCTGGTCATTAACGCCTTTTCATGCGTGGTCTTTAGAGGATTAAACTTTTTTTTTTGAATTTCTGGTGATTTTGTATTTATTTTTTACATGTCCCTAGCTAGATTTAAAAAATATCCTAAAATAATGCAATTTTTACACTGGACACTGGGCCTAAAATACATCAAGACTTCCAGGGGATAGGTCATCAGTCTCAAAGAGTTGGATAACCCCTTTAAGTCTGAAAGGATGCGACAAATTTGTGCAGGGGGGAATCAAGAGCGGTGAGAGGGGAAAAAACAAAACAAAAACCACGGTCTTAATAAATGTCCCCTTGAATGTAGATTTTGGGTAGGTTCATACGTAGGTTTTTGCTAGAGTCTTTCTGCACTTGTGTTCTTAGCGACATTTTCTGCACCTGCGTTTTACGTGTTTAAGACGCCAGCTCCACACATTAGCTGAAGGTCTATATGAAATATGAGCTACAGGCTTTTTTTTTTGCGCCTGGTGTTCTTGTTCATTAGGTGTCTTTTTTGTTTGTCCTTCTGACTGCTTTTTAAAAAAATGCAGCATGTTGGGGCTCTGGTTTTTCAGATGTTTTGCCATCTTCGCTTTAGGGATCAAACACACGACCTTATGTATTTTGCGGTCCGCAAAAAATACGCTTGACGTCCGTGTGACATCCGTCTCTTTTTGCGGATTCATTGTACCAATGCCTATCTTTGTCCGCAAAACAGCCAAGAATAGGACATGTGTTATATCTTTTTTGCGGAACGGACCGGCGGACATACAGAAACGAAATGCACGCCGAGTCATTTCAGTTTTTTTGCGGACCCATTAAAAGTGAATAGTTCCACATACAGGCAGCAAAGAAAAAACTAAACAAAAAAAAAAAAAAACACACATTTGCATGCATGAGCCCTTAGGGGAAGCATAAAACAGAATTGTTCAAAGACACTGCAAAAAAACAAAAAAGCCACAGAAATATAAAACACATGTGGTTAGACAACATTCACACGCTGTTTTTAGAACCAATTGAAGTCAATAGGGTTATTCAGATGGCGTTTTTTTTTTGTTTTGTTTTTTAACAGCCAGTGAATAGCAGCTATCAAAAATATAGAACACTAATAGAAAATTGCCTTTAAGGGGTTAAAAATAAAAAATCTACTCGCTTATCCACTTGCACACACAGGGGCAGTTGCTCCTCTCATACTGAAGGACCTTTAGCATCAAGAGAGGAGTGACTGCCTCTTCATGTGCACGCGTAGCATTTTCTTTTTTCGGCATAAAAAATAACCCTGCAAGTTACAACTGCTGAGGGCCACAGGGCCACTTTGGAGGTGGGGGGGGGGGGCATTATGTATACTATACTGCAGGGGTTGGGATAAAAAAATAAATTAAAAAAAACACATTAAAAAAAAACGGCCATGAAAAACGGATAGTGAGCCAAGTTGTGTGAATGTAGCCTTAGTAAGACTTTTATGTATTTATATTTTTTTTGTTGTAAAAAAAAAAACAAAAAAAAAAAACGCCAGTTCAGAGTAGAGACCCTGTCTGGCCAGGACATTTTTGACTTTGACACCAAAGCCGCAGGATGTTGCCTAAGGATTCGTTACATTTGGCAATTCCCCAGTTTCAGGTACGACACCGAATAAGAGTCCGAGAGCCCAAATGTTTCAGCAAGTGTTTAATAATACAAGTATAGTATACTAGACAGCACGCAATAGTATTCCTCATCAGCATATACACTACACACATGGATACATAGAATAGTAAAAGCAGCGTATCAGAAGGGTAAATACCGTAACAGCTCACATATGAAATAGAAAACAAGTGCTGTACACACCACACCCCGAACGCCAGGGGTTAAAGAACCCCAATATGAATAGGTATGGGCGTCACGTTTACAGTGGGGGAGACACGGTTTTGTAAGTTTATTTACAGAATTTGCATATACTCTGTAGACAAAAATCTGGGACATAAGAAACAGCCAGATGATGGGTTTATAAAACATAAGCAGGCAATATGCATCAGCATGTAGTGAACTACAACTCCTAGCATGCATTCCCGCAGACCTACACATAGCTTGAAGTATACACACCCCCATTCAAGATTTCCACAGTAAGGTAACTGGAGGCCTAAGCTCTCCCGACTTGGACATTACCCAAAACTGCCGACCGTCTCGTGGAGGTGTCCGGACTCGCCTATGGCGGAAGAGGGATCGGCCACGTTGGCTTTCGTCTTGCCCGATCCTTCGTTCTTACAGAAGATAAGCCAGACATGTATGGCAGAAGCGTAGTCCTCTTTCCCAATCCCTACTTGGCTATGACAACGCCTATGTATACGAGAGTGTCAGACTGTGTAGGAAACACCCTATTAACAAGGGGAATGGCAGCATCCAGATGTCTGTGCGTTCATACATTTCCAGGAGGTATAATAGAGCAAAGTCACATTACACATTTGTAGGAAAAGATGTTCCAGAATTACAAGCTTTTATTAAAACAGACATGTCCAGAGAGCCGATCCTCCTCCTTAAACTGGTTGTCTATTAGGGCAGACGGAAGTATCACGGATGCGGACCCATTCACGCGTTTGGTCGGATCAGTTTTCTATTGTGTTCGAGAAAACGGATCCGTTCCCATTGACTTACATTGTGTGTCAGGACAGATCCATCTTGCTCCACACCACATTGCGGACAGAAAAACTCTACTTGCAAAGTTATTCTGTCCATAATGGAGACACAACAAAACGGAACAGAATGCATTTCGTTCAATTTTGTCCTCATTGACAATGAATGGGGACAAAACGGAAGCGTTTTCTTCCGCTATTGAGATCCTATGACGGATCTCGATAGCTGAATCAAAAACGCTAGTGTGAAAGTAGCCTAACGTGTATGTTTGCCCTTGAACGCCCTTTTAATTTAGATTTAATGGGTAACCTTGTAAATACTTGTACATTGAACTATCATATATACAGCCAGTGTTATAGGCCAGAGCTGCAATCACAATTCTGCTAGTCACTACTGATAATCTTGTAAAACACATCCTAAAGTGGGAACCGGCCACGTTGTGCAGGCAGCATGTTGTAGAGCAGATAGATAGTGTGGGAGATGATTCATTAGAATTGTAATTTATTTAGCTAAAGTCCTGCTGGTTCTAGACTTAGGAGTCCAGTGGGCGGTCCTACAGACATGGCAATCGCTGACCCTGCTTGATCATGAGATTTGCATCATGAAAGCTTTCACTGTTCTGTTATCTGGTTTTCAGATCAAGTCCTCTCATTATTCTTTGCAAATAGGTTCTTCAAGAGAAGAACAGTCCAGGATCTGTCTGGGATTAAAAGAAGGGGGCTCCATAGTTTTCCCCCAGAAACAGCGACACTTTAGTCCACGAGCCGTGCCTGGTGATGTGACGTAGGGCTAATTCACGCAGCCTCCTGGACCAGACTGCGTCCTATTAAAGGGGTTGTCCGGGATCAAACATATATATATATTTTTTTAAAACCTCTTGCTCACCTTTAGTAGCTAAGTCTATGTTCCCCAGATGGTTTCAGGTAGCTTTTACACTGCAGCATGGCTCCTACAGTCCCCAACAGATTGTTACATATCTGTGCGATCACATCCTGCCGCACTGCGGGTCCCAGCGCAGCGCGGCAGCTCCCGGTTTCTACTATCTAACATCGCGTCCTTGCACCCGCACCCCTCATACATATTCATGTCCCCTGCACATCATCCACTCCTCCATCAATCCGCCCCCCCCCCCCCCTCATACATATCCTTCCTCCTGCCTCCATTAGCTATAAAGCTCCATGCCCGGTGACATCACTGTACCAGAGGGGCGGGGCTTAGCGCAATGTCAGCCGGCCTAGTTACCGCCCCTCCATCCTCGCTGCAGAATTACCTAGGCTGCCAGTGACGTCACGGGGCTCCCCGAGCAGCGGAAGAGGAGGCTTTGCCTGCCAGGGACGCGGTACATCACGGAAGACAAGAAAACAGTCCAGAATTTACTGGATGAAAACGGGGCTTGAGAAATATGTTCAAAAGGCAGTACATGCATGTTTGTAATGTGTATTACTGTTAGACCAGTGTCCCCAATACCGGACAACCCCTTTACTTTGAAACGGTCAGTTCCTATCAGATACTCGGTCTATTGCACTGTACTCACATGACGATTTGAGCACAGTACAACAGACCCACAATCAGATCGGAAATAACATTATAATGTTGCCAGTTCAGATCTGGGGAGCCGTGGTTGATCCGGTTGACGCACTACAGTCGTGTGAATCAGCCCCTAGTCTCTCAAGTGAAGAGGGGACTGACCTGAAATACATAGCAGGGCCCATGGCCGGGAATCTTGTGATTTTGAGAGGGTAGGGGACCCTTTTCTTCTAGTCCTGTACATCTTTGAGGCATGGATAGCACAGTTGCATGTACATATACTACCCATGCTGACGACTGCATGGTACAAACACTCGCGCTCCTTTCTGTCCGTACACAAGCGCTAATGCTCAACTTAGGTTAAGACTTTCCAATTATATCCCAGCTTATGAAAGGCAGTCGGCAAGCCTGCAACACAACTTCATTATACCTCCCAAGGTCAACCTGCTTACGGAAAAAACTGAATGAAGGTCCAACAGGTTCAGCAGAAGTTACGGGTTCAGAGTAGAGATTTTGAAGACCTGCCCAACAGTGGCCATGAGGGACAGAAGCACAAACCCTGCCCGGCAGCTGAGTGTATAAAGCAATAAACCAAATCAGTCCTACTAAATAATCCCGCAATGAGAAGTGGACATGCAGTGTAAGGCCAACGTCATACGAACACGTTTGGTCCCGGAAACGCACGTCATATGACTGTCACATTGTCCGAACCAAATGCTGTTCCTCTGACCTGAACTCACGGCCTCATAATGAGTTATGCTGCTGGCGGCCCACAAGTACAATCCAGTAGGACCCACAGTCAGGCAAGAACTCACAGTACCATAGATCACTAGGGTGCTGCGAGTTCAGGTCAGAGACGCGTTGTTCGGTCCGGGGTATGTGGCCGCCGTGTGGAGCGTGTTAGCCAGACCGAACATAAAATTGGCCTAAAGGGTAAATGCACATATTTAGTCTTTGCTGCGGACTTGCAAATATGCTGCAGAATACAGCGGCAGACGAACGGGTGAGATTTTTAACAAATCCTCTTCGCAAGCTGTCTAGATTTTTAAATCCACAGCCCATCAGTTTATGTGGTGGGTCAATTGCAGATATTCCCCACAGACTTCAAGGAGGATGTCAAAACCTGCAATAAAAGACATTGTTGCAAAATGGGGGCATTTTTGATTTTTTGGATTTATTTGCGCAAAAATTGTTGTTTTCATTTTTTTTTATCATCAATTAAAAATATATATATTTCAGGAAGCACTGAAGGTACAGGGTACGTGATTAGTGGGGCTCCCAGCAGTAGGACCCCCACCGATCTAATCATTATAAAAGGATAAAGGGTAACTTAACCAAAATGCCCCTTTAAAGGTGCACTAAATTAATCAAACTCTGTGACATTTGATAAATTTGGCGTAAATTACAGCAACAAAGACTTCTGCAAAACAGACATTGAAGTTCCCTCATGATAACACTCTATGGGTTTTTGACTTCAGTATTCGCTGGAAAATATACAGCAGCAAATCCATGAAAAACCTGAAATGTAGATCTGAACAGTCTGGGGCAGATTTGCAGCTGAGCCTTTCTTTGTGCATGTTTGGCCCCAGCAAATCAGAGCATGTGCATCGACACTACAGCTGGAGGGTTAAAACCCTGGGGCCAGGGCCAATACTGCTGAGCACGAACCAAAGTGACAGCACGGAAAGCGCCGACAATAGTAACGGTATATTGTACTTTTTATGGGAAATCTCAGTACGGGGGTCCTGGAAATAAACCTATCAAACAGTCTTCTCCTTTTGCATTATCAAGTCTTTATAGATTTTGAAATATATGTATGTAACTATCTATAGACGTATATGTGTGTATGTATCTTCCGTGACCACTCAAAAATGCAACCATCGATTTCTACAAACTTGGTATACACGTCCCTTGTTACCTGGAAAGAAATCTTGTGGGGGTCTCAGCTCTCTAGGACGTACCGTTCCTGAGATATTCCCAAAATATGACCTGCATTATCCAATACAAGCCTTTCTCTTCATATCCCAACTGCCATACACACGGTCACATGACCCTTATCAGCCAATAGACGCTCGCATGCCCTTAGTCTCCACATACACACAGTTTTACTCCAGGTTTCCATAACAACCCAGCCATTATTCTTCACTGCTGTAGGTCAGCTTTAGGCTAGGGCTACACTACGACAATAAGTCACACAACACATAGGACACAACTACATGTGTCGCGCGGCATTGATGTCACACCAATGTAGCGCAACAATTTTTATAATGATAGTCTAGTCTATGGTGTTGCACTGCGATACGTGACATGCTGCGACTGCCCATCATTATTAAAATTGTTGCGGGACACATGTCGTCATGTAACCCTAGCCCCAAAGAGGCGTCCACTGGGGATGTTACTGTTAAGGGGGCAGGGGCCACTAGTAAAAGGGCAACTGCTGTGGAGGTCACCGTCGAGAGTGGGGTACTGTGGAGGTCCCATTTTAAAGTGGCGGGGCACTGTAGATGTCACTGTTATAGTGGATACTGTCAATATCTTTTAACAACACAAACATTAAATGAAATATACCCGTGTGAAGCCGGGTCCTTCTGCTAGTGTACTATATAAGTAACATCTATGGGGCAAGTCCCCAGTCCAAGGCCGGTAAGCAGGAGCTTGTCATAGGGTACGACCACACGGCTCAGTCGTGTTGGGGCATCGCTGTAGTCGGGCACCACACAGCCATACAGGCAGCAGCGGGCTCCAATTAAACTAATGATTAGCGACCACACGGTACTGTGCAGTCTTCATTACAGTCGTGTGATTGGACCCTTAGAGCCGATTGTACTGGTTTATTAAAAGCTATGGACACTTTCAGGGCAATTATTTATGACTGAATTTGACTCATTTTGAGCCGAATAATTTTTCCACTTAACCTTTATTAAAAATGTTCATTTATTTTTGATATCAAGGGTTAAAATGTCTGTTTGCATTATCTCTTCTCAGTGCTGACAGCTCATATGAAGCTTTATCTCTGACATCTTGACCTTAAAGCAATTTTATTATCAGCCTTTATTATTATTGCTATAATGAGTGGTTATGAGGAGAGAAGATCAGAGATAAGGCCTCACATGAGCTGTCAGATGATGGGAACACACACATACACACAATAAAAAAATATTTTTAGACCAAAATGAGTAAAATGCAAATCATACAAAATTGCCCTGAAGGTGTCCATAGTCTTTCAGTCACAGGAACGGTTCTTAAAGAGATTTTCCCCATCTCAGACAATAGGGGCATACCGCCACCTCTGGGACCCACATGTATCTCGTAAACCCAGCCAGTGACGTGAATGTGCAACTGCCTCCATTCATTTCTATGGGGCCGCCGAAAATAGCCAAGCTTGGCCATTTTTGTGGGCCCCTTAGAAGTGAACGGAAGGTGTGACCGCACAAGTGTGGTGTGCTCCCATTCATTTCTATGGGGATTCTGAAAAAAGCAGAGCGCGATGCTCAACTTTTTTCGGCGGGCCTATAGGAACGACTGGTGGTGGCCAGACTCTGCATTGCAGGCCACCACTTTGCTGGCTTCGTTTTAGAGATAGGTGCAGGTCCAACCTTTGGGACCTGCACCTATCAGATAATGGGGGCATATCCTAGTGATATGCTCTCACTTTCTGAGATGGGAATACCCCTTTAAGGCTGGCTACACACATTACATAGCTGTCTGGCAAGCTCTCGTTTAGCCATAAAATCGCTCTCTCGACTACCCCATAAGCATGCATCCTAAGCCTGGCCGAGTGTGCATATGTTCTCAATAGAGACCGGGGAATACATATGTTGTGGCGGCTTATCTCCCTACAACAAAATCCATCATGCAGACCCTTCTTCCCCCCCCCCCCCCCCAACATCTGGCAGGAGGCAGAAACACATTACATGATCAGCAGGTTTGGAAGACATACATCCAATGTGAATGGTCAGCTTAAAGGGGTTATCCAATATCATACAACAGCCCCCCCATAGGGAATATACTTACCCCGGGCTGCTCCTGGTCCCCACACCACTGCTTCTCCCTGTACACAGATCAAAACATCTGGTGTCGGGGGGGGGGGGAGGGGGGGGAGCCAAGGGCAGGTGGGGAACAGACTCCCCTTGCACAGTGGGCCTCGTCCCTGCCTGCCATTGGCTGGTTTCTTAACACCCCCCTCCCGCCGGGAGAAGCAGCGGTGCGGGGACCAGGAGCGGCCCGGGGTAAGTATATTCCCTCTGAGGGGCCTGGCACATGAGGGGCTGTTGCACTATATTGGATAACCCCCTTTACTGGTGCTGAGGAAATGGAAGGAAGATCTCTAGATGATTAACCCTCTTTATACGGGATCCCCCATATGCTTAGCAGGCAACTACAAACCTAACAGTCTATAACAGCTTCAGTATCCCCATAGTAAACTGAAGGGGATCAAGCGAGACTACCAAATCAGAACCTATTGTCTGCCATGCAATATTCTCATACAGAGAAAAGTAAAATAAAAAGTTACAGCACTAAGTAAGTAATTTGATGCCACTCAATAAAAAGTAAACGATGCAAAAAGGTCAGTGAAACATTGGAGCCTTGATAACTTCGGTAAACTGGTTTAGAGCATAGCGTTTTACTGGTAGGCTCCAACCACGTGAGAGTTAAACTGCACAACTATGATTGTGATGTCATCTCTGTACATCCGTGCCAGTTCTTCTGGAAGACTAAGCATCTTTGAAAGCCGCTCGTGGTCGACAGCGCCAAATTCATTATTGCCCACGGCGTGCCTTATAAGATGGGTGGCTGCATTTTGATCTTCAAAAGCGGAAGAAATCCTGGCCCTTCTTTCCATGAGAAGACCCTGCATCTGTCCCAGTGTAACTTTATAACCACCCACTGCTATGGGCTGCTGATGGTGGACGCCGGTCAGATACTCTCCAACAATTTTCACCACGTCCTGTCTATGCATGGATTCCCAAAGGCCGTCTGTGGCCAATATGAGGAACTTATCTTTAGGTCTTAATCTATGGTAGATCACTTCCGGCTCCGCAGATAAGTAGGGTGGGGTGTGATAATTGGGGGGGATGAATTTAGTGTATTCATTGTCATTCAGCTGATCGGGTCCCGACTCAACGACGCGTTTCTGAAGGTCGATGCTCCACTTGAACTTCACATCGCCAAAAGCTCTGAAGGGCATCAGCAACCCAAGGAGGCGGTCTTGCTTGACCACGCTCTTCTCTTCCTTTGGATGTTCCGATTTAAGCCTTTGAATTTCGGACTCATTTTGAGCGTTATGATCATGGGACATGGTGACTGCAGACCAAGATCCATCTTCTTCCTGGACTCCGAGCAAGGCACGACTATCTCCTGTGTTGGCAACATGCAAGTCCATGCCATCCACGTGGGCCACACAGGCAGTAGCCCCTGAAAAGGCCACTCGTAAGACCCAATAGTTCAGAAAAGAGTTAGGATCTCCGACTTGGGCTTCCAAAGATAGGTCATTGTCAAGTCTCTTAAAGGAATTGATCAAAGCCTCCTTGACATCGGTCGTCTCCCCTGTGTTGAGATCAATAAGCTCCTGCCAGTAGGTCCGTAAACTGTTGAAGTACAGTTTGGAAGCCTCCTTACTGAAGTAGTCATTCGGATGCTTGTGCCACTGCAAAATGGGTAGCAGAGCTCTCCCGCTTTCTACGGCATGTTCAATCTCCAGTAGAGTCTCATGAGGTAGCAATGAAACAGCGATATAATAGAAGAGTCTTTCACTAACAGCTTGAGCACAGGCACAACCAGCATGGCCATCAAAAACCCCTAGGAGCATGCCTCGGGTCTGTAAGCAGGTAGCCGCGCTTCTTCTGTCTTCAATTGGGGCATTTGCAGGCAGCTGATTGCTGTCAAACCCAAGGATTGAACTGATATTCTTACCATCAAACTCAGGAACTTTGAAACTGTACTCATTGGCTTTCAAGATGCTGTTGACCTGGGGAGGCGTTAAGTAAAACCGTTGTGGAGTGGTCACATACTGTCGCAGCTGAAAACATTGCTCCCAGGGTCGTCGGAAGGCTGAAGAAAGCTTCCCATCTGCTCCACATCGGAGGGGATTCAGAGATGGATAGCGGGACCTACAGCACAGAGGTTTGTGGTGACAGTAACACACAGACCTGCAGATCCGGCCCAGCTCGCAACTCCTTATGAGAGGAAAGAGAAGCTGTGTAGGAACAGACATTGCATCAAGGAGTAAGGATGGAGAGCAACTTCTTCCCGAGAAACCTGCGGAGAGGAAAAGGATATTATTCTACACACGGAAGAACAAGGAACAATCAACATTTGCCAAAATGCATTTTCATGAAAACGTTTTGAATAGGACATTTTTACGTGGTTTACAATTAGCCATACCCAGAGGAACATGAACCTGCCTATTCTGGTGGAACAAGAGTACCATCTACGCTGAATGGGAATGTCCCAACTCGCCCATGACCGTGGGGGAAGAGGTGGGTCAGACATGTTGAGCTTGCATGAGTATGGTGGGGACAATCAGAAGAAACAGCTGTGGGGCAAACAAGCGGTCACCTGGCTATCTATGGTGTATGGCCTCCTTCTAGATAATAAAAGGTTTTCTTCACATGGTCAGATTATGGTTCTTTGAGAGGGCCTTAGAAAAACAGGATCTGAACCAGTCATGGGAATGCAGATAAATAGGTTCTACTTTTGATTTCGTTTTGGTGCTAAATAGGGATGACTTATGGTCCGTGGTAGCGGAATCAACAACGGAATTCTTAGATAACCCGAACTTTGTACGCCGGACTTGAAAACACAAGTTTGCTCATTCCTAGTGCTAAATATGCATGGAGCTACCACATGGCCAACTCTGCATAGACATTCCCAGAGAATCTAGAAGCGTTAGAGGGGTTGTGCACGATTACAAGACCATGGCTACTTTCTTCCAAACTAAGCACCAGATCCGTCCATGGGTCTCTGGTATCTGAGCTCTACTGCAGACACAACCCATGGACAGGTGTGGTGCTGGAATAAAGCAGCCATAGTTTTCTAATCCTGGACAAACCCTTTAACCTTGCAGAACCCGCCAGCATCCCACAAGGCAGCATACCCTTAGGCTGCTTTCCAAAAGTCAGTGTTTGATCAGCGATTGTGAGCGAAAACCAGGAGCGGAGCCTCAGAGATAAAGGTATAGGGAAAGCTCTGCACCTGTTCTGTGGTTCTGACTCACAATCGCTGCTTGCGTGAAAGCGTCCTTACTTTACTGCTATATTGAATTCTGAAGAAATCTGGCAAAAAATAAAAATATAGAATTTGTTGTATGTTCAACTGGAATCCCATTTTATGGGGTTAATCTCTCCTAGAAGCGTTGGGCTGTATGGAAAGTCTAAGGTTCGCATCTCCGTTTGGTAAATCCCGTCATCTTTTCCGGCGGATGAACAGGCTACCGGGATTACTGTATCAGGCGTAGCTGGATACGGCTGGATTCCCACTCACTATAATCGGATTCGGCAGGTTTCCAGCACAAATAGCAGCTTTCTGCCGGAAAACTACACCTGCACGCAGAGTGTTTGTACGGCCGGAGGCTGCCATTTATGCCAGGCCCATGCTGGATACGGGAACTCCGGTAGTCTGTTCCTCTGCTGGAATAGACTACAGAATTTACCAAACGGAAATGTGAACAAAGCCCTAAAGATCCTAATTCTTAAAGTAGGGCTGCAGCTATCGATTATTTTAGTAATCAAGTATTCTATTGATAAATCCAACGATTAATCGAGTACTCTAATAAGAAAAAACTAATTAAAAGAACGTTTCTATAAAAACTCATCAGCCCCCAGTGCCACCAGCTCCTCCCCAGTGCCATCATCTCCCCTCCAACCCAGTGCCATCAGTTCCACTCCGTCTCATCAGCTGCTTTGTCGTCGCCCCCCCGTTACCCCTCCTAGCCATCAGTGCCCAGCCGCAGCGCCAGTGGACTAAAATACTTACCTTTCCTGTAGGGGCGCTGCCGACACTCCAGAGATCTTCCATCCTCTTCTTCCCACGCTGCACTGGGACCTGATGTCACACAGCGCCAGGTCATAGTGCGCTCTTACATGCACTACGTCCTGAGGACGTGTGTACATCAGGATCCAGTGCAGTGCGGCGCGGGCAGGCGGGTGGCCACAGAGCGTGGGTAATAGCAAGCTCTTCACTCACATTCTGTGGTCACATGGCACAAACGAATCAGAGGATTTTTTTGTGTCGAGTGAATCGATTAATTCGAGTAATCGTTTCAGGCCTATCTTCGAGGATTCCTGCAAACCAAGCAGTCCTGCAGATTTGCATATAGACATGGCAGACACGGAGAGCAGACATCTACAGGACACTGAAGTGTAGTGAATGCATCATCTCTGGAGCGTGCAGATGGCATGTGTCCTGCATACACTAGAAGTCACCTCCACCATGAAATACTACACTAACCGCTCAGCCGGATGAAGGGCTCCGAGTATTTTTAGAGCTTGTGTAACCAGAGCTTACCGGGCAGCGCAGGAGCAGGAGGGCCGAGACCAGAGCCTGACCAGCCCGGCCGGATACAATTTACCTGGATATAAAGCCTGTATGACACCAGCCGATTATCGAGCAGATCATTTCCAGGAACGCTCGTTAGTGATGATCTGGCAGTGTAATACTGCCGCTGATTACTCGATCAGGCAATTGCAATCTTTCAGCAGGTTTAAAAAGCATTGTTAGCTGGTGGCAGATAGTGTTGTGCAATCCCGATCTGCTGCCGGCAAATGATTCTGCATGGGGACGAGCGATGCCATAAGCGATCACTGCTCCTCATACTGTGGAGGAGATCACTGCATGTAACAGCAGCAGTCTCCTCCACTAACGAGCAGGCAATATCTGGGAAGGCACGCTTCCCTCCCAACAATCATCTGCAAAACCTGCAGGTCTAATACAACCTTTACACAGCGATGTATACAGGATATATACCAAAGACCTGTGAGCTACAGTCCATCACAGCAAGGTGCCCTCTACCATCCACTGGGCCATTCCTGGATGAGAAGAAATGGATTCAACAGGGCTAAGGAGGACATTGTATGCAGGTCTATACCATCTGGTCTGTCGCTGGCGCAGATGTCTGCTCTGGTCATGGAACTAGACATTCCATCATGTCCAATCCTGGTTTAGAGATGTGTCCCCTATTATACTCTATGGGGGCCACAAGGAGACATCATATACTGTACGGGCAGGCAGCGGGGCACAAGGAGACATACTGTACGGGCAGGCAGCGGGGCACAAGTAGACATACTGTACGGGCAGGCAGCGGGGCACAAGGAGACATCATATACTGTACGGGCAGGCAGCGGGGCGCAAGGAGACATCATATACTGTGTGGGCAGGCAGCGGGGCGCAAGGAGACATCATATACTGTAAGGGCAGGCAGCGGGCACAAGGAGACATACTGTACGGGCAGGCAGCGGGGCACAAGGAGACATCATATACTGTGAGGGCAGGCAGCGGGGCGCAAGGAGACATATACTGTAAGGGCAGGCAGCGGGGCACAAGGAGACATACTGTACGGGCAGGCAGCGGGGCACAAGGAGACATACTGTACGGGCAGGCAGCGGGGCACAAGGAGACATACTGTACGGGCAGGCAGCGGGGCACAAGGAGACATCATACTGTACGGGCAGGCAGCGGGGCACAAGGAGACATCATATACTGTAAGGGCAGGCAGCGGGGCGCAAGGAGACATCATATACTGTAAGGGCAGGCAGCGGGGCGCAAGGAGACATCATATACTGTAAGGGCAGGCAGCGGGGCACAAGGAGACATTATATACTGTACGGGCAGGCAGCGGGGCACAAGGAGACATTATATACTGTACGGGCTGGCCGCTCGGCAGGCAGCGGGGCACAAGAGTCACTATACTGCATGGGGCCACCAGGAGACATTATACTGTCTGGACTTAGGAACTATACTGTAAGGGGGTCACAAGGTGACATTATACTGTATGGGAGAACAATTTGTAACCCCTCCGCCATCAGTATAATAATGTCTTGTGGCCCCCATACAGCAATGTCTTCTTGTTGCTCCTGTATGGGGGCCATCACCATGTGCAGCGCAGCTTGCAGGCAGGGCCAGGACCGCAGAAGACACAGACAGTACAACCTTTATTTCTGACGCCTGGGCCGTTAGGGTCTCTCACTCCTCTTCCCCACCTTGGCTTGGACACAGACTGCTGACCGACTCTGCGCGCCTCGCTCCTGTGCTCGGCCAGCGAGGAGGAGCCGGGGGCGGCAGGTGCAGGAAGTAATATGTACTAGGGATCGACCGATTATCGGTTTTACCGATATTATCAGCCGATATTCTGGGTTTTGACCGTTTTCGTTATGTATTTTGCCGATATTCAGATAACTTATTGGGAGCACAGATCGCAGGGGAGAAGGAAGCAGTGTCTCCTCCCCCCTGTGATGCTGCTGACGCTGCCGCCAATGAGAGGAGGGAGGACAAGAGAAGGGGAGGGGCTGTGGCCACTGCGCCACCAATGAAGAGAAATCTCATTAATTCATATACAGGAGGCGGGAGCTGCAAATCACATAGCCGGCTCCCGACCAACATGAGCGGTAGCTGCGATCTGCGGTAGTTAACCCCTCAGGTGCCGCAGATCGCAGCTACCGCTCATGTTGGTCGGGAGACTGCTATGTGATTCTGCAGCCAGCTCCCGCCTCCCTGTATATGAATTAATGAGAGATTTCTCTTCATTGGTTGCGCAAGCAGGAAGTGTCGTGTACTACCAAACGCACGGTCCTGCACCAGGCAGTCTGAGAAGCAGTGTGGATGGACCGGGAATTGATGGATCTGTAGGGTCAGTAGGTAAGTGCTCTGTTCATTTAGCTTCCAAGTTAACATGAATAATGCAACCCTCCGGTTCAGGATGAAACAAAGAGCCTCCGTCAGCATCATGAACCCCATTAGACCAGCTCCAGGCCACGGCTCGCTCATGTCTAGCCCTGTCAATCAAGGGGAGGGGGAGTGTGCAGAGCACCGTGGGTGTTAGTTAGAGCAGTGCTCAAAGCATTCAGTCCTGCCTCCTGGTGCTCCAATTGCCAATTTGCATATGAATAAAATACTCCTGCAGCTGTTGAGCATTCAGACAAAAGAAACACATTGTTTTCATCAGCATGATGAGCCCTACCAGCCAGTATGCCTGGTTTAATAGGGTTGATCATGCTGACAGAGGCTCTTTAAAGGGGTTGTCTCATCTTGCCGTTACTAAGGCGAGATTATACAAAGCCCTGACACCCAGTTGGCCAGGACACAGTGAAGCGCAGCAGGCCATGACTCACCATACAAACACCATAGCTTGCTGTGCTACGCTGTTTCCCGCTGGCCGGTGGACGGGACAGTGTCTAGCCGTAGTAATGGCGAGGCGAGGCGAGACAAAACTGGGTTTCATGACAGTGAATGATACTTTCTGGTTGATGTCCAGCTGATCCTACACTCAGGAGAACAGACCCTACCTCAGTGCCCATAACACGCACCCACAAGACCTGACCAGATCTCCTTCTGCAAGTCACACTTATCCTTCCATGCCTGGTTCTGGTACTGCCGCTGATCCCGCCAGTTTCTCCCTTGTGCTGAAGAAGTGTCAGATC